>NC_135561.1:15145460-15462960 GCF_964340395.1 Glandiceps talaboti
ATCTTGGCGACCAAGTGAATGAAAGGGAAAATCGTACAATATCACACAAGCCCATACAAGCGAACTTCGTTCGTTTAGGGAGGAGGGGCCTGGCGTCAATGCGATTAATGAACTTCATTTTGGCACGTCTAATCGAATTTCGACGACATCCTTCACTCCTTCAATGATAACAGCTTTTATATTTACTACTGAGATGTTGATAAGTTGTTAAAAATTTACGTCTTATGACAGTAATGTGAGGTATATATGGTGTTGGGTTTCTGGAAGTATTTTAATGTGTTAACAATCATGTTTTCATCATAGTTTACATATATAAACGTTTGATGTCGCACTTGTGAACGTTCGTTTAGGGGGAGGGGGGTTGACCTAAACGAACCATTTTCGTTGAGCTTGTTTGACATTGTGCGATCGTCCAAGTTCCTGGTCAATAAATTTGGCAAGATTTTAGAGGTGAATCCTTGCTGTGATCACATGACTGATGTACACACAGATACCAGCTCTTGCTATTCTCATAAGGAAGCCGTGTCTCAAGTTTCATTAGAATTGGATAAATGGTTTTTGAAATATTGTGTCAACAGACAGACAGACAGACAGACAGACAGACAGACAGACAGACAGACAGACAGACAGACAGACAGACAGAGACAGACAGACAGACAGACAAACAGACAGACTGGCTGTCTGACTGACTGAGTGACTGACTGAGTGACTGATATAAATTGATATAGTTTATGTAGCTATTGATTGTAATCAGTCAATTGTTAAGGCGGAGTCATGACGGGCGAAAGGTTAAACTGGTCGACTTGGAATCTACAGGTGAAGCAGGTTTGAGCTGACGTTTGTTTCTGAGTGGCTATAGTCCTTGGGCAAGCTTAAGATTTGAACCACGACTGTGCCTCAGTCAACCCAGCTGTATAATTGGGGACCTGATAGGATAGACGTTGCGATGTGAATGGTATAATCCTATGCGCTTATAAAGGCTGCAATGGATTGTATGCTCCCCAGGGAGTTTAGGAAGTATAAAGGGTCGTTGTGCCGCTATAGATCCATGCCAGGGTAAAGAACGAAGTGGGAAAGCGCTATATATAAAAACCAACACTGAAAATCATTACTTTGACAAGTGTGATTTGCAGGTACACTAATCATGATGACTAGTTCTACCCCTAAATGACTCTACTGCACCATGAATGGAGTAGTGACTGCACAGTAAGGGCTTACATGTAAAGAAGTAGGGCACAACTATTACCATTCAATTTAAGGAAACGGTAAACATTTAAAAAACGAATTTTACACAGGTCTTCATATGAGCTACACTATAAGACACGTCTCGTTGTTCAGCCCTATCAGGGCTTGTGAATATTGCATGGCTTATTTGTTTCGCCGTGAACACTGCATGCTGCGTGTGTCCCCATCGGAATGTGTACACTTTTATCTCAGTATTATCATCACCGAGCCTGGCAAGGGATGTGTACTTTATATTGTTAACGAAATGTCAAATGTACCCCTTTTCCCGGAATATTTCAATGAAAAACATCTCTTTTTTTAGTGAATCTGGAAGAAAACCACTGCTAAAAAACAACCCCTTATTTCCTAAATCCGGGAGGTTTTACCTTCAATGACACCTAATCCATACATACACTGCACGTACCACTTGTCCTAATGATTACGGGACCTTCGTCGGGATGTTTCTTCCAAGAGAGAGTCGATCGAGGAAAGGGCATACTACCCCTACCCTCGGAGGGTGATCTGAAAAAGTACCCCTTGTTTACGATTCCATGGACCTAGAGGGCCGACGAAAAACACCCCCTTTTCCGTGAAATTTCTAACAAGCATGCGTACCCGCTTCGTCTGGGACTGCCACCACGGGGGGGGGGGGGGGGGGTAAAAGAAGTAAATGAAGACATTTGTAAGTTAAGTAGACGAACATGTTATACAGAGAGTGCTGTTATAGTCTACGGCTTTAATGCAAAAGCGTGAAGGTGTACACGGAAATAGAAATAAATTATTGAATTTTACCTTTTTGCATTCACAAAATGCTTTGGGTCGAGGGCTTAAACTAGGGTCAGTTGGGTTATCGGAAAAACATTTTTTTTTTGTCTAATTATTTCTCTTTCTTTCATATTTGCAAGTGTCTAATGCGTCATTTGTGTATTTTATTATTATTGTTCTGATCCGATGAATCGAAAATGGATTTTCACGGCGCGCATTTGAGATAAAATACAAACAATTTGCCGAGCAATGAGAGACGCAAGAGAGTTGCGAAAATTGAAACTATGCCTCGGCAAGCAAGAAAAAAGTATTTCATCCGGAAGCGTCTATATTGTATATTGAGTTTACAGTGATGAAATTTAGTTTATTGCCATCTTAACAAGGGAATGGGTATCAATAATAATACCACCATGGGACCTACGAGATAATTGGAGATATTTCATTTTCACTTTTATTACTATATTAATTTTCATTAAAATCTGAAGTAATGGAAACAGCTTGAGAGTCTTTATTCACCTCTGTTCCCTTTCTTTTGTTGTCTTTTGCTTTCGATATCGCTGTTCCGGTAGTAATCGCTTTACAAGTGTGATCCCTTCGGTCACAACAATAAATTTGAAAACTAACGACACTAAACGACGGAAATGAAGCTATTTAAAAAAAATAAAGAAACTGATTCACTGCGTCAGATTTTGAGAAGGCTTGGAACTATTCATTGCAGTGTGGTTGACGTCATTATAGCACACACATTGTAGGTTATCACGCTAAACATCTGCGGTCGTGATGTACTATAAGTGCCTACTTGGAAATTCCGGATCTGTTCCAGTGATCCCTGCAACACCAAATAACTGTTAAGAACTTAACATCTATAGACTTTCAAAGTTTGCAGTTCACGCATTGTTCCCTTTAAGTTTGTTCTCAGATTTTCAAATGCCTCGGGACACCAGAATATAACACTCTGAGCAGTCGAGTAGAAAAAAAAACACGAACTTAATTTCGTACACAAGGGTATATTCTTTAACGTGTTGTAATGAAAAACACGCGCCCAGGAAAGGAGTAGAATTTATGACTGGAGACTAAGGAGAAAATGGGAAGGGGTACGAAAAATACTTTGTGCGAAGGGGGGGGGGGTGCTTGAAATGTTTTGCTCTTGATTTGCGACTCGTTGAATAAAACTTAAACCCTTGTGATACAGATGCAAATTAGTGTACACTTTATTTGATTACCTGTAGGTGACGGTGTGCAGTTCATTGGAGGCAATGGATAATTTAGGCATGCATCATTTTCTGTGGCTTTATAGTATGTGTGTGTGGTTTGATATATTTTGCCTCCAGATGGTCTGGCCATATCCCAGAATGCAATTTCCTGATTAGGATTATTTTTAAAAAATTAATGGTGTGTTTCCGATAACATGACCTCAGAGAATAGGGTTGGTAGGTCAAGATTAAATTTATTTTATCTTTTTATCTTAATTATTATTTTTGAAAAAATATAGCTTTGACCCAAAACCAAACGAAATGTCGGTCAGATAGTTCAGCCTGTGATAGTTAGACGAATTATCAGTGAAAGGACATCACTGCGGAAAGCAAACAGACGTGCATGAATCGAAGGTCAAGAAGGCAAAGAATTTCTTATCTTTTTGTTTTGAATGTTTAAAAAAAAAACGTTTAGGGTTGGCGGTAAAAAGTATGGTCAGCTGAGTTATTGAAAACACACATTTTTTTATTTTGCCTTTTAAAAAACACGTTTTCAACACGGGGTTTGGATAGTCACTCCCACATGCTCCCCATACACACCATGCTGATATCCCCCCCCCCCCATCCCGATAAAATCAAGATTGAGGGAAGGACAGACGTTATAGAGCTCATTTAGAATGGATTTCTATTGCGAATCCCCTGTCTATTTAATTTGAAATGTTAAGGAATATATTGTGAACTCTTAAACCTGCCCTAGCTGCAACTGAGATATTTTTCATTCAATCAAATAACCAAAACTATATTCACTAGAATTTGGTGAATTACTTATAAAAAATATATTGTATCTGTTAGTTAATGGACAATGTTTTATGTACTTAGTGCAGTGGCAAGTTTGAATCTTGAGCGAGCTTGTTTTTAAACGTGTCACCATTACTGGCGTACCATCTTTCGATCAGACAACCACAATATATTCACTGAAAATTAATTAATATACCAATAATTAGACACACAGTGCATATGTTAACCAGTGGTCGATATTATCCATAAGCAGTACAGAAACAGGTTGAAATCGTGGTCGCCGTTGAGGGCGCTGATATTTGGGTACGGCCCCAAAACTAAATTTGATTTATCGTTTATATAGCTACACAATACCTCTATCCACATGGGGATGCAATGCTGTTCAGGGTTTACGATGTTACAAGTAAATAGTACACAAAACATTTTTAAAAAAACAAAAAAACAAAACCTCCAGTTACAGTTTTTAAGTAATTTGTGTATGTTACTATAATGTTATGTATCGGTGTACTGCACAAATGTTCATCTCAAAAGTTCTATGTTGTATTCAACGGGAGTGGGACTAAGACAATTCTTGACTTCATATAGGTCTATTTTAGAGCTGGGCGTGGGGGGATTGCGAAAAAAAAGAATTTTCACTAAAATAGTAAAAGTGTGCTGAAGTAGTGGGTTATGGTGAGCACATGGATGTCACGAATAAATCAAACTGTCTGAAAATCACCTAAAATCTACCAATTGCAGAATGTGGTTTAGTGAGCATCTGCGACCGCAAACAAAAATACCCAGGCATTATAAATGACTACACTATGTCGTGGTTAGTGTCTTTCTTTTTCACGGATCTTTTATTGCTAACGTGGACGCCCTACAAACAGTTGATATTGTACTTTGCACGCACATTTGCCATTTCAACGACACTAGAAAAATATTGTCAAATGTCGAATCAAATGTCCTCTTTGGTTACGAGTTCCTCCGCTGATGCCGCCCACGCCCGGCTTACAATGCAAGCTGCAATCAGGGCACTTTTATCAATAGTCGTTTGCATTTGCATGACCTAGAGCAGGAGCGTTTAGTGTTCGACATTTCTCAGAGCAGGTGTCTATTCTTTTACAAACAGAGGCAAAACTTGTGACACGCCAAGCGCCGGTGTATTCATGTCTCGTTCCTGGTGATTTTTTCGCCCCTACTTATACACACGCCTATATCGTTACTGCATTAGATTTATGAATAGCTATATAAAGGTGACGGCCAGGAAATCGAACCAATAACATGCTTCTGACGCCAGGATAGACACCCCCTGGAGAGCTTTGTAACAGTTCCTCGTGACAGCAAGTACGGAAGTAGATTATAAAAACTTGTAATGCCAGACATCGGTACTAATCGACGTAGTAGGCTTGGTACGACAGAGAGGACTTCACGCATACCTTCAACTGGTGTAACATTCGCAGACAATGGAAGACTTGAACGTAGACGGAGAGATGGCTTTGAACTATTCATTCGCAAATAACTTTTATTATTATTCGAGTTCGTACTATGGTAGTTATTCCGAGTTTGACGAAGGAATCGAGGTGATGCCAGAGAAGATAGAAAATGTACTTGTTGCTTTATTTTCACTCGGTGTAGTCCTCTCTGCTATTGTTAACGCCATTGTCATTGGTCTGATGATACATGCTAAAAAAGTATCAAGCAAGTGGTCATTGCACAGTTTAATTTTGAATTTAGCTATCTCAGATTGGACGCTCGGTCTTGTCTGTCTGCCGTTTCTGTTCTCCTCCATTTTCATGACTGACTGGGCTTTTGGCGAAGTGATGTGTAAGTTGATACCGTTTGTATTCAAGGTAAGCTTTTTTTTTCTTTTGAAAAAGTTCCTCACCTTAATCTGTAAATCATTCTAGAATATTTGATGAAAGAATTCAAATACGAAATCAAACTGGAATTACCCGGGGGAATTACATATACGGTAAATAGTGAATTTCTTGCGTTCAATTTTCTCATTTTACGTTTGTTGCTTAGATTCATCATGTTATTCCCCTTGGCAATAACAATCACTTTTAGTTCCTCATATTTTACCAAAGGGATGCGTTTTATGATTAAAACAAACACTTTTATTACGAGTGGTACACGCTAGACCTTTCATTCATGCAATCGTGCTATGCATTGACATAAGACCAAGATACACCTTTGATGGAGTCAGCTTGTCCCGGGGGGGTGATCGTGTCACACTGGTACCCCTTTTCGGAATTTAGTGGTCTTTCAAGAAAAACGCAAAGTCTAAGGAGACGCTAGCTCTTAAATATAATTAATTGGTTTCACGTCTGAAGCGCTCTTTGTTATGCATGGCATACTTTATGCAGTATGCAGTGTCAAAAGTCTATGATTTCAATATAACCCTCGTGATCAAAATTTATTACCATCTTTAAAGTCTCAAGTGACCTCACCGAAGATGTCGAACGCGATGGGTTTTACTAACACTGGAGATGAATTGGACGGAAAATGATGTTGATAATCCAATTCAGTATAACAGCGACACGAAGCAGAACGTACACGTACATGTATTCAGCCTCAGCCGGTCCGTTCTGAACAAAGAAAGTCCCTAGTACAATTCAAATTGCAATAGTTAGAATTTTTCATAACTAATTACAATATCGATTACATATAGCCAACGTGAAATAATCAAATCTCTGTTTACTTTACAAAGGCATTGGAATCGGAAATATTACACATATACTTTTCCAGGTATAAATATAGAAAAATAGACAACCGCGTAACCATAACAACATAACACGCTTTCATAGTTTTTAAGGGAATTGTAATAGCAGATTTCAAGACACCATTCAACTGCTGTTGTGGTTAACACACCCACACAGAAATGAATGAACAGCACATGATACACTATAATAGCAAGATCGTAACAGACATTGCTACATTTAAATCTAGAAATGAAAGTCAAATCAACATACTGCAACAAGACGCAGCCACGCCGGCGCCAATGGTTTGATGTCTGCATTTGATATTTGCATGGTGGCACACCACTTTATTTCATTCTGCTATCTTTAAAAGTGTAGCATGTCTAGTTTATCAAGTTTGTGCGTGGTTGTATCAAACAGAGCCGCTGAACGGTATTTTCAAATCCACTGTTACAGTAACTCAATACATTTATATCTTTGCAGCTGTCGTTGGGCCAACAGTTCACAACCAATTATGCCAATACATACGCCATGTTGTTTCAATCATTAAAGTTTTCATTATGGAAGAGATTTTAATACTAAATTGAATCAGAGCACGTTTATTAACAACACCCACAAATGGTTCTGGTTTTTTTACATACATAATACATTGAAATTATTTACAGCCCTTCTAACCAAAATGCCAAGCCTAGCTCGTTGTATGGTTAATTAATGTCCGATCCGACAGCTGTACTTGTGACGATCGATGAGCATACACGCTACGTCACATGTACATCTGTCCGTCTGTGTTTGTACACTGTACCGTGTAGGTTCACTATTGGCGCGTATTGTGCATTGAAAGCATTCGAAGTTGTTGTTTTTATCGTATAATGTTATACGTATACGGTGCCCGTCTCCAACCTGGTACAAGTCGATGTATCATAAAAAACTTATTACATTCGGATTTCTATACTGTACATAAAAGTCTCTCAAATAGCCCCAGGGAACACCTTGACGCACAAAATAATCTTTGCTTTTCAATCATTCAACTAGGAGACTTTTAATAATTATGCATTTGATTTTTTTTAAAATTAATTTTATATTTGATTTTTAAAAAAAAAATAAGTTGTGCTAAACAGGTATATTGAGTTGGATTGAAATCCATTATTTCGTCGCCAAGGATCTCACGAAAGTGACGCCATACCTTCCTGGTGGTACGTATGTATGTGTCAAGGTGTTCAAAACCCGAGTCTCCCAGCTGCTCAGGGTTTGAAAACACGCCGTCCTTCAGATACTATGGTTGCAATAACTCCCTAAAAATCAACAATACCTGCGTGTCAAGTATGTACTTAGCTATATATAATATCAACCTGTGCCTCTAGTTTTGGAAAACATTTTAATTTGCCGCAATAAATAATATTAAAAAAGCTACCCCAACAAAAGTGCACCTGCTCCATGTGTGGTAAATGTGCTGGGTTCCGGTAGGTATAAACATGATACGCCTCACCTCATTTGCGGAATGCTACTGTGATATCCACATCACATCAGACTCTTAAAACTGTCAACATGCATTGGGGGAACCTTGGTATTACCTGTCTTGTCGGTTACGACGCAATATCTGACCAATTGCACAGAGAACATGCTTCGTACTTGAAATACTCGGAGGAATATAAGAATATTCAGGGAACGAAGAACTGCGAATCAACAGCTTTCATAAAATCGTATTGATAATTTCCTACCGCGGAGTTTCCTCGGGGACTTTCCATGTCCAATTATGGGGTATTTCTGGGTCACACGACTATATAATCATAAACTGTCACGTACTAATTAATCATCGATGTATCGCTATTCTTAATTAGTCCATGCTCTAGACTGCCTTCTATCACACGTCTTGGTGACAGTGAATTTCGCAATACCGTGCAGCCTTTCTCTTTGATACGACGCAGAAACCGATAAGAAACTGAATATGCTACACTTTAAGATAACAAGATTGAATGAGTACAGTTTCTTGTTATATTTTGTATAAGTGAAATGAACTACACATACCACCATACAGACATTGGGTGTTTGATACTAAGAAAAACATTGGCGCCCGAATGTCTGCATGGAGTTGCAATACATTTAAATGGATTATTTCATTTAAACTAAATGTAGCAAAACATGTGATCTTGCTATTGAAGTGTGGCATATGCAGTTTCTTGTTGGTTTGTGCGTGGTTGTATAAACCAGAAAAGATGCCCGGTATTGTGAAATACACTGTAATTCGCCCAAAAGGTTGCGATACATCTAGTCCTGTGTCACCATTCTCGTTCTGAAGTACACCTGTCAAGAAAAGCCTCGACGTCGAACATCGATCGTAAGTTCAGGCTAGTAGAAACCATCTATCGTACCCATTACGATGTTTTACAATAAAAAAAAACCCGGAAATATATTTGCTTTCATCTCAAAAAGATATTATTAAATTTTGGATCAAAATGGGAATGGGTGTGGGTAGCTATTTCAGATAGAAGTCGGTCGATAACTTGGGTCAGGAAGATTACTATACTATATTCATGCTTGTCCGACTGAACCCCATAAACATTTGATGTCTTCTAGTATTGATGTTAAAATCTAATAAGCAACAACACTGCTCACATGTCAGTGCGTGCAACGTAACATACTACCTGAAGTATGAAAAAGTCCAACTGAAAGTTACCCAGAGCTCGATCTCTATCTGAAAGTGAAACTATTTGGCTACTGCGAATGTGAAAATGACTCACGATTTACAGAGAGTGAGTATGTCGGGTGTGTTTTTTCTGCGATTTCCCAGCGGAAGAAACAACCACACAGATGTGAGTGTGTATCTTGGCGAAGAGAAACGCGCGCTGGTGGCGTCCCTGATATAATACTGAGTATGTTGGAGAATCCCTCAATTGTAAGGCTAACGTTACGTTGATAGGACACCTTCTATACTAGACACGACAGGAGATTGCCGATTTGTGAACTGAAGGGTGGTGAGAAACGCTGACTGTAGATGTAGATTGTCGTTCTTATGCTTGTAGTGGAAAAAATAACAACTTGAACGTCATAATTCAACCAACTATGGAAGTTGACAGAGAAGAAGTCCTGTATGAATCATATGATTTTAATTCTTCCTACATTTGGTACTACGTATATGCCGGAGACTTTGAGCTTATGCCAGCGGTGACAAAAACTGTACTCGTTGTCACATTTTCGATATGTTCGGTCCTTTCTTTGTTCGTAAACGTCGCTGTTATTGGGTTGATAATATGGAGTAAGAAACACAAGCCGTCATCAAGCAGTTTAATTTTGAATTTAGTTGTCTCGGATTGGACGCTAGGTCTTGTCTGTCTGCCGTTTCTGTTCGCCTCCATTTTCATGACTGACTGGGCTTTTGGCGAAGTGATGTGTAAGTTGATACCGTTTGTATTCAAGGTAAGTCTACACGGCGCTTTGACAGGGTTGTGTTTTGTTAATGTTATATATGACCCTTATAAACGATGCAATCAATATACGGTTTTCAGAACGCGACACAGGAATGAATATACCTGTTTTAATGGGTGGCCATCTGCGCATGCACAAAGGGACAGAGGCTATACCAAGTAGCAATCTGTCTTCAAAAGCAAATACATTATTTACTCATAACCACTTCGAAAACAAACTTTCCAGACAGCCGTTCAGGATTTTTGAACAAATACGAGGCTGAGGTCAAAGGTCGCTTTAAGTCAATTTACTGCCCCTATGTTAATATAATTGTTGATTCAATATGCCCTTTCGAATAGGGCCTCGCTTTGTGTTACATGATAGAGCGCGGTTTCAGGCTACTGATTAAGTCTAATGTGTGTATAGTCTAGTTCCTGAATACCGTGTTCCGATTTTACACTACCTTATCTTTACGCATAACGTCTAGCCAATGCCGTTACTCAAGGCATAAATGTGGTTTAACCCCATGCTGAGCAAAACGCAAACAGCGCATGTCAAGTAGTAATCAATTACAAATTGACAGGCTGTCGTCATCGCCCATAAATATTCATTTGTTACAGCTGTTTTGACTATCGCGAGAATTTAGTATGTAATAACAGGTTCTCGTTCATGTTTTCATTGGAATACCATGCTAGAAGCGCTTGAAATCATCATCATAGAATGTTTGTTTTTGTTGATCTTGGAGGGGGAACAACCTTTACCTACACATCCCATTATAGTTACTAATTGCCATTCTAAGGTGGACCGAAAATTTTCAACTGTAGATAGCTAAAATGTGATGGGTTGCTGGTGTTGTTGTTGTTGCCGCCGCCGCCGTTGTTGTTGTTGTCGTCGTCGTCGTCGTCGTCGTCGTCGTCGTTGTTGTTGTTGTTGTTGTTGTTGTTGTTGCTGTTGCTGTTGTTGTTGTTGTTGTTGTTGTTGTTGTTGTTGTTGATGATGATGATGATGATGTTGTTGTTGTTGTTGTTGTTGTTGTCGGGTGTGTTTTTTGAAAATGGGACGATTTATGCAAGCAGGACTACTCATAGACCTACTTTCATGTGGTGTCTATGGTCAGCTGAAACTAAAATCACTTCGGGAGGCGATAACGTCATCATGATTATATGGACGCTGTAGAGAAGGGTGTGAGAGTAACGACATTGACTATATGTGACTTAATGTGTGAAGATAACGCAGTGTAAAATCGGAACACGTGCGTCAGGAACTCGATTAATCTGTGTACAAAGGATGACTGTTACACATTTCATAGAGTCGACTTCCTTCTGTCATGCAGATGGCTGGTGGAACCGCACCTCTCATACACAAATATTTTGGGTAAATAAAGAAATCGAGTGATATTCACCATATCAGATTTTCCATAATCAGATTGTATCGATACATACATTGTCAAAGTTTGCCCCCACCCCTCCCGTCCCCGCCTTTTGCAACATCTACTCGATATAGTACAGAGTACACACACAAAACAGACACATGTAATCCGAGAAATAAGATCTTCTAGACGCCAATACTGATCACTCTACCAGAAAGGTTAAAGCTCAGAAATGTTATTATTGGTATATATAATTGTAATATGATGAAAAAGTCAACTAGAATCGATTTGTCTTGGCACATGCCAATTTGAAATATGTTAGACAAGGATGTTGTTGCACGCTCTGCTCGAGTCGATATTCCCAGAATAATCCCCCCCCCCTCCCCCGTAATTGCCCGATGAGTGATCGATAGGGTGGAGTATTATAATGCAGTGTACGTAGTCGGTAGTCACCAGCCTATCCGACATACAATGTACGTAGTAGATGACTCAACCTGTGTTATATGGTGAAGTTTTTACCTCGTCAGTATTCCCGGAATAAACCCACTCCCCCGTAATTGTCTGGCGAGTGATAAGGCTGGGTGTTACAGCCTATCCCACGACATTGTATTATAGATCACTCAAACTGAGTTATTGTACAGGAGTTAGAGTTATCGTGAGATCTAGTGATACTCCAGTTGCAGCTACCGCAGCTGTAAAATATTGTTATACCGTCCTAAACGTAATGAAAAATAACGTGAAGATTAAATTAAAGCTATTTATTTTTCTTTGTCTATTAAACTAGGTGTCCGAAATCGTCAGCATCTTCACCCTGACGGCAATTGGAATTGACAGATACCACGTTGTTATGTATCCACTGAGTAAACGAATATCTACGAAACATAAAGCGATTCTCATCGGCGTCATTTGGATCGTCGCCTGCGTTATAGCAAGCCCGAAAGTGTTCTTTTGCGTTGTCAATAATGTCAGTAATGACACCAATACGACGACGACTATTTGTGAAGAGAACTGGCCAACTTCATCTTCAAATCTATCGGATCCGAAGGAGTCTTACATATGGCTTCTGTTCATCTTGACCTTCGTCGCCCCTCTCGCTGTGCTCTGTGTTTGTTATGCACACGTAGGGATGAAGATATGGAAAAGAAATATCCCTGGACAAGCTGATAAAGAGAGAGACCGAAGAATAATGAAAAAGAAACGAAAGGTAACAGCTAATGTAGATAAAATAATTATACACACAGATGTGTGATTTCCTTGAGAACTTACAATACACAGAATTCAGTTTATAAGTTAGATAGGTGCATGTATGTATAGAACAAGTTCTGCTTTAAAAAAACAAACAAAAAAAAACTAACATTATTTTTGGAAAATATCGTATAATTATTAAGCATCACAATGGTACTAATGTAAAATATCTGGCAATATGCTGATCAGAATCTTCAACACTCACAAGACAAGATAAATTATCCGAAAGAGTTTCGGGAGTACTTGAGCGAGTAACCCCTCAATCAAAGCTCGAGTCCCAATTCATGCTAACTACATTGGCTTATGGTATTCAGCGAAACGAAACGAAACGAAACGAAACGATACATTTGGTAAATTCCTTGGTCATTTACTTATTTATCTATGAAAGCCTGTAAATTCATGAAAAGTTTGTTTCTTTTTTCGATTAAAATAAATATAATTGTCTGTCAATATCTCTCATTATGCATCCACAGATCTATTGCTTTATATAGGATTTATTCGCTATCACCAATACACGAGATGCACTTGTCGTTCAGCAGTCGTAGGTGCGGGTACATGCCAGTTGAATTAATCTCCATATATCTTTATTTTTTCAGGCAGTACACACCTTTGTCTCGATAATAGTAGTATTTTCACTGTGCTGGTTACCATTGAATTTGTATAATCTGGTTATCATATCATACAACGCCGATTATCTCAGCAGTCATCCACAGACAACACGGATTATTCGGGCTTCTCTCTTCATCTGGGTAGTCATAGCTGACACCATTATCAATCCAATTGTTTATGTGTTTCTTAGTAACAGATTCCGGGTAAGTTGTTGTCATCTTTAGTACTTATTGACACAGTGTTTAAGGCTTTCGAAATGGTACATATTACCAGGTATTTAACCTCCGTTGACCCCCGACGGTATCTACCCACAGAACTATTTTTGATTCACTTAATACTGTTCTTAATTGAATGTATTAACCGTCACATTCAAGTTTATTGGATGTTTACCAAAACCTTATAATTTCTTGCAATTGCCAATAGGAAGATGTGTACCAAGCTTCATTAGAATTGATGCAGTACTTTTTGTTGAGATATCACGTTCACAGACAGACAGACAGACAGACAGACAGACAGGCAGACAGACAGACAGACAGACAGACAGACAGACGGAAGGACAGCAGACAGGCAGGCGGACGGAAGGACGCACGGACGTACGACAGACAGACAGACAGACAGGCGCGCTAGGCAGGCAGACAGACAGACAGACAGACAGACAGACAGGCAGGCAGACAGACAGACAGACAGACAGACAGACAGACAGACAGACAGACAAAGGCATGCAATAACGCTACCTTGCACGGAAGGCGTGAAGTACTTTCGGCACTAGCGCTTTCACATACTGCGACTGTTGTAACATGTTCGTGTAACTTAAATCTTTATTTCGAACATGTCCTGAATTTTATCAGCTTCTACTCACTTATCATAAGTACACACTTTATCATAAAATAGTACATGTATTACTTTAAAACATCTATAGTATAACTAATCGTTGAGGTGTTCTCAGTAACTCAATGTTATTGTTAGTTAATTCAAAATGTAAATCTCCTTTAGAGTGCATTTGTTAGTTTATCATGATATTCAAATAATATACGTTATTGACAAAACCATTATCAATTCACCGTGATGTCGACGTAAGTGAGTTTTAACAGCCTGAGTGGTAATATCAATCAGGACATGTTTGACAACATCGCTTTTATGAGTGCAATGGAGCGGGTTTTTTTTTTATTTGTTTGAAGCATATGATATTCTCATCAATATCCCATTGTTATGTTTTCAACTTTGAACAAGAGCTTAAATTAAGTATTTATCTTTTATTCACCATGGCAAGTATTCGTGCTAGAAATTACGTGGTTAAATTTTGACGATGATTCAAAAGTTCGGGCAAATATTAAGAGCAGACTTTAAGTTTTACCACAGTTTGTCCCTTTTCTACAGAGAGACATCGGTTCATGCTGTTTGTTCAATGGCAATGCTAAAAGATTCACGAAGACCGGGACAACGACCACTTTACGAAGCCCTTGTACAGTCGTAGAGACTACTGTATTGACAAGTTACCGTATAAAGTGTAAGAAAAACAGCCGTAGTACCGAGAGAGAACAACGCGCCTGGTACTTACATCATAAGTCTTCGAACGAAGGGATCCGGAAGGCAGCTTCACTTTAAGCAACTCGATACGTTTCAATTCAAGGATACATATTGCATTAACTGTATGGTTTATGTCCAGTGTGTGAACTTAAGGGAAAATGACTACTCGTCATAAGGACCGACATGTAGCAAATGCTGCTGGTCCTTAAGGAAAACCACTGGTCACCACTCAACGCAGTTCACGTTCACGACCTGTATCTACATCACCCCCTCCACTTACAGATAAAATGATTTTGAACTTTAATATGATACAACATATCTTTTGATATACTAAAGTAAAAGATAGTACAACGAATTGTTTACTATCCACCTTTTTTTTCATCAATCTATTCTTACAATTGAAAATTTTCACTCACGGAGTCAAAAAATAACTTGGAAGCAAATTTTGGATTCGCAACCAAGTAATTTTTGACAATGTGAGTAGAGATTTTCATTTGTAACTATGAACTCAGAAACTATGAATATTCACTCTCGCATAATCTGTTCCTATAGACTATACAGTGGTCTGAGACTGAATGTATTCATTCCATACAAATACAGATCCATAGATTGTAGATAATACGGGTGAATGAATCATTAAATCTACATTATGTATCTGCAATCTCTAAGAGATCACAGTCCTCTCCTTCCTCACTGTACGATTCACTAAACTCTGAATCACATAATCCAATGTCAGATTCATCGTCTGTGTCAACAGCTGATGTAGCTTTCCCACTCTTAGCGAACGTAGACCCACAAATTCATCATAGCAGAAAGATTTGTCGGATAACTATCCCTCTCGTTAAAAGTTTCATACACTTCGAACAGTAGACTTCACAACATTGATTCTTATATGGCGGAAAAAGATGCATGCGCTGAATGCGTAAAATGAGTCTGAATGTCTAAGACGTTCTGATTAGTCAAGACACAAATAATTTGAGAAATTCAACCAATCATGTGTTTGCTAACATAATTTCATAAAGTAAACGATGTATGCTACGTCATATGTATACATGATATCATCAACACATGTAGCTAGCTCTGTCGCTTGACTTGAACGAGATGTCGAGAGTAAAAAAGGTAACACAAGATAAGATTCATGTAGGTGAAATTGGATATATCTTTGAATAAATGTTATTATTTACTCCAAATTCGAATTGGTCATAAGGACCGATAAGTTGTTGTAATTCTGAAAAACTGTCGGTCCGGACGGAAATCTGTTGGTCTGCGGACCGAAGGACCGGCGTTAATTTCGCACACTGTTTATGTGACAAGCCACAGAAAATTGGACATTGTCCAAAATCAAATCTATCTATTTCACAGTACTCTACTCTACTCTACTCTACTCTATCTACTCTACTCAGCTCTGCTCTGCTCTGCTCTGCTCTACTCTACTCTACTCTACTCTACTCTACTCTACTCTAATCTAATCAAAAAATTATAACGCGCCAGACTCCAGAACCAAAGTACTCAGTGTTCAATGGCACCGATAAGGTCAACCCACACAAAATATTTGTTTGAACATATGCATCTTAAGTTTGTTCTAGAAAGTGTTCAGATTAATTTGATGATTGCCATGTGTCCAAAAGTAAGGAAATGCCACAGTCTGGACGCTCAGTACGCAACTGCGTGACTACACGGCATGTCTTGGTCTTGAATTGTGTTGGAAGTAGGAGACTCTTGTTACCTTGGGAACGATCGCGAGTTGGTGTGTAACTTTACAGGAGGTCGCGGATGTATCCTGCATCTATGTCACTGAGAGCTTTGTTTGTCACATTTTAAAAAATAAAAAATAAAACTCGTGTTCTCTTGAGTTTCACATTTCTCAGTTATAAAAGGAAAGTGAGGAGACTTAACGTTTAAAATTATTATTTATATTCTTTTGTATGACATTTATTGAGAAAGATTGTCATAATGTGTTGATCATTCATGATTAATTAAATTATACATTTAACAATTTCGGATATGTTTGAAATAGGGAAAGGTCTCCATTGACAATTTGTGTAATATTGGACATTTATGATCATAATAAGTCTTTGCTTTCAGAACTTCGGAGACACGAAACGTACACTCGGTTAAAGATGCGAAGCAAGGCTTTGCACAAAGATTGACCATGAAATAGTGTCGAAATAACAACAAGCTTAAGTATTTTCTTCTTTAATAAATTTACCAAAGTTGTTTTTCAATGTAATATAACACTATATCTGATACATACTTTGTCCTATGGATATAAATATCTAACATTAGTCTGACCCTATTTTTTATGTTTCTCATTACTTTTTATGACAACTATTGGTCGATCGGTCGGTCGGTCGGTCGATTAAAAAAAATATAAAATCAAACAAATCAGACAGAAATGTGTTGTTTGTGAACTAGTGTCGTCGCCGCCGCCACGACCGGATGTAGATGGCGCCGACAGTCAATACACTTGTTTGTTTTTTTCCACATTAAACATTAAGGGCAGACGTGAAATTTGGGTCGATTTGGTAATGAGAAACCAAAAAATAAGGTCATCTTTAGATAGAATATTGCCTCGATCACCCATATTGTGAGAGGCAGTTTATCAATAATTATTTTTATCTGTTTTAAAAATGGAATAGAGCTGTATATATACTCTGCCTAATTATAACGACGTATAGGGACTTCTGTGTCTTTTTTCATTGTCTTCTTTCGTAATATATTTGGTAAATGGTATTAATTATTTTAACTTTAATTACTTCTTTTCTGCAAGTTTTTTTTTATATTGAAATTTGTAGAATCATTTTTTTCTCGTCAAAGTAAATATTCAGTTATTCATGTGATTATCTTTGTATCAAAATGTGTTTTTAATCTCTGGATTATGAATATGGTTCATATTTGTCTCGATATATCTAGGTGTAAACCACAATAAAGTTGATGTTTATACAAAAGTAGTTGTCGTCTCTACGATATTGAAATCGAGTATATTGAAGTCGAAAAGAATGTTTGTGTTCTAAACGAAATTACCCACAGAAAGTCATGAAATTGGGTAAAGGAAAATTGCCCAGTGCATGAAATGGCCAAATTCTCTAACACGTAAACATGCAGTGACGACATTGGAGAATAACATTGAAATGTGATGTTTAGATATCATTTCCAAATATTTTTCTTCGTTCATCCGAGGGAAATACGAGTGATCGACCTAAGGGGTCTTTATCACTACAATTCATTAGACCCGTAGTGACAAAACCCCTTAGGTCACTAGTATTTTCCGGCTGAATGAAGAAAAATATTGGAGAGTAACATAATTATAATAAGCGCCAGTGATATCAAAGAAAAATCGGGGAATGTAATGGCAATTTTGAAAGTTTCGACTCATATTTCAAACACAGCAGAACCAGTGACGTAGACACGCGTTGTCGTGACGTAGACACGCGATGTTGTGACGTAGAACGACCAGAGTATATATTCTGTATTTTTTGGCTTCTGGATGGTATAATGAGTAATACTGAGTAAATGGAGTAGGCTGGCGCTGGTATAATTATGTGGGGTTTTTTCATCGTAAATATACATTTCTCTTTCCTTGGTCCTGTCGACAGATGACTACGAATTGATAGTTTAACCGTTCCAAAGTATTTGTCTAACTAATTCATGATGTTTGTCTATTTTTTAATACTCCGACTTTCCGTGGTAGAATTTGGATTGATGACTTCTGTGATGTCTTTATGACATTCCAATTACCTGATCCGTACGTTACTATGATACTGTCGTTGCTACGGTGACATCCACATGTAATACATATATTCACTCATACTCAGATTCTTAAACAGACGTCGAAGCCTGGCATATAATGGGAATGTAAAGACCGTTTATTTAACAAATGAATACAACACGATGAAAATAGAAAAGTCAATATCTTGTACATAAAAATATGTGAATAGGGAACTTGCAATCCAGACTGAGCATGCTCAGACGCAAAGGACTATGGGATTATCTGTGGTTATCGTAATACCTAATCTGGAGCTACTGATAAAATTAACCTCCCACAATTGTCAGGGTAACTATGAATTGATTATTTGTGGTTAAAAACAATGTATCAACACTGTTTCACAACACTAATTGATTAGTATTTATTATCACATTTCCCATGATGCAACATTCAACATGGCAGGTTTGCAAGTTCCCTATTAGCCCACAATATGTCCCTGATAAGTGTGATATGCTGAGACGTTTAACCTAATCGGTGTTTGGTTCTGTAAACTTGTCAGCTGCAGTGACGTCACATCAGCTGCATCTCTTTCTGTCGAACAAATATAACAAAAGTTGTCTTCCGTACTTTTCTATGAGATCACCACGTCAGATAAAACATCAAATACCATTTCTGATGTTTTGACAGCTAATTGAGGATTCCGTTTTTTACGTGACAATTTACGAAAACTGTCTTCACCCTTCATCGAGTATAGTATGCACTGTACTTTTTATTCAGTAATACAGCATTACACGTCGTCGTCATGACGACAAGTACGAATTTTCAGAATATAACCTCTTACTAAAAAAAACCCGAACTTTTGTAGATACTCTCTTAAATCATAATATCAAGATAAGAAAATATTGATCTCTGAAAAAATCTCAGCATACCCACTCACTTATACGATGTTTTGGCGTATTTGGGCTATGCTACATCAATCCTTTAGTAAATTGAAATACATTATTTCATGTCAACTGGACATTTCAATAATAACAACGTCGCTGATTGGATGTTAAATAATTGATATGGATACATCTTAGTGACGTCATGAATCGTACAGGCCCGCAGAAAGAAATAAGTAATGTTCTCCTGTTGCTGTGATAAGATAACACTGATCGAAGAATGTAAAGAAAGAAATTCCTCACAACATTGACATTAATTTATACTGTCAGTAAGACAACATATGGTGAATAATTCAATAATGACGCACATTCCATATATTCCTCTTCATACATTTACCTGGTGTTGTTTACCTATCTACAAAGTGAAATATATGTATGTATGTATGTATGTATGTATGTATGTATGTATGTATGTATGTATGCATGCATGCATGCATGCATGTATGTATGTATGTATGTATGTATGTATGTATGTATGCATGTATGCATGTATGTATGTATGTATGTATGTATGTATGTATGTATGTATGTATGTATGTATGTATGTGTGTATGTGTGTATGTGTATGTGTATGTATGTATGTATGTATGTATGTATGTATGTACGTATGTATGTATGTATGTATGTATGTATGTATGTATGTATGTATGTGTATGTGTGTATGTATGTATGTATGTATGTATGTATGTATGTATGTATGTATGTATGTATGTATGCATGCTTGTGTCTGGCTGTGTTTTTCGTCGATGTGAGTGTTTAAAAGTCAAAAACAAAATATATAATATAAAAGAACATGTCATTTTTTTATTGAAGGAAACATTTCATAACAATGGATTTGTTAATAAATCTCTCGAAGACATGATGCCAGTGAGTGACGTCTCTAAAAAAAACCGAGTTAGTCAAAATAAAAGATACAAAACCTAAGACATTGCATATATATTGCCTTTTACATTCATTAATACATTTGACGTGGTCCCTGTGTTGTGTTGACGGCGAGATTCACGACATACATGTATGTGATCCAACTAATCAGTTTGTATACACGATTAACTTACATTTATACCATCACAAATAAACAATTTACAAAAAAAAGAGAACTAGAATGAAATTCATCGTATCCTGATAATTAGTTTATCTCTATAGAGGCTATTGAGAACAATCAAGGAGGGGGGTTATAATCATTTCAACTGGAATGGACAGCGCCATCTATTGGTATGATGTGATCGCGATGGAAATTGTTTTCTTCCTGCTACAGTGTGTGTTGTAGTACTTGTTATTGTTGTTGTTGTTGTTGTTGTTGTTGTTGTTGTTGATGATGATGATGATGATGATGATGATGATGATGATGATGACGACGACGACGATGATGATGATGATGATGATGATAATCTTCTTCTTCTTCTTCTTCTTCTTCTTCTTCTTCTTCTTCTTCTTCTTCTTCTTCTTCTTCTTCTTCTTCTTCTAATCCTCTCAAATTACCAAATACCTTTGCACGTGTTACGTCATTTCAAATTGGTAGCTCTCCCGAAGAACTCTAATATGTACTTTTTTTCTAAGTCCCCTAATTAACTACAAACATTTATGATTATCTTCCAAAACTGGGGTGTCATAAAAACATAGAAAGTCATACAAAGCGATAGAGTATGGTGTTAACCAAATTGACTGTACTGATGATTTAAAACATGGTAATTGTACACTAAGGATGGTTTAACATCAGGCGACACTAAACAAACAAACAAATAAAACTCTGTGCATTGTTCGTCTTTTAAAACTAATTCAAAGGAAAAATATTTTTTTCCGGCAGATGACATTCACTGGAACCCACATTTGGCCCTTTTTCGTTCATAATTATGATCTTTGGATTTAGATTGGCACATTTTTGTTCATAACAAGTTAGGATGCAGTTACACACAAAAGCACAAACGTAAATCATCATTTTCCTGGGTTTTAAAAACATGTGTCCTTCCTACATTTTTTTAGAAGTGTCTGCTACATTTTTTGATCCCTAATCTTAGTATATTATATATTTTGTTGAATATTGGTGTATCATTATTTCAACTGTTTCAAAGCTGCTACAGTTTCGTATCAAGCAAAAGAGTAAGATACAACCACCACCAACAACAACCAGAAGCATTGACAAGGGCGACATGTTACAAATAGTGAAAGTAAACAATTGAATTGCATTTAATAATATTCGGCACAGCATCTTGGAAAAGCAAAGAATTCTATATCATGGGTTTGATAAGAACAGTTTTATTGTCTCTTTATGTGTACATGAAAAGCCAAGGAACTTGAAATTCATCTCTGAACATGAGCTATTACTAGTATGTAAAGAGAACAGTCATTGTAAAACTGATCTTATCAAATTATAGAATGTACTTCCAACACGCTGTGCCAAGTGTTCATGTGTTTACTTGTAATCGTTGCAACAGGTTCCGTGCGTCAATGCTTGCCTGTCGCTAGTTGTATTTCATAAATTTTAAAGAGAAATACGGTTTCCTGTTATCTTCACCTTCAGCTTGAAGCACATGAAATGTCGTTGTATTTACAGCATTCAAATAATAATAATAATAAAATGTATTAATATCTACACTGCTCTACAAAGTCCTAAGTTAAAAAATATAAAGGTAAGGCAGCTTTCAGCAAAAGAGTTGATTAATTTACAGGCCGCTTTCATGTTCCGTCGAACTGGCTTGTATTTGTCCATTCACTTCGAGTTCTTTAATATCTTTATCCACTGCTTTGGTTTCGTCCTCATCGATATCTGCCTGAACTTCAACGGAAACCATTTCCTGAAATCAAAAATGTAGAAATATTTGAGGTTTTTTTTTTAAAGTTGCAAAGATATCAAAACTTAAAAGGTAGTGATATTTATTATTAAGCCGTGTATACAAGAAGTGACATTGGCAAGAAAATATACCAAATGAAACACTGATGTTTACAATGTTTTGAAAATATTAAGTATATCACTGAGATACGTCCAAATGAAATCCATTCTCTCAAGTCGCAGCATTTTGTCTTCGGGCTGTACCGTAAAGAGGTGTGACGTTTCACGACGATGTTGGAATCAAGGTTTTACGTCATCATTACTGATAGGATTACTTTACAAGTGTATGTGACCATGACTTTAACTAACGACCTGACAAAGTTTATGTATGTATGTATGTATGTATGTATGTATGTATGTATGTATGTATGTATGTATGTATGTATGTATGTATGTATGTATGTATTTATGTATGTATGTATGTATGTATGTATGTATGTATGTATGTATGTATGTATGTATGTATGTATGTATGTATGTATGTATGTATGTATGTATGTGTGTGTGTGTGTATGTACGTACGTACGTATGTATGTATGTATGTATGTATGTATGTATGTATGTATGTATGTATGTTTGACAAAGAATCGGAGAACTCGACATATGGAAAGCATTTAGCAAGGATATATTTAGAGACACAAACAATATATATATATATATATATATATATATATATATATATATATATATATATATATATATATATATATATATATATATATAACTCGGTGGTTATCAATCTGCTAAGACAGTGCTCTATACCGCAGTGGCAGAGCGCAATAGTTTTGATAGTTCTGGAACTCTTTCTTGGTTGTAACTCGGAGTTTCACGCATAGTGCGATCATCAGACGTTGTCTAATGACCGCACTATGCGTGAAACTCCAAGTATATATATATATAAAGCACTTGCTCGAGGATTACACCAAATTATTCTACCAAATATGCGAAAGTTTATGGATATCTTTGAAAGGCAACACAACACTGGACAGTAGTAGTACATTTTGTACTTACATTCGGGGCATATTTGCCAACTGCATCTTTCTCATCATCATCATCGACTTCTTGGCCATATCGTACTCCACAATAACCAACCTCTCGTCTTCTTTTAGACAGACAGCAACAGCATTTATCGACGAGGGGACATATTGTTTTGGGGTTTACCTCTGCTGGATCGGTTGCTCCTGAAATATGTCAAGTTAAATGTCAAATATCGTTAAATGCCGTACATCGAATGTCACTGCTGAATTTCAGGGTGACACAGGCCAAGCTTTTTACTCAAGTGAAAATACATCAATAAAAACCACATTCCAGTATAATGTTAATGTCAATACATGTCTTCTATAGCATTACAATAGGGTACTTGCAATCCAGACTGAGCATGCTCAGACGCATCGGTGGTTATCGTACCTTATCTGGAGCTACCGATGAAATAAACCTCCCACAATGGTCAGGGTAAATATGAATTGATTATTTGTGGTTACAAACAATGTAACATTATTGTTTACCGTGCTAATTGAATTCTCTACAACACCTAGTCTGGATCACAGGGGCGTGTATTATTGTTTTCTTAGGAAAATATCATACGAATCTTGCTGCTACAAATGTATCGATCTATAGTACTACGTATACTATAAATATCCCTATACAGGTAGGAATATATATTCAAAAGGTTGTTATATTTAGTCTGTAGACCTGGAAAACAACAATCTATGCAATATTACACGCCCCTGTGGTCTGGATACCAAGGTGGTCTCTAACTAAACCACGTCTGGTCAAAGTTCCTCAATCAGCACAAAAAGTTGTTCAGCCAATCAATGAACCCCAACTATTATAGTGACGTAAACAGTGTATAAGTAGCATCCTGAGCTGACAAATATACCATATTTGGACATTACTTAACTGTCCCAATAAACACTAACTTTATGAGGGACTGTGTTATTGGTTAGAATTTTGTGATTGATTAACAAAGACATGATGTTATCACCGTGTGGGAGGCTGTAGATAAATTTTAAATTACATCTCATGCATCTCAGGACCTCTTGAGTAACGACTTTGACTATACTGTGAGTGGAGGTATAAATCATAACGATACCGGATAGGAACTATACTATACAACACCCAATCATCGGGTATAACCTCGAGTGAACTGAATATACCAAATATTTCCACGATAACAATATATGTACAAAAGAAATGGCCATAAAATAAAATATATACGAAAAACTGGACATTGAAAATAATCAACTGGTTCACTCCAATATTTAAATAGGCAATCGTGTCACCATACTCAGGCAAATAATATGAAACACAAACGAACACAAAACAGGAAGAATTTAAAAAAAAAAACCAGATCAATTCTTCATAAACAAACAGGTTGTTCCAAATAATGGAGTCCAATATTACACAGAGATATTCTCTATAATCGGACACCACTCAAGACTCTATCCAATGGTCTATAACATAACATTCAGTCCTGGAAATAAAACGTCTCAATTACAAGAAACAGACAACAAAACACCGGGACTTGCAAAATACGAATGGTAAACAAACCAGGTAATATAAAGTGAACATGTGACCAGCGTTTTGATAACATTAACTGCGATTGATGAAAAATCTCAAATAGCCGGTTTTTGAAACGTTCAGAAAAGACGGATCACCTATTACCCATTCGGGGATGGTATCGCCAATGGTTTCCGAACACAAACCAACCTAAAATGTTCCAACGTGTATGTAACAAGCACATAGTTGGTTATCTCTAATCTAACTACCATACAACCTGGTTGAATTTTGTCCATGTTCGGAGCCCCATACCCCTCATATATATACTGTGCTGGTTAGACATACCTCGCCATTGACGGTAGAATTAATACATGCATGATGGACTGTAAGATACATAACTTACGCCATAGAGGGCAGTATAACACATGTCCTTACCTGTTAGGAAGCTGACTATAAGTCCGACAAAGATGACGGTCAACCAGGCCACTGCACCGTAGTATAAATATGATATAGCGTAAAAATTTGCTATTGTAGGGCTGTGGAAAAATCACATAGTGAATATTGTAGAGTTTTATGACATGTAAAATATCAGGATCATGTATCAAGCTGTGTATGGATATGTTAATGAGTACGACACACACTTTCCATTCCAACAGACAGACAGACAGACAGACAGACGCTCACACACACACACACACACACACACACACACACACACAACGATGACAAGTGTACTAGTCTTTGCCAAACTGTTTTCCCCGCTATATAATTTTTTTATACGAAACTATAATGAAACTGACTCAGCTGTTTGCAGTTGGGGACCGGGATAGCATACAAAACACGTGACCCTTGACATCTACCAATTGAACTGTGTTGGAGTCATAAAACACACACTTACTACGAGTCTTGTGGTATAGAGGCTGGTGTGGGAGATCCCATTGTGAACCCAGCCAGTGTTGTCATATTAGTGGTAACGTTAGCAACTATGCATCCCTCAGTTGTCAGGGGTGGTTTCTCTACATATGGTGGATAGAGGAAGCCGCCAATTCCAACCCAGAAGGACATAACGAGACCCATCAACAACCCGGATGTTGCACCCTGTAAGGAAAAACACACCATGTCAGCGGCCACATACAAATATTTTTATGAATGTTCGTATTCTTACTTATGCCCATTTTTCATTGCCAATGCTCCCTGGATGGATGCCAGGGAAGGAAATACTCGGGTAGAGTGTGTTCAAGCATAATTGCGTCAATAGTAAGTTTACGTCTGACGAAAGTTTCTACATAATTATTTCAAAACATGTTCTGAGTTGACTATATTTCCTATGCACACCATTCAATCTCCTATACTTCACACTTGCCATCCGGTCTAAAAAAAAATTGAAAAGTGTATACACACCATTTTGAAATTTTGTCTTACAAATCCCAAATTTTAGAAGTTTTTCCCCCACGTGACGTTATTGACATTTTAGACGACTTGCCAACACCCAGGTTCGTATCGTTTGCCAGTCTCGGTGGAGTTTGTTTAGTGCTTACCTTCCAGTTAGCCCAGGGGAAAAACATGGCCAATGAGAAGAGTCCGAGAAGTGGTCCACCAATCATGCCGAATATACTAAGAGCAGCCTATAAACACAACAAAAATGTAGTAAGTATATAATTTGCATACAGCTGACTATCGGTCATTGATCAAACGACAATACATTGATTTGAAATTTTCATAATATTTACAAGCAAAATAATTCCTCACGAAATTTTTTAAAAATTAAAAAAAGATTAAATTAAAATTGAATCAAAATTAATTTTAAATTAAATCAAATATCACATTTAGTCAAATTATCACGTAAAGCTCAGTTAATAATAAGCTTTTTACTCAAGTGAAAGTACATAAATAAAACCATATTCCGGTATAGTGTTAATGTCAATGCATGTCTTCTATAACGTTATGATTGTCTTCTGGCATTGTTAGAACACTTGATTGCATAGTAGCAATTTCCTGCATATTTATTGATGCGTATCATAAATTACGTCATCAAATTGGCTATATCTTAATACCTGGTTTGAGTTCAGTCAATTGCAAGTGATGGTTTAGTATACTTTAGTAGGTAGAGTAATGCGAGTACTTTTTGAATGTGCAGTAGTAAAAACTATGCCCACCATAAACCCAGTCTGTGCCCCTTTAACGTTACAACGTGCGGTTTGTGAAATGAGGTACTTTAGGATTGTGAGAAAAAAATGTTGTCCTACCTGTAAAACATCACCCATCATAGACGAAATCCATGCCATAAACAGACTTAGCAGACCGAAACCCAAAGCTGTAAATAAGTAACAAATATACAATATGTTTGTCGTAATGATGCAGTAGTGATTAAGTATATAGTCATACATTTCTGAAAATGTTATAAAGTTTGTGAGATAAAATGGTTTATATCAATGCGAAATGAATCTTAGAAAGAAACATTAATAAAATCAATACCACTGGAGTACACAAGTTATCCTGCTACAAACAAACCCCTAATATGTGAATTCGTTGCTGTTTGCTGTTTTCGGTATTAAATGGCGTCTTGCATGATCGTTGTAATATTGGACAAAATCTGTTTGATTGATTGATTGATTGATTAATTGATTGATTGATTGATTGATTGATTGATTGATTGGTTGATTGATTGATTGATTGATTGATTGATTGATTGATTGATCGGTTGATTGATTGATCTTTACCTAGACCCTTTGTTATCCAAGTATACCGTTCATCAGGGATGTTTTTCCAATACAGACGTACAAGATCTTCCCCAGCGACAGCAGCCAATGAATTAAGACCAGATGATACAGTACTGGAAATAAAAAGTGAAATATTTCGTTTTGTTATTAATTTGTATTTTCTCATAATTTATCGTCCGATAATAGCTAGTATTACTTGTTACAGGCTGAAATATCCATGCAGTATACATCAGAAAAAAAACCAGGGGTAGGACTGTCATAAACTGTTTTATTTGTACCCTCTATATAAAGACAAGTACAAAATTGTCAATGGAAAACTCGTGAGGATTTGATTTCGACTGGAAAATACAGTCACGTGACTCCTTTCGCGTCTCTATAAATTAACGCGACACACATATGCTCCATGATTGAGTTAGATCACAGGAGCGCCCCCAACGACTGCATTTTACAGTTTTGCATCCAAATGTAACATCTTTCGTTGTAGTCTGTACTGTGGTATTTGGTTAACATTTTACATTGTCTCTTCGCATCGATAAGGAATATTATTCGTTCATGTTCTTTTTCTTTTTTAAAAACTGCAATCAAAGGCATGTCTGATCTGGAACTGTAACAGAGTGTCGCCTCGTCCAGAAAATCTTACTAAGGGAGTCTTCAGTAATTTGCAAGGGTACTTACTAATATTGCGGAAATGCAACACAACCCATAACACCAAAGTAAAGTGCTTTCTGTATATACCGCAATCATTTATAGCATCCATATCAAATGTGAAGGTATACTATTTCATTTTGCTAGTACATGTAAAATACGATACAACACAATACTTAACCATGATTTACTAACATTTCCACAATTTCAAAGTTAAGAAAATTATTACATCTATTTTTTTTTTGCGTACCAATATCTTAGTATATCGTCTTCAAATCACCTTAGTGTAACAATCTGCTAAAATTATTCCGTCGCACGCAAAAAAAAAAAGGTAGCAATTGTCAGATTTTTCGATCAAGACGACTCCCTGTTTTCGGAAACATGGTTGTGATTGTAATGAATCTCAGAAACCGATTGAAACACATCTGACTGGACGTCAAAAACAGTAAGTTAGAATAAAATGACTCACCTAAGGGCTCCACTGAACATACAGGAAACAAAGAGACCGGGTAAGCCAGGAAGAAAACTTAGAATATCCATTACAAAGTAAGGCATCAGCTGTGAAAAAAAAAATAGTGTGGAAAAAGAACTGATTAAAATTAGAGATGAAAATATACGATTTACACCTAAATGTTTGACATCACAAAATGTTAGTTTTGTATTTTTGCGATTAAGCCTAACAGGTGGGGTAGGTAGATTTTTTATTTTATTTTTATAAATATTTTTATTTTCATATGTGAGTGTCTAGTTCAGGTAGTTATCTTTTCCGTTGATTTTTCTAAATGGTCTCTGTGTTATTGGTTTGGTTTCTTCCTATCAGATGTACAGCCATTACAGATTGGAAGAACAGTTTTATATTGTCTTTTTAAGTTGACGTCAGTTACCGCATCCACTATTTCTTGGGATTTCTTTTTATTAGGCCTGACAAGGTACGCCGTGAGGGGGCGCCCTCACACATCGGTCGGTCAAGTGAACGGAGAAGTGGACGGAACGACACGGCGTACTGACTGCACAGTTCTAATAGATGCATTTCTATTGGTAAGATGACGTAAATAGTCTTACTAATACTCTTGAATTTGTCTGTATGTTATGTTGTATTGAAATCGTGAACACTCAAGATACTGAGTATATATTGAACTAGCTACTGGACATCAGCATGTGCAATTTACTTACAGAAAAATACTCTTCCTGGTGATGACTGAACTGGCGTCGTTAAACTTGTGAGCTGAGTTTGGAGGTAATATTACAGTGCTTGTAACTCACAGATACTGTAACTTCAAAATTGAATCCCATGATTTTAAACTGATGACAGACATTTAAAAATGGGAATATATACTATAAATATTTATATTTGCGAGTCCTACCTGATCAGTAGCGCCTACATATCCCGCCGAGTAAGGGTCACATTCGTGGTAGTGAGCGTACATTACAAGACCACTGCATGCAGCCAGGGCGAGAAT
This sequence comes from Glandiceps talaboti, assembly GCF_964340395.1. Lineage (NCBI taxonomy): Eukaryota > Metazoa > Hemichordata > Enteropneusta > Spengelidae > Glandiceps > Glandiceps talaboti. The sequence continues at coordinate 15,175,072 of NC_135561.1, forward strand.
CAGACCTAGTCCTGGAACGTTCATGTAGATGGCGCTGTTACGAATACAACGATGGCCAATGTTAACGAATGATATCAAAGTGAACGTTTAGTAAAGTGTAGTTTGGTGTGGTGTAGTATAGTGTAGTGTAGTGTAGTGTAGTGTAGTGTAGTGTAGTGTGGTGTGGTGTGGTGTGATGGTGTGGTGCAGTGTCGTGTCGTGTCGTGTCGTGTCATGTCGTGCAGTGCTCTGCCATGCTGTGTTATGCTGTGCTGTGCTGTGCTGTGATGAGATGCGATGTGAAATAGTGTAGCATAGTGTAGTGTGGTACAGAAAAGTACGACATAAAAGTCCAGTTATAATAAAATACACGTCATACACACATAAAGAATGTTTTGTTGAAGTGTAACAGTGTATCTTAGAATTTCATAAATCAGATCGTATATTATTAACACTATGAATTCAATCTCAGACAAACATAGAACTATAGTGATCTGAGATTCAATACGTACATCCTTGCATCACGTTCTGAACGACACGTCAAATAACGCTGTACTTGTGATTGGTTGATTCCGTAGATAGCCAACCACGTGAACACTCCTCCGATGCAGATACTCCAGAAACTGTGACGTACGGTTGGATCGAACGAAAAACTGGATAAAAGAGAAAGACACAAAACATTTCAGTAACACAAAAATAAATACAAGAATACCGTTAATGTACTCACCAACGACAAATTATCCTCAACATCAAACTTAAGTACTCAGTGATTTTGGGATATCATGTCTAAATATTTTCATAGGAAAATACGAGTGACCTAAGGGGCCTTATCACTACGAGTCGATAGACGAGTATTTTCCAGCTGAATGAAGAGAAGTAGTGGGGAATAATATAATTATACCTCCTCGAGCATAATTCATGAAAACTCGGGAACAAATAAGGGCGATTTGGAACGTTTTGACCCATACTTCGAGCACTGCAGAACAAGTGACGTAGACACAGGTTGTCATGACGTAGGGCGACTATAGGGTATATAAACCACATTTTCTGTTCAATGACAATACATGATCTTGGCTTGTGCATGGTATAAAATGTGTTATTGGTCATAGCTTTATGCGTGCACGTCATGTACATATACTGTTTAATACTGAACATTTGTGGCAGTTTTCCTTACTTGTCGAATTCGATTCTACCTCCTTCTTCACAAATATCCATGACCTTTCCCCATCCCCCTACATTGATGGATCCCTGGATAATTACAGCTAGGAAGCCAGCTATCATCACACCAAGTTGAAATACATCAGTCCACAGCACAGCTTTCATACCCCCCTATAGGACAAAAAAAATGGAAGACAAATGGATCGTTATTCACTAACGATACTGTCGTGTGTGTGTGTGTGTGTGTGTGTGGATATAAATATTGACTTCTTATTCAACCAATGGGTAGATGAATACACAGTTTAATTCCAAGCTCAAAGTGTTTTAGTCATAATGCAATGCTTCTTGTTATTACCTGACATAACTAGACAATACAGACTTACTCTGCTTGCTTTTCTGTGTAGCAGGTACACACATTATGTGACGTAACTATACAAACTTACTATGGTGATGTAAAAGGTACGCAGATTGTGAGACGTAATTATAAAGACTTACTATGGTGGTGCAGAAGGTACACACATTATGTGACGTAACTATAAAGACTTACTACGGTTGGGTAGAAGGTACACACAGATATGTGACGTAACTATAAAGACTTACTATGGTGGTGTAGAAGGTACACACAAGTCCACATGTCAACACAGATCCCCATAGAGTAAAACCAGTTACTGTAACAAATAAGTCCCAAGTTATGAGTACGTAACAGTAACCATCACTTCAAAACGGTAAATATGGCGTAGGCAGAGCCCCCACCGGAGATAGTCTGGGTAACAGGGTACTGGGTCACTGTAAGGTGATGGCGAAGGATCACGAGACTTCTTCCTAGAATAGGATGTATCCTCATACAAAGTACAACAAGTATTGAAAAGGAAATTTCAACATCCAATGTTAGCGTAAATTTCTAAACTCTAGACACTTAAAATCGTTTATCAGACCACCCACTATAGGGATACAAGTAGCATTAGTAACATTCAATATTGCTACGTCATGCAACTGGTGATTGATATAGAGTTGGCAATGACTGATAGGGCAATGTGGAGTTCATGTCATTATGTCATCCCACGGTTCATAGCTACACAGTTAATAAAAATCAATCAAATAATACAATATACAGATTAAGACAAATATTCGACAACTTCAGTTAATAAAAATGACTTGATGTCAATTAATCATACCTGCATTTAGAGCTAACGACGGTGCATAGATCGCAATTCCCATGTACAGTACCTTGGGAGAAAAGACATTAGTGATTCAGTGAAGAGTTCAGAGTCTCTGGAATTAGAAAGTTGATGGATCGGAAGTGGTCAAACAAGTCAACCATAAATCTTACACATAACAAATTTTGTATCTATCTTACAGAGAATTGATGTCGTTAAAGAGGTGATCTTAAGTGTATGGTAAATCACTAACATGAATTCTGATAAGGTTTTCTAATTTTTTTTGAATTTGGATAGTCAACTGATATCGTGTTTACGAGGTTGTTGGGCTTAAATGAAGATTGGTCTTGTGAAATAATTAAACAATTAATCAATGTATATGGGGACAGAGTGAGTATTATAGCCTTATATACAGAACCTCGTACAAGGTATCGCAATTCGGACTATCTTTCTTGGGATATGAGAGCGCCCTCTTGGGCCTTCAGTGACTGTGCAATGTTCATATGGTGCGGGTTTTTTTAAAAGAAAGTTGACGTGCTTACCATTTGACACATAAAGGTACATGCTCCTAAAACACGAACCAATTTGCTGTTGAATCGAATCTCAAGATACTGAAAAGAATCAAACGGAAACAATAACGTCAGAAAATTGTGAATTATTCAAGTTGTTATTAGTAAGATAACTAATGTCACTCAAGAAAACCACAGACAGCGCAACGTATGGGACTGGACTTGCAACTCTGGCATTCTCATTACAAGTGATGTTGGTTGGAATGTATTACGTATCAAATCCAACTTCTCTCATATGTCAATACGAAAAACAAAGGCCTCGAGCTCCATAATGATGTCAAAGGCTCTCTGCTGTTCAGCACACGGTAAGACAGATATGCCGTGTCGTGATGGGGCGCCCTCATCGGTGATGGTGGCGCGACACGACGTATCTTATAGTCTAAATAAGACACATTCCTGAAAGTAAATATTTATTTTGTTGATGATGATGATGAATGTGTAACTAGCATGATATGATTCTGTAATTAGAGGTATAGAAGCGCCAATCATCGAACCACTTCTTTGCCGATCGGATGTTTATATACCTAGCCCATAAGTCAACTTGGTATTACTAACAAATGTCAAGTTGAGACAAATCTACCATCAAATTCATGTACAAACTGACGTCAAGCAGTGGCACTTCTGGATATCAAGTGCCAACATAAAAAATGACCGACCCTTACTCGTACGCTAATAAATGATGGCATTGAATTCACTTGATGCATGGTTAACGGAACGTATCATCATTCTCAGCGACATTGCTAATACAACTGAAATTCATTTTCTACCATTACCTTTTATATCAGTTTATATTCTTACCTACTAACTGTGTTTTTCTTTTAAGTTATCTTTTTATCTTAGTCTAAGGTATAGTATGAAGATAACGGAGTACGGAATACGGTCCGTCAGGAACGAGACTACCTTTTTTCTGTGAAACTACATCAATCATTTCCATTGTAAACTTTTACGCTTATATATGGCAATAAAGTTATATTTAAGTGGCGCTGTTCGGTTGAAATAACTGTGAATACTATTACAAGGGGGGTATTCCAATGTATTTGTAGTTCAAGTTTATCTTGTTCATTTTTCAATAATTGTATTTTTAAATAGCTATGTGAAATGTAGTTCATCTATACACACAAATCTGAGGAAAGTAGCGTGGAAATTTCAGTGCTCATCAGAACGTCAGATCACATGCAATTTGGTGTTCGTGCAAACCAAATATTCACCTTTTTTTTAAATAGGAAAACGTATCAGGTATCGTGTCATTTCAAGCAGACTAATATAGCGTGTCGAATTGCTGTGTTTATTTCGAAGTCTTTAATGGAAAACCTGTAACATTCCAAAGAACCACAGGCCTACATGCGGAGTATGTGCAGTATTATTTGGTGAGTGAAAACTGATCGGTACCACTTAGTGGTATCACGTGCTAGCAAACTATTACTAACGACAATGTAATCTGAGAGCATTTGTATGAGATAGTTGACATCATGTCTCCAAGATGTGATAACCCATCTTCTCATCACATTGTTTTGACTGGCTCGTAGATTTCTTACTACATGTAATGATCCTAGATCCTACGCTGAACAGTGCAGTGGCTAGATCAATCACGGCCCTTTCGGCGTTGGCTGATAAGACTCGCCGTAGAGGGCGGTGATATATGACGATGTGTTTGACCTATCCTATCGTTGCTTAGACTTCTATATCTAAGTTTGAAGCAAACTAATTCAGTGGTAATATGTGCTATGGCGTTCACTTATAACACTCGAAGTCAATACGTTCGAATTCCAGTGTGTTTATGTGTTGCTAGAGAAGTCTCGCCTTCTCCAGTCTTTTTGGTATAACCATAGACAGTGGAGGGGAGACCACTGTCTATGGTACAACACAAGTTACTGTAAATAACGATTATTATTCATTGGATGACCTGAGTGTGCGAGAGCATCTTGTAACCATGAAAACACAGTGTAAGAATTCCTTTTCATTGTGACGTTTGTTCAATGTGTGCGTATTTTTATGTATAACTCCTGGAGGTAGCGATAGCCGTGACAGTACTAGCGACGGTGCCTGTTGCAAAGGGGTATTAACCTCATTGAAAAGAAACTGTCCTTGTCAATGTCAAACTACCAACCGGGCTCTCATCAATCACCCTTTAGATTTGTGTTGATGCTAATCACACAAGGACGGATATCTAGGGTCGCTTATACACACCCACTACACCCTCCTACTTTCCCTAGATACATCTTCTTATCAATACAAACTATGAACACATTTCTCCAAACACATTAAATGCTGGCAGTGGATAACACCTGAAAGTTAGGAAACTTATGAACTCTGTGACTTTGTGAAACTAATCGGTATGCTAAGTCTAAATCTAAGTGGGGTGATACCGTGATGACATATTTGCGTCATCGCCGATGACAGTCCATTTATCGTATCACTATTAATTTCCCGCTTTTTCTTACAAAACAAACGACATCGCTTTATAATAATAACTGAAGAAGGCCGAGTGATTTAGCCAAACTATACCAGATAAATTATGTACGTTCTGAGTTCGAAACACTAATAAAGAAAAAAGAAATTTCTAAAGTTTGCTAGTACAAAATTTATAACGTCGACGACATGATTTCATAGAGAATAATATACATATCAAAAGAGTGAGGCGTTAAATGATAAATATATTATTTCTGATGAAAATAACAGACGCTTTCTTAAATCTAGATTAGATTACCAAAATACATATAGTTCGACTGTTACTTAAAACCTTGCCTGGTTAACCACACAGTTCATAGTGCGAACAGTAAGACTCACACACAGTTCTTGGCGCATTGCTAACAAGGGTTGTTTTGTATGTACCGACATCTACTGCATTAATTGTACTCGAATATTCTTGTACTGTACGCCCTCGTGAAGTATATATCTATGCACACAAAACTGTCACTTTAGCGATAGTTCGAGGACTGTGAGAGCGTCTATGCATACAGTATGATATCATTCACATAGGCTCCATCCATCCATCCACTCAGTGCAACATCACTCGTATATACAGTTTCCTATCGTATGACCTTTTGACCCCCATTGAAACGGTTAAAGAGATTCAGTTAACATCGTAACTGTAATCGAATTACGGGTCGTATTTCGATATGTGAAAAACAACTCTGACATTTAGGGATAGTTAAAGTTGGTCTGCCGTAATAATTGGATTAAGTGTGGGTCCGAACAACATCAATTACATCGTTGTACGGGTGGACGACTAAAGTTAGTAGTAGCGGCAGGTGTATATGTTAATATTGCTGTTAGCCATGTATACATGTACCATGCATATATATATATATATATATATATATATATATATATATGTGTGTGTGTGTGTGTGTGTGTGTGTGTGTGTGTGTGTGTGTGTGTATGCGTGTGTGTGTGTGTGTGTGTGCACACACACACACACACACACACACACGTATATGTACATATATATATATAATGACTTACGAAGTGTTAGATTTACTATGAGTACTAACTCAGCATATTTACATGTCACACCAATCTAGTACGTCATGATTTGAGACCCTTTAAGCATTATGATTTTTTTTATTACTTATTTGCATGTACTTTCGAAACATGACTAAAACTGTCAAGGCATAATTATACAGTGAATCAGTTGATCAAATTCTAGTTGTAAGTTTGGAGACAACGTATTGATATGTGTGTGTGATGTGCAACCTTGTCATGCTTCACGACGGCTTACGTGTATTCCTATCAGTCAATTTGAGTTTGTTGATTTTCTTTGTAAAATGTTACCTCCACTGTCCATGCCCACTAGTAAAGTCTCACACATCAGACAACTTTATTTCCTTCCAAATTGACTCAAGGTACCATTGCTACTTTAAATTGAATTACTTCTAGCAGTAAAACTAATACATTACATGCAATAAACGAGACTGAGTGACATGGACAGTTTATGTCAGTTTTTAAATTCCGTGGTCATGACGTCACCCCGCACTAAATGCTTATTCACAGAACGAAGATTGACGTTCGTGTTGTTGGCAACTGGTGAAGTCACGTGATAAACTCTGTGGGTTTCAACTAGTGAGTAATGAGATTACTTCACATACGAGACTCATAAATCAAACTCGGTCCAATGGTCGCCAAGTGTCAGTAACAAGGAGTGAAATTTGACCTATTTCAATTTGTTCCTTAGCTTTACGCACCCAGACAAGTGACTATAATGTTTGTTGAATAGAATCCTTCCCTGTGTTCTCTCGTACTTATCTGTTATGTGCCGAATCGCCACTTTGTAGGATCAAGTTCGTCTGATGAAAATTAATTTCATGTCGAGTCAAAAAATGATATGAAGGTAAACCTGGGATCAATAACATAATGTTCTGTGGTGGGAATGAGTTCACGGTTGTACATGGATAAAAGAGATTATATTACTCATAATTTTGTCATAACTAAAAACTGTGACGTCATAACATAACCAACAATGTCACTTTCATACAAGCAGGTCATAGTTGAGAATCTGGCCACCATTTTATTTTAAGTAGAACGTATCATTGATAACCAAGGTCACGTCAGGACAAGATTGTTTACCTTGGTTTTACGATGGTGCATAAAAACCTATCGAATGTACTAACAACGACGTGTCTCTCATTAGCTCTGGATGCATACGGTGTGGTGTTTCAAGAAGACGTGTCGAAACCCCGCTGCGTAAACATCAAGCTAGTTTCTTACACACTACAATACACATAAGGTCAGAGGGTGAAAATGCACTGAGTTCAAACGACATGGATAAGAATCACCACTGTTGTCATGCTTTGTACGTCAAGACACAAAGAATGGACTAGTCTAGCCAGTTCTCGTCCCGGGTCGCGAACCACGAACCAAGACAATTCTCGGTCCCTGCAATAGTATTTTACCTCATGATGGAGGGTCAAAATAGAACAAGAAGGTTGACTTATTCTCACGCACGCCTATAATAATGCAGATTTAGCTGGTATTGTTTTGAAGCTGTCCTTCTAGTGCCACATCTTGAGTTTATAAACTTTTTAACTCAAGTGAAAATACATACATAGGACCTCGAATAAACTACTAGTATTCTAGTATTTATAATGTTAATGTAGCTCCATGCCTTCTATAACATTACATTTGTCTTCTGGCATTGTTAGAACACTTGATAGCATAGTATGGATTCCTGAACTTTTTGTTGATACTAAGTATTAAATGTGACGTCATCGGATCCTTTATGTATTATATATATTATGTGTTTATATGTTATATCTTAATACCATGTTTTCAGTCATGAAATTGGAAGCATCGTCGCAAACCACGACCGTTTTACGGTACCGTTCTTAAAGAGCCGGTCCCTACTGGTCCGCTACACTTATTTCGAAGTGCAGCGGAAGAAATAATGGCTCTGGTTTGCGAGAATGCTTGGAAGTATTACTACGAGTGACTTTTAAATACGCTGTGTTTTTAAAAGTCATTCAATTCAAAATTCAAAACCTTTATTGTCCATTATATTAAAATATATGATAAAAATAATTCCTTCTGGCATCAGCGTACATCTAGCACCACAAAGTATAAACTCCGCTTGTGCCACTTTCAAAGTGTTTATCACTTGTGTTGATTACGAAACAATTCAATTTTAAATCAGTGCGTTACTCTTGAGGCATAACTTTTTAGATTACAATATATCTGCCCTGAAATCTGTTTACCACATTAGTTTGCTGACGACATTTTCATTGTTGTTTGCATTCACCATGATGATAAAGTACGTACCATAACGACTAAACAAGTGTATGGCCTAGAAGTTCTTTAGGTCACGGACATCTGTTTCCATTGACGTTTGAACTCTGATGATTTGTTGCCCAGACCGTGACGAGGCTCTTTCTCACACTTGCTTTTTTTTCTCTCTCCATTTTCAAATATATCGACAAAATGTTGTCCGAAAGTGCCCTCTTTGACAAGTGATACAATTAAAACTAACAAATGAATCGCTTCAGAGATTTCATCGTAACTCGTCCATCGCTTTGACGTCGGACAAATATTTTTATTGTGTGGCGAGTTTTGTTTGTGGTTTACTGCCTATGCTTAGGAGTAAGAGCAAACTAGGGCCCGGTAATGTACCTCATTTGTTGTCTCACGCGGTTCGGTGTCTGTTAAGGGGGGGCACAAGTTGAGTTAATACGTTTTGGGGATAAATTTATGCCGTGTATTTTACAAGTCACTCGTAGTATTCTACTTACTGAAGTATACATAACTATCACTTGCAATTGACTGAACTCAAATCTGGTATTAAGATATGACATATAAATGATCCGATGACGTAATTTTTTATACGTATCAAAAAAATGTCCACGAATCCGTACTAGGTAATCAACTGTTTTGATAATGTCAGAAGGTAATAGTACTAAAAGGTATGCAGCGACATTAACATTACACTAGAAAAGTTTAATTGGGGTACTATGTGCGTATTTTCACTTGATGAGTAAAAGGTTTATAAACCCAGCTAGTGCCATTTTAACGTTCTCGGTGTTTTTTGTACAAGAACTAGCGGTACTGAAACTAGCGATTATCAGGTGACAAATTTGGCAGTGGTTCGGTTATATTGTAGGACGACACTGCTGACACCAAGGGCAGACTATACTATCGAATTTCATCACAGTTTCGCATCATTATTACACTACAGTATGGTTCGTAGTAAGCCTAATATAAGCCATGGTTAGTGGTAAGATAACATAAGCCATGGTTCGTGGTAAGATAACATAAGCCATGGTTCGTGGTAAGATAACATAAGCCATGGTTCGTGGTAAGGTAATTTATACTATGGGTAGACCGACTTGGCCAATCAGAGGCTGATTTCGGTTGGTTATATGGAGCCATAACCCACTCTTTCTTAGGGGTGTGACATATATATATATATATATATATATATATATATATATATATATATATATATATATATATATATATATATATATATATATATATATATATATATATATATATATATATATATATGAGCCTCGTTTATTGGCACATATAACCCTCCCGAACTCGTTGACTATCTATAACATAAGCCATGGTTCGTGGTAAGGTAACATAAGCCAAGGTTCGTGGTGAACGAGATATACGATAAAAAAAAACTTCGGAACGTATCTGTAGTCAGAGGAAAACTATTAGTAAATACTTCCATAATCCAGCTGCTATTATGACAGGCCACAGCAAGAAATTTCATAAAGAATGTTCGATGGTCGTAGTAGAATTCATTCAACCTATGAACTACCGTCTGAAATATGATCATTCAAATAAACTCTATTCTATTTTAAGTTAGCTAGTTCACCACAGTTGTTTAAAGCCTGGTTAACTCAGACCGGCATATTCAAATTTGGTAGTACGCCAGATGTGATGAAATCGTCATCGACCTGTTCTGAAATAGAGCGACGAACAGCCTTTATAGCGATAACATACCATTGCATACAGTTTTCATGTCAATATGGGTAACTTCTCATCATTAAGAAATAAACTTAGAATGCCAAAAAAATGTTTATGGTCAGTACCATGAACTGATGTCGGACGGGTTATCGGAGACATACAATTTTTTTTATTTGGCCTAAAGGTAACACAGTACAGGTCAGGCTATCACTGTCATAAAACTCTCCGTGGCCAATACCTGACTGACTGATTGATTGAAGGGATGATTTGATGTCTTTTACTGTAAAACAAAACATTTGATGGCTTACCCTAAAATTTTATTACTTCAACATTTACCATTTTTATCATGGGGCTAAGCAAATAAACCAACAATGCTTTTGTGTGTTGTACCCGACCTACACAGCTAACTTTATATCATTTGTTTGCTTATAATATTATTTACAACACGTGCCAAGGCTAGGCAAATAATAATAATACAAGCCAGATGAAATTTATTCATGTTTCTTTAATAGTGTAGTCTATATTGTAGATGAACTGTTCCTTCAGTATAACATTAAGAAAATATTTTGACACCCCACGGAGCAAGCGAATTAGCGTGAGTGATTACAGCACGATTGTGACAGTTACATAAATATTTACGTTACCTGGTAAGCACTTGTCAATCCCAACCTGTAGAATATAGGCATGTAAAATTCGGCAGAAAAGATCATAACAATTGTATACGTGAGGCCAAAGTAACCAAACATGCTTCCATATATGTAATGTTCTGCTGGGGTACCTAAAACCGTGATGGCTGACATGAAGCTTGCAATCAAGGATGCACCAACTGGCCATGGTCGCATGTTACGATCAGCCATCAGGAATTCCCCGGTCGTCTTCTGTTTACCGCCAGTGAAAGCATGGAATACTCCGATCCCAGCTGACACGAATAACAGCAAGCCAAACACCACAAAATCCGCTATGGAGAAACGAGGAACGTCCGCTGTTGCAGTCATCTTTTTTTTTTGGAACGTGTTACACTCAACTGCTTTCAAGACGGCGACGGGGTGAGGAGTTGATATGAAAACAAAACAGGCTCCCTAAGTGTGATAACGTGTACAATATATGGTTCTCAAATACCCATACATCCAATCACAGCTGAGTGACTCTAAACACATTCATGTATTCTATTCGTAATCGCTATAATGATTTGTTGATGAGTCGAATTCATTCTATATATACTGGGGTGTCAATTTATTGCCAGCCTCATAGGGTCGTTTTCATTGGAAATGACTGACGTAAGACAAACACATGTAGTAAATAAAAACAAATATCTGGGGGTGAAGATCCTTTGGTGACGTGAATATTTGCGTCAACAGGTAGCCAGCTAGGGAAATGACGAAACGAAATACAATGTAAGAGGATACTAATGATATGTTATAAACACATCATTTACTGTAAAGGGCATTGAAAACGAAAACATGTTTATAACACTTCGTTTGAACTTTTATTGAACTAAGTAGTTTTAGTTGGGTGCTACTTAACGCCAGGACTATCTTGGTTTTTTTTAAACGTCTGTACCATGGTTATGTCTGTGACACCATTCAATGTCTGTACCATGACACTATGTCTGTAACACCACACAATGTCTGTACCATGACACAGTGTCTGTAACACCACACAATGTCTGTAACATGACACTATGTCTGTAACACCACACTATGTCTGTAACACCACACAATGTCTGTAACACCACACAATGTCTGTACCATGACACAGTGTCTGTAACACCACACAATGTCTGTACCATGACACTATGTCTGTAAAATTACACAATGTCTGTAACATGACACTGTATCTGTAACACCACACAATGTCTGTACCATGACACTATGTCTTTAACACCACACAATGTCTGTACCATGACACAGTGTCTGTAACACCACACAATGTCTGTACCATGACACAGTGTCTGTAACACCACACAATGTCTGTAACATGACACTGTGTCTGTAACACCACACAATGTCTGTACCATGACACTATGTCTCTACCATGTTTGTGCTACGACACTACATCAGTAACACTGTTTAACACAACACTATGCCATGCACCATAACACTACATTAGTACCACAACATACTGTGTCTGCATCGCAACACCGTCTCTGTACATATGTCTGTACCATGACACTATGTATATACCACAACAATGTGGTAACAAGACCTCGACAGTGTGCTTACAATTCCAAACATGTACACGTGCAGTAACCGAATGGACAAAACAATGCATGGGGTAGGTACAGGCCGTATATGATATGCAGAGGTCATAATTTGGTCGGGGTCAATGTGCCCACAACAAAGGATTCGCTGTTTCTGTACCAACCCTGACTGCGAGCTTTAAATTACCCGCGTCGTTGGACTTCAAATTGTTACACGGATTGTATCTACGACGCTGGAAATGAGTCACAGAAAAGAGCGGACGATACATGACGCTAACTAGATAACCTTGTCAAGTCCTTGAAGTTCATCACAGCAACAACGGAAGTCTTTAAAGGTGTGTTGAAGCCTCAATGGTAAAAGACATTTCAAAGTGATGCGTTTTACTAATACTGCTTGGAGGGCGTCAATAAAATGGCCTAGAAACGTATGACTGTGCGCTATGTGTTACATGTATAACATGTTTTATAAAACTATGTACACATGTATATCGTAACCCTGACCTATTCCTATCACATGTTGTTGTCTGGGTCTCTATCCTTGCTCTGCTAATTCAACGTGGTACACTGTACGCTACAATTCACTGACAGAATACAGATCATATTTGTGAGAAAGGTGCTATTTGCATTGTTCGTAAATAAAAAATCTCACACCTGAACAGTACACGATGGCTTCGTAGAACTAGGGTACAGTCAGACATCCTTGTAAAATAAGTGATCGTCAACACATACTGTATGTAGTGCATGGTGACCCCGCCATTATAAATTGGACATGGTGAATCAAATTAATGTATTTTTATCTATCACAGTGTTCTGATATATTATATTATGCAAGCAATTTCACAATTTAGTAACAGAAATGTTGATAGTTTGCCAAATACTGGCCCGTACACTAAACAGTAAGGAACTAACCACCTGCTTGGTTGATTTCGGCTATGTTCCTATAGGACATAATTATAACGTAATCAGACACGCAAAGGGCGTAGGCAGTATGGCCCCATAGTGGCTAGTATGGGAATTGGTTCGCCACATAGTGGCTAGTATGGGGCACTGGTTCGCCACATAGTGGCTAGTATGGGGCACTGGCTCGCCACATAGTGGCTAGTATGGGAATTGGTTCACCACATAGTGGCTAGTATGGGAATTGAATAACCACATAGTGGCTAGTATGGGAATTGGTTCACCACATAGTGGCTAGTATGGGAATTGAATAACCACATAGTGGCTAGTATGGGCCATTGGTTCACCACGTAGTGGCTAGTATGGGGCATTGGTTCACCACATAGTGGCTAGTATGGGCATTGGTGCACCGTATAGTGGCTAGTATGGGGCATTGGTTCACCACATAGTGGCTAGTATGGGGCATTGGTTCACCACATAGTGGCTAGTATGGGCATTGGTGCACCGTATAGTGGCTAGTATGGGCATTGGTGCACCGTATAGTGGCTAGTATGGGTATTGGTGCACCGTATAGTAGCTAGTATGGGGAATTCGTAAAGTTAACCACACCAGTGAGTCGCAGGGAGAGTCGCTACTATACTAGATGTGATGTGTGTGTGTGATGATGTGAAAAGGTCGTGTATGATTTATCAGCGTCTGGTAATTGATATTCAACGAGTCTACTCCAGGACAACCGTCAACCTTCATACAGTGATTCAACTGAACAACTGTTTTATCAATCAATGTAACGTCATCATAATAAACACAGACCCTTTGACCGCAATGGCCGGGTTCTTGAACAGCGCAAACTAGTAATGGAAAACATAGGAAAGCGTGCATTTGGGTAGGATTGCAGTGAAAGTTGTTCAACATTCCTAAGCATGGAATGTCATTTTTCTACGTTTGTTGGATTGTACAGCAAAACTTGCCAACAGTCTTTTCATGTTCTGACACAGATGACATTGAATCGGACGAACGAATCACATCCCATTGGGTACAATTACAATCCATAACACCAAAGTAAAGCGTTCTCTGTATATACCATAGTTTATAGCATCCATATCAAGTGTAAAACTAAAAGTATACTGTTTCATTTGCTAACTGACCACACTAGAAAGGCCACATGCTAAGTTTGTAAATAAAACAATTGAAACACTTTATATGAATGCTGTAAACAAGTGTAGCACATCGAGAAAGTGTTTGACTTCAGTGTTACTCGTTGCATTGTCAGCAATCTTACAATGGCATGGTTCGTACTTTCTACGTTGACGTCATCGATTCGAATGAAAACAGCAAACTACAATGACCGAAGGGAAAAGATACTGTTTGTAAACAATGATCTGGTCATTGACTGTTCAGAAAGTAAAGATATCAGGTGCAGTCAACCAAACCGTTCTTGCAAAAAACTGTTCTATATGTGCAATTTTTCAATGGGTGGGTAATTTTTGAGATAGCTAGAGGGAGAGGAGAAAACAAGGAAGAATTGCAGAGGGGAAGTTCTGATTTTGATACAGTGAGGGGGGGGGGGAAACATGATGATGTCTGTAGGGTAACGCTCATTGAAATGATTGTTGGTATAGCGGAAAGGACAAACGTTTTCCTGGTGGAGAGTGGGTAAACCATTCACAGTATTGGGTAGGCAGTGGCCACTAGTGGGTTGGCGGGAAAGTTGAGACCCACTGGGAGGGATGGCAGATCGATATCCCCATCACAAACAGTGGGAGGGCACATAAGAACAGCTAAACACCCTCCCCCCACAATTGTTTGGGGGAAGCGATTCTGTTAAAAACATCATTTTTGATCCGAAACAACATATAATTGATGAAAACCACATATTAAATGAGTTGCCTGTCAGCAAAGGTGTGGTTGGTCTTTCAGTAATATTGAAGTCAATGCACCAAAATTTATCAAGTGGTGAGGTCAATGACGAAATGGATATCGACTATTAGGCCCAACCCAACCCCTCCCCCCCCCTAGTTTTTCACTGCCGACCATAAACTTATTTTCACATATTCGAGAAAAAATAAAATCGCGAAAATTGTGAAGTCTCGCGAGAAATAGTGGACGTGGAATTTGACATCAATTACTTAAAAAGACAATATAAAACTGTTCTTCCAATCTGTATTGGCTGTACATCTGATGAGAAGAAACCAATAACACAGAGACCATATGGAAAATAAAGGAAATCATAACTACCTGAACTGCACACTCACGCATGAAAACAAAAACAAAATTAAAAAAATCACCTATTCTAAAATTGAGTGTAATCGGAACCACATAATTTTTTTGTTACACCTCAGCCATTGGTCGTAAACATTCATCGTCTGCTACGTATACGACAGCACCCTATAAGACTATATCACAACGACTCGTATGTACAATGTATGGCTGTCATCAGGTCTATTTTGAATAAAGGATTTTTTTTTTGGTTTAAATAAGTCGAAGAAAAACACTGTCATTTCCCTCCCTGTGAACGTTTCTGAACTTTATGGGATTCTAAATATCGACGATGTGGAGATACGAGTCCTGCCACTGCTTCTCTCTCAAATCACAGTTATTGTCACTAAATATATTAAAAGTAAGTACCGTATGTTACTTTAAATCATGAAACCCTAGAGCAATTTAACATACATGTATAATGGTGTCGTTTACGGATCAGATAAATTCATGAGGTACTATCCTACGTCACATTGTTGGTAGCCATACTCTCCTTTATACGAGATGGCGTGCTTCTTGGAATGGATATATATCCCTCAACTTCAGCATGCCAGTTTGTGAGTTGTACAGCACATGTTTTGATGATCAGACAGATGCAATATTTTTTACAACAGCTGGAAGTTGATGTTTATAACGGATGTGGTCAGGATAAGGTCAAAGGATCACGTGACCGAACAAATTGTCACATCTGACACAAGACAGGGTCGAGGGACGTGACGGAACAAAGTGTCGCCTCTGACGCAACATTTACATGATAAGAGAGAAATACTTAACAATATAATAACAAAGTAACTTCATTCCCACATACAAACACAAAAGCTTACTTAGATACATTATACTATGTCCTATTGTATAATACGTGTTCTCAACTTTATGAAATAGACATTAATTTTTTAACTAATGTAACTGATTTTGGGTTATGTTTCATCATATTAGTATATTACCGTTGTGAGTTGATGGGTAAACATAATTCAATCCTTCATGGTGTCGTAGCGTCTACTAGTCGTTGATCAGTGTACTTTGTCATACATACATACATACATACATACATACATACATACATACATACATACATACATACATACATACATACATACATACATACATACATACATACATACATACACACGTGTGTTTGTTTATATATACATACATACATATATATATATATATATATATATATATATATATATATATATTGTGTGTATAACGTTTTATGTCGAACGTCGTTAACGTTGTGTATTGTGTAGAACAGACTATAGAGGGCGAGATATGGGTACGAAACGTGTACAGATATATTTAAAGACAAGTGTGTATTGTAACAGTGACATGCAAATGAGTAGTGGCATGATATTTCAGTTAACAAGTCTTCTCGAAGTCTGACTACAGACGCAGGCAGGCAGGCAGGCAGGCAGGCAGGCAAACACACGCACATGCACGCACGCACACACACACACACACACACACACACACACACAAATACATGTAGACTGGCTAAGCATCGTAAAGAAACAATTACAAACTACATCTCTTCCATTTCTTATCAAAATGATGACCCGCCTATTAGGGTCAAGTTCTATAAATCGTTTTAAGTTCTATGCAATTGTATCATTCATTGCGCCTATGAGTGTGTTGGGTTACTGGACTCTCACTCACTCACTTCGGTTGCTATGGTAACAATGACGTACTATACACAGATGAAGGCAGATTTGGCCTATTTCTGTAAAACTTTTAAAATAACTACAGGGGTCGAAAGATAATACGTATACATTTCAAGGAAGGCGAAAATATTTATTTGCAGCCATAAAGTTTTGTGCAAATGAGCTGCGTCAAGTTGCAGTCTTCCCAGACTAAGTTGTATATTCCCACCATTTTGTAAACGAAAACCTGGAATTTATTTTACAATAGAGCTACATGTAAGCTACAACATCATTAAAACATGGAGAAAATAGGTACGAAAGGACTGTCACTCATCACATAGGTCTAAAGGAACTATACACAGTTGTATTTTCGGTCAATTTTGTCAGAATCGAACGAGGCATCAAAAGGGGGAATATTCAATAGAGTTGTATCATGACGTGACCGTCTTTCTGTCTTCGCTTTTCATAATTTAAATTAGCATTGGTCGTATCGAACTCCGAAATAGCTAGTCTATGGTACAGCTAGTATCAATACTTATGTAGCTTTTGACAAACCCTAAATGTACATTACATACATACATACATACATACATACATACATACATACATACATACATACATACATACATACATACATACATACATACATACATACATACATACATACATACATACATACATACGGATACACGTAAAACATCTGCAAACTAGGTACAAGTAAGACAATCCGTAATAGGTCTATATCTTAACCTTATACTTGAGATGGTGGACCATTCAAGATTGTCTACTCAAGTAGCCGTTAATATTGGCATGATAGCACTGGTGATTCGAGCAATACATCAGTACAGCACGTAACGTGACAAAAGAAAACAAATCGAAATCTTGCGTAACCTAGCTTGTATTCGATGGACTCTCTTTGTGATATCGGTCAAAAGTACCTACCAATGACGTAACCGCACACACACACAAACATACCTCCGGTCATTAGCCCCCCCGGCCATCCACGTAAACAAAATAAGGAGGATACACCATTTCAATATCTTGAGGGGGCTAGAGTATATGGACTCAAAGTCATTATTTTCAGCCACCTCGACAACAAGTTGTTTCGGATAGTAAACTAGAAAGCAATCTTTTGTATACTAGAAGTTATTTAATTTTTATGCAGTTTTTTTTTTGGAAAGATATGTTTTATGTCGCGTTGTATCGATCGGGTCACGCAGCAAGGCTTACAGATATCCCAAGTACATTGTATATCGATCAACATTTTCTTTTATTTTTATGGTTGTATACATACATACATACATACATACATACATACATACATACATACATACATACATACATACATACATACATACATACATACATACATACATACATACATAAACACACGTACGTACGCACACACGCACGCACACACACACATACATACATACATACACACACACATACATACATACATACATACATACATACATACACACACACACACACACACACACACATACATACATACATACATACATACATACATGCATGCATGCATGCATGCATGCATACATACATACATACATACATACATACATACATACATACATACATACATACATACATACATACATGCATACATACATGCATACATACAAATCCTCCAGCCCCCCCCCCTCCCATATCAAATGGTGTACCCTGACGTCCATTCCTACCCTCTGTTTACTATTCGTACTAAAAATACCTGTAGACACATTCACTGACTTTCTTCTATAGCACCGGCTAAACTCTTAACCTTGTCTGCATAAGTCGTACTACTCGTTGTAACGCATCACTATCACCAACTACAATGAATATAAACGGCGGCTAAATGTACACAGCTGAGTGTGATACATGTCCAAAAAGTTATTTAACTTCACACTTATCTATAATATCCTTGACTTTCTGTTCTAAGATCGAACGTACGTACGGATGCATTATTTGAAAGTTATCTTCGATCTAAACCCTGGAGTCAAACTACTCTCATTGATGAATGTAGTGACGTAGTCAGAGTGTTTGAGCATAACAATGCTACGGTACGGAAATACATTAGTGGTAAGCTGAATGCTTTCACGACACTGGCAAATAAATGGTCACCTTCGGCTTTGTTGTGACATAAAATGCATTGGTAATATTAGTACTTGAAAACCTGCCTACAACGATACATCGCCTTACATGACACTAATCATTACAGTGTATATGCATCAAGACTACTTGCAAAGCGACGTAAGATAAAACAGATGCCCTAAAAATCCGTTGACCTAATTCCTCGACTTCACATTTCAATGATTTCTGTTTTAGTTAGGCAGATTTTTCCTGGCTCTGAATCTATCACTGAAACCATCCCCGTTTTTTTGACGACATACTAAACAACAAATGTATGGAGAAAGTGATATATTGATAAACTACTCGACTAGCTTAATAAACTTTAATAGATCATGCACCGTGTACGATTTAACAGTATTGAGTGACCTCTGTGGTCGATTTTGAAAGATGTGAATTTAGCAGACAAAACAGTCGGGGGGGGGGGGGGCGAAGGGCAGCATGCAAGCCCTTCATCAAAAAGGCTTCTTAGCTGAACATACGCACCTTCCTAACAACTTTACAGAATATCAGGTCACGCATATCAAATATAAATCCTATACTACGTCACACTGTTAATGTACACTACATGACATCTAGAACACAGTATAATAACTCGGACCACTAGACTTCTTTCTAGTAAATAACAGTTACAACGTTGCACTTTAGTGGGTATGTTATTTGTATACAGATCATAAAGGCTTGATTCCCAATACAATACGTATATATACGTATATACAATATAATTTGTATGGATATATATTTATAATATTTATAATATGTAATTGACATGTTAAACGTGTGATGTGAATAACAATAACCCGTAATGCATAATTAAGCATAGTTTAAATTTCAAAGAATGTAGTGTAGCCTTTGTTTATATGTGACATACACACACAATACACTGATAACAAAGGCGTGTGGGGGTCCCGGTTACATTAAATATAATATATACATGATAAACTGAGCAAAAATTGATAACTTGAGATAAAAGATGGGTTACCTCATATGCACTGGTAAGATGAAGATGATAAAATATGGGCATGTACAACTCCGCTGAACAAATCATAACTATGGTGTAACTGATGCCGAACAAAGAATACATGCTACCATAGACGTAGTGTTCTGCTGGTGTGCCGAGAATGGTGATAGCGGACATAAAACTAACAGTGAGAGACATCGCCACCGGTGCGGGATTCATGTTACGGTTGGCCATCAAGAACTCGTTGGTTGTTTTTTGTCTTCCTCCTGTTAAAGCATGAAATATCCCGATGCCAGCAGACACACAGAGCAACAGGCCGAAGATTACATAGTCGGCGACAGAAAAACTTGGAATATTCGCCGAGGCCGTCATCTTTACAACTGAAAAGTGTTGGCTGATAAAGAGTCAAACTATGTGTATGCTAGCAGTGGAACCAGCAACAGATCTAGAACAGTGTGTGCAGTGCTTAATTGAGCCAAGAAGGAAGCTTCCGACGACGTAAACAGACTGGCAATGACCCAATCAAATGCGAGTATTTGAATTTCACTCTCTGTTATGCAAATGAGGAGTAGCGACAGACAGCATAACACTTGTGGAACACCCTTTACCATGTTACGTTCAGTCCATGCAATATAGAAAGGCAAAACTACAAATCCACAATGGGACAAAGCGAATAACGATTTTTAACTGCCCTTCTTTGTTAATATCTTTGTTCTGTCAACGTGAGCAGAATAAATAATTGACTGAAGGTACAATATACAGTGAGCGTAACGTAAGAGACCTGGGTCTTTTAATGCAATAATACCGACCTGTTTGGATTAATACAGTATAAGAATGCGGGGATCGTCAGAGATCGTTGTATAGACAACGCCCTCTCATTAGAACTGACATCAAATGTATAAGTATCGATCATAATAATGGCGCAATTCAACTCCTTCAGACTAAAATTGTCAAATTATCTATTTAAAAAAAAAAATTAAAAAAAAGTTCAACCTTGAGAACATTATAATTTATACACCCCACTGATAGTACAACCCGTAGCGTGTGGTCACCTGAATACAAACATAAACTATCCGGGTGATAGTGTTCTCTGTACCGTGAAATCATAGGACTAAACAATTCAGAGACAAGTATTAACCTAACAATATTACGTCACGTGCATATTTCAGATTTTTATGTTGTTGCCTTTAAAAAAAATTGCACATTGCATGGAAACCACAGACACTTGTGACCCGAGATATAGTGTTTCGAAATATAATTTTAAAAAATCGATAATATTGATATAGTTGCGCGATAATATATGAAAGAGGTAAAAACGACACAGGTTTCTTGGATCGCCTATTAAAGTCCACCCACGGCTTAATATACTTACTCGGTGTTTGGACAAATTAAAAACGTAAGGTCCATCATGCATTGCAAATTAAAATTCCCTAATTGAATTTCGTGGTTTAGTGATGATTTATCAGTAATTTATCATTTTTATCTCACCCTTTTCAAATATTATCGGCCAAATATGTCAATATTGTCTATATGTTATTATATTCTGTAACATTTCTCGGGTCACAAGTGTCTGTGATTGAAACTTTGTGAACCTCCACATCGAATGACATATGGTGAATATGGATGGATAGAAAGATTCCAGGGATACTTGTAATTGGGTCTGCTGATCGTAATGAATTCAGTAACTGTTATATATAGTTACGTAATTTGGTGATAGTTTCTATCTCCTGTGGATAATAGGTGGTATTCGATTCTAGGACCAGCCCTGGGGATATGCAGTATCAACTAAACAGACTCATCAGTAATTGTAAGGGGGAGGTCCTAGGAATTGGGGGGGGGGGCACTTTTTACAAATCGACCCTAAGAGGAGGCCATATTTTAGAACATGGAAATTAGGGGAGGGTTACATTTTACTTTGACTCATTTTTTGTCTAGTATTGCATTATTTTATGATTTTTGGCTTGATCCCACTGCTGCCACCGGTTTCAAATCCTACTGCTACCACATCCAACAACATGTCAATGAAATGCAGGGAATTGACTGTGTGTTGTGGTGTGAGGTGAGGAGCGGGTCTCACAGCAGTAAAGGGGGAACCGGGTGTGACAAGATATTGGGGATAATGTGGTGAGTGGAGATGTTGACCTTGGTCCTGAGGTTGTCAGTTGTGCGTTCATCTAGTCTTTATGAGTTCTGGCCTTCAGCTCAACCAATTAGATCCAAACACAGGCATGTTGATTTAATACAAACACAAACTGCACGTGGTGGTAATAGTGGGAAACAACACATGCCGTCAAAAACTATCAATGTGATGCGATCTTATTACATAAAAAAAATCCTGGTCACTTGTTGGATTCGAACCCAGGACCTCCTGACTACATCGTCGCAAACCACGACCTCTTTTACGGCACCTTCCAGCACGTGCCCTACCTACCTCTAGCTGTTATTTCGTAGTAAGGCGGAAGAAATAACAGCTCTGGTTTGCGAGAATGCCTGACTACTAAATCTTGAGTTCCAACTTTTTTTTATTAAAAAGACAGTCCCAATGGCTTGCCTTGTGAAAAAGGGAGTTGACAATTCTTGTTGCAAAAATATTTCAGTAGAGAAAATACATAAACAAAGGATATAAATTATATACTATATAGATATATATATATATGTGTAGGTATTTATATAATTTTCCTATTACAGTGTTTGGTTGCAATTGCCCTGCTGGACTTACACTTACACATGCACGTATTAGAGTTAAACCGAGTTCAGTCTTAAGTTGTCCAACAGGAAGTTCTTCTGAGTTCCAACAACTACGTCACGGGGAAGAATTTTGAACAGGGGTAGGGGCATATTTTTGAGAAAGGGAATTGAGGGAAGGTCAGTTTTAGCACAACGGATCGGACAGGGGGGGGTCACATTTTATGCCACTGCATAGACCGGGATTGATTACCCCCGGCCCTCACAGGTGACGGTATTTTGTGAATATTCGTAAATACCTATGAACGTCATTAGTTACATCCTTGATCATGTTGATTATAATATTAGCTCACAAGTGACTGTAGAAGCTTGTAACGGGAAATACACAAGGTCACATAATTCAGAATTTAGCATAATAGGGAATAAGGTTACCGTGAACTCATGCGACTTTACCCGGAATCCCAACATAACGCCATTTCTCGTGGGGTCTATGACCGAAGTACGTGTTTATCATCATTTTGCGACATAAAAAAAACTCATTGCCAACAAAACAATGTGTTTGGTCCAGATCTCAACACTGTTATCTTGGTGACGGCGACGTTTGTCCCCATTCATGTATCCACTGAGACGTGCAAGTCGACTCAATGTCCCTGTCTCAGTTTAAAAGCCCTTTTACTGGGTGATTGACTTACTACATACGTCAACTCTTGTTGATGTCTCTTATGTTATCGCTTTTGAAATTTGACCTTTTAACTTTTAATTTTGACCTTAAAGTTTGTGAGTGTCCTCACAAAAGTAGAACCTAACACACTTTTACACAAAAGTGACCTTATCAAAGCACGTCCATTAATGAATAATGGGTTGACTGTCTTGATGCACGCCTCCAATTTCTAATTTATTGTTTGCGGTTGTTAATAAATTATTCTAGAACATTAGGTGTTGAAGGCTAGCCGCCGCTTTGATAGAACTACAAAACCAGATTGAAAGAAATACCGCCCTCTTCGACGAATATGGAATACATGTGCTTATTCGTGACCAAGGTGAACGATAAAAAGTTGTGTTCTGACAGACAAGGACCCCAATACGGTAATATAAATCTGCTTGAAAACTGTCTTAGTTAACATGCAGAATTTACGATATAAGAATATGAAATGGTATTCAAAATTAATAGATCCAAACATGTTTTACTAGTACAAATACAAACCAGTTTAAAGTCGAATTATAATGAAATTAGTATATTTTTAGATAATCTCGCAAAGTTCAAGGAAAAGTCGATCGTAAATATGAAACACATATCCTAGATCTGAGGTGAAGAATGTGATTAGATAATTATATGCAGACAACATCGACGATTTAGTGTGGGGCAACAAAATCAACCTTTCACCTGCAAACATTTATCAAAACTTCCAGACTGTTTTTTTCAAACAGATTAGATCAAGTTAGCTTTATACCTGTGTACAAATGGGGAAAAAAAGACTACATGACGAAAACAATGATGTGTTCACACTTTTACATCACATCGTACTGTTTTTAATGACTTTATTTTGTTTAGAATCTAATAGTGTTTGTAGGAGTGCTTGCAGGGTGTTATATATCGTGTACATAAAACACATTAAACACGGTTACCCCGGTCAGCACAGATAAATCATAACACTATGTCAGATTTGATCAATATCATTATAAATTGTACAACACGGAAAAAATTAACAACACAATGTATTGAATAAATGAGATATGGCCCGGCCACTGTCTGGCATGTAAGACATATGGTAAGGCGGTGAAACATACACACTGACGATCACGTGACTCGCACTTACCAATACGGTATATGATCGTAAACACATACATTTAGAAGAAGACATTCTGATATATTCTATTTAATTATTTAATTTTATTACATTTTTATTTTTATTTTTTATTATGTTTTTTATTTTGTTACATTTCTAAACATGACAGGCAATAGAGAAATAATGATATGATATGATATCAAACAGGCTATGTGAACACTTCCCTCATTCAGACTATTCCTACATCTCATGTAAACATAGATGTGCTGTACACTTTAGATCACTAAAATTATATATATAATTGTAATGAGAGTGAAATGACAACTGGGTGGTCTCAACAAATCTAAACTCAAAGAGTTTCCAAACCCCTTTGTTCCGCATATAAAAATGACGTAAACAGGTTAACAGTTTACCGATTGTGTGTTACGTTACTTTCTATATCGGCCAATGACACATTAACAGCATTGTTGATCGTCGTGTACCTTACAATGATACAATAGGTTCGTAGAAAGTACCGTCGACAGTGTAGTAGTACTGTCACAGTGACGTGTAGAGTGTGGTTTATCGACGTATAGATATTTTATAGCCGCGCCGCTTGATATAGAAACACTTTCTTAAATCTCAATGAAACCTTGAAAGTGTTTACAGTCTCATAAACTTACAACTGAGCGTGCTTTTTTCAACAACGAACTATGGACTCTTTTCTGGTAAACAAAGTTTGGAGACTTCCTCGAGCTATCATGATTACCCCTTCTTTTTTTTAAATTTGCAAATGGTGTTACGGAAAAATACACTCATCAATACAGTTTTACCAGAGGTAGTTTTTGTTTGATAGATTTTTTTGTTTGTTGCTGTGTTTTATTCATTTAATTCTATGACTAATAAGGTTGACTTCGCCTCCCTGACATTTATAAATACCATGCGAAGACGAATTCGAACTACTAAGGCTCCAAGTCCAATTTAATAACCTCAGGCTGTGTATAGAATTATCATCCATTGGAATCAATCACATGCGTAACTATCTAATGTCAACAACAACAACAACAACAACAACCCCCCCCCCCCCCATTCCCAATCCTGGTGACCAACCTCTTCTGTAAACACCGTAAACGAAACGGAATGACCTGTCTTGGAATTGGATGATCCTAGATGTAGACTGCCCCTCTTATCCCCAGGCCCTCGATCTCCCTGTGCAGTATTAACACATGAACATAAAAGTGACAGAGAATACACAGTATCAGACTGATTGATATGTTTTCTGTATTTTGTCAACCAAGTGTTGGATTAGTCTATGTACCTACAGGGGATTTGGTCAATAAATGAGTCAGTTTAGTGACGTAGTCGGTAGACTTGTGACAGTCTACTCAAGCCTATATTCACTGGCTATGACTGGTAAACAATATGGACTACGCTACGCGTTGTTTTTGTTTTTTCTATATCAAAACCGAACTGTAAAACTCGCTCGGTAGTTCGTGGGTATAGTTGTGTATATGTGTATGTGTATGTGTATGTGTATGTGTATGTGTATGTGTATGAACGTACGCACGTATGTACGTATGTATGTATGTATGTATGTATGTATGTATGTATGTATGTATGTATGTATGTAATACATATGCCCCCCCCCACACATGCTGAACTTTTCAAGGACCCTCCCCCCCCCCCGCCACTCCCCCAGGAGCTGTTTCTGAATTGAGCCTTAGTATATGAATAATACAAGTTTTGGTAAACACTGTCTGATTCAACTGAAAAACCCACAGTTGTGATATTTTGTTGAGATGCTTTGGGTGTCCAATTAATGACAGCAAGCCACCTTTAGGAGTAATTTACATAATATATGTCACGACATTGACTAATAAACTTGAACCAGGCTTCATTGCCCGATATTCATCATGGGATTTTTCAACACCCCTCTCCCATCCCAGAAAAATAACCCCAAAAAGTGAAATCACACTTGTTCTTAATTAAGAATATGTAACTAAGTTTGCGGAATTTCATTCTTACAACTTCAAGTCGCCATTGTGTCATTTGCGGTTATCTTACCCCAACCTAATGTTTTAAGTGTATTTACTGGAAAGGTCGATGGTTTTAGTAACTTTTTGCCCCTAAATTCATACCAGCATGTTGATCTACAAGCACAATATTATTCCAGCTTATGGCTTACTGAAAACAAACCCCCCACCCCACCCCACCCCTCACCTCCAATAACTCGCTGCTTGCAAAATTACTGAAATTGTGTCTCGAAAAGTTATCACCTTGGTGTCTCATTATGGCGACCTTATAACGACATTTCTGGCAATCACTTTTATTGAACACTGTGAGCTTTTGAATATTAGACTTAAAGCCTACTGTAACCAGGAACTGCAAGTGAAGTTTTTTTTGCAATAAATCTTACTAACTTGTTACATGCTATAACCAGTCAGTTGTGTCTCACGACGCTCAATCGATCTTGTATTAAGTACATGCTTAAAGTTCAGCAAAGGTTGAGTGGTCGCGATATCACTGTAGGGACAAGTGTTTTTCACTGACCACACAGTATAAGAAGAACAAACAAAGACAAACCTCAGATGCAAATGAGTCCAGAAATAGACCTGGTAACTGAGGCATTAAACTAGAGTCCCTGCAAAACAGAAATGCAATGCAAGCTTACCATGCAATGGATGGTTCCAAGACAGGACACGACGTTGAGGGCAGTTAAAGCACAGAAAAGTCATGTCAGTGAAGGACCCTTCTTATATGTGAATACAATTGAAAAGTAATAGCACTTTTAGACAGTTTTAGATATTTTCGAGTGTTTCTTCACCGTTCGCTCCCTCTGTCTATCTTTGACAGTCTCTGTCTGTCTGTCTGTATGTCTATCTGCCTGTTTGTCTGTCTGCCTGTGTGTCGATCTCTCTCTCTCTCTCTCTCTCTCTCTCTCTCTCTCTCTCTCTCTCTCTCTCTCTCTCTCTCTCTCTCTCTCTCTCTCTCAAAATCACGCGACTAGTTTTAACTTCGTATCTAAAAATATAATATGACTTGCTCATATCTCTCCAATACATGACGTTTGAAGTACATGTTATAGTCAGTTCTTTGACCCTTCAGAAGTAGACGTTATAACGGCACACCCAAAATATATGTACAAGATAAATGGCAAAGGTAATACATCAAAGTTCAGCTACTCTAGCCAAGATTGACTTTTACCAGTATTTACATAAAAAGAATTATCACATACAATGTACATACATATAGCCAATCGAAGGCATGTATACCTGATATGTTTATTGTGTCACGTGATTCTCTTTAAAATGACGTCAGATTCGTTACAACTGCACTGGCTCAGCTGCAACTGGGACACTTTTTCCACCAAGCAAGAGAAGATTTTACTAAAAAATGTTGAATTGCTTATAAATCAGTTGTGATGACTTGAGTGAAAACATTAGTTTTGAATACGGAGTCATGTTAGTTTGACTAACCTCTATGCCTATATGGTAGAGATTAATATTCTTCTCCGCGACCACAGCCTGGGGTGGTCTCGTGGGCAGAGCCACCAGCGGCAAGAGGCTGCGGAACCGAGACGAGCTGAGATTATAAACCTTTTACTCAAGTGAGACATTGCAATTGCCTTCTGGTATTGTTACAACAGTTGACTGCCTAGTATGTATCCCCGACATTTTTTGGGACGTATCAAAAATTACGTCATCGGATCATTTATATGTCATATCTTAATAAAAAGTTTGAATTCAGTCAATTGCAAGTGATGGTTATGTATGCTTCAGTAAGTAGAATACTGCAAGTGACTTTTAAGTACCCTGAATAAATCTCGCCCATATCGTATAAACTCAGCTTGTGCCCCTTTAACTTTGCATAGAGTTAAAGGCCGAGTTCGGATAAAAGATAAAATTCGGGTGTGAAAAGCAACTGTCTTGCTGAGCTATGGAGAAAGGTGATCCTGAACAAAAGAATATAATTTTGCATGTCATCTTTGGTGGGTCGACTCCACATTAAATATAGCAACTGATGCTAGAACCTGGTATGGAAACCCTGGCCTTTAAGTTTAAATCCACTCCCTTCTTCCATGGCTAGTTCCGTGAATACAATTAGAATATAATGCTATTATGATAAAGCAGAGTATACGTATACATATACGTCTCTGTTTATTTATACCACACATAGGCATATGTTATACATATATACTCTGGTCGTTCTACGTCACGACAACGTGCGTCTATGTCACGAAAACGCGTGTTTACGTCACTGGATCTGCTGCGTTCGAAATGTATGAGTCAAAACGTGCAAAATTGCCATTACTTTCCCCAATTTTTCTTTGATATTACTGGCGCTGGTATAATGATATTTTATTCCCCAATATTTGTCTTCACTCAGCCGGAAATAGTCGTCACCTAAGGGTTGTCAACTTGTCACTACGAGTCTAGACAAAGACCCCTTAGATCACTCGTATTTTTCTTCTGAACGAAGAAAAAATTTGGGGAATAACATCTAAATAGTCGTGCATTGGTAACGACATGTCTCTTTACTCTAGTAGTCTCTTAAAAAAATTAACGATCATACATAAAAGAGAATACGGAAGTTCTGTGTAAAATAAAACAACTTGAGTACAAACAAACTAAAAATAAGGGTACCATACATGTTGTGCGAAAGTAAACGACTCTTTCAACATTTTACCAGAGCTACATGTAGCAGTGAACGATTTGGTAGCCATCTTGTTTTCCCTGGCTATTATCATTTACGCTTTTGATCGAATTGAAGTGAACAATTTAAGAATGCGTGTATAACATAATTCGGTCTTTGAAAGCTCTCCATATAAACCTACTTTTACATTATTTATGTCAAATAGTTGCTATCAAAAGTAAGATATATTCTAATCCACTCCAAGGCACACCCGCAATAAAGTACTTCAAAAAAATATACTTTCAAATGATTTCAATTTCGCCCCTGTCACCGATGGTATATACGTACGGGGTACTTGTACACATCAGACCACATGGTCTGAGTACAAACGGACCTGTTACATGTTCACGAAAACGGTCCTGAAATCTGACGAAATGTTCAGGCCCTGTAATAGAACTTGTATACACATCTCTGGATCATACACAAACGGTGTACATCCCTGTTTCATTCATGTGATCACAGCAATGCGTATAATCCGAAATTACACACCTGTACATGTATATTCATGTCTGTGCTAACATACCTGTTACAGGTCTGTGAATACAGATACGAAATCTTACCAATTGCAGACGCTGGAACAGAACTTATATTTCACATACCCCGTTACAAGGTCTGCACAGGGCACCCCGTAACAGTCATGTCCTGTAGTCTGCCTGTGGATTTCTAACTGTGTAGAAACCTGTAGATTTTTTTAATGGCTCACCATGGCCTGGAATATTTGGCAAGACGTTGTATTGTCAGAGGTTTCATGTTTAGCCGAGTAAAGTGTCTAACGACTTTAATGCCACTGTTGCCTGGTTTGAATTAGTCTGGACTCCAACGTAGTTTCTCACGTGAGTGGAGGTGCAAGTGGTAACAATACTAGGTTTAAATATGAATGCGAGTGTATGTACATTGTATAAATTAAGAGATGAGGATATCATCGTCATCACCGCAAAGGGAGAAGAGGTATTAGTAGGTAATACAACTCGGAACTAACGCTCCTCCAACGTACTTCCTTAACTAAAATATGTTAGATTCATGCAATGATAGTGGGTCAGGGTGACATTGTTGTCCGCTTTAATTTCATGTTACCGTTCCCTAGATTACTATATAGATTCCAATGTGACCTGTGACATTCATGCTACTATATTACACTCAATATATTTTTTTTAATTCAATATTTGTTTATACTGACTAATGTTTGCACAGATTTGATTCATTGACAAACGACATGACAGGTGTGGTGAGGAGCAAAACGAAACAAGTACTTGTGTTTCTGAATTCAGACCTCAACACTAACTTCATGATCACACGTCAGCGTGTAAAATAAAGTATTAGTTATACTTTCAGCCAGACATTCGTGAACAAATCTAAATAATTACTATCTAATCCAACATTCCTTTGAAATTTACCAAGAAGTTACAGCAAACTAACAGATTTAAACTGAATGCCTTCCGTAAGGGCAAAGTTTTGAGATTGTACGGTTCCTACAGACAATTTATTGTTGGAATACAACAGAACATATGCAATAAGTTATTTTTTCTCATTGATTGCTATTTGCCCATTGCTATTAGTGGTCTCCTAGCCAACCACAACATGTAATGTGAAGCTTTATAAAACGTTGTAGCATAGCACTCATCGTAGAAAGAGTTTTAAAGGCCAAAAAAAAATTGTTTCTGGTCAGCGCCCATTACTTAAGTACCCCTTCCCGCGTTATTTTTTTCTTCAGTTCCGTAAACCAATTCAGTCTGCAGATGAAAGGGAAAACGCAAAACTAATCATGAACTAGCCCATGACATGCCTAACATACACACTTGCTGTAAAGTACTAAATAAAAAGAACGGTAACTGCAATGATAAGTAGATTAATTGATTGACATTTGTTGAGAATGTAAAAAAAAATAATCGCATCGTCGCACCACTTTAGACAACATTTCCTGACGAGAATATTTTTCCTTTTTAGTGGCCTACAAAAAATATGCCAATAACTTATTAAAACTAAAAGCTACATCAAGAATATTTTCAGGACAAGTGCGCTTAGCTATCGCAAATGTGTGTATCAAATCATATTGAATTTGAAACGTGCATTCTTGAGATATAACCTAATTACCGAAAACATTTAATTATATAAATTGCTCGTTAATAATCATGGGATGTTTACCGAAACCTAATCAGTTCTTGTCACTAACCTACAGAACACATTCAATAAATTTCGTTTGAATTCAACCAGTCGTTTTTTAGAAAATGGTGATAAAGTCGCACCATGTGAGACAACATTTCCTGACCAGACACTATTTTTTTCTTTTTTGTGGCCTACAGAAAATATACCAATAACTTATTAAAACTAAAAGCTACATTAGTAATATTTTCAGGACAGGTGCGCCTTGGTATCGCAAATGTATGTACTAAGTTATAAGGAATTTGAAGAGTGCATATATAGCCTAATTACCGAAAACCATTTATTACGTAAATTGCTCATTAATATTCCCGGTTTTTTTTTTACCAAAACCTAATCAAGTCTTGCCTTTACCCTACGGAATACGTCTTCAAAATTTCGTTTGAATTGAGCGAGCCGTTATGGCGAAAACGATGACAGACAGACACACAGACAGACGGACAGACAGACAGACAGACAGACAGACAGACACACACACACACACACACACACACACACACACACACACACACACACACACAGACTTCCACCCACTAAATACATCTCTTCCTTACGGAAGAAAAAACGATATGTCAGATAATTTGACAAACGCCTATTTTGCACTGGATTGTAAGGATTTTATGTACGTATTTCGGTATGAGTCACATGAAAACTCGTGATTTAGAGGGTCAGTGGTCTGATATGCCTTTACTAGTGTCAGCCATGACAGGTCAAAGTGACCTCTGTCGTATGATTTTTATTTTGTCTTTCTGTCCGAGTTTGGCTCTACCGTGTTAGTCATAAGGAATGATATCATTGGCATACACTTCATTTATAATTATAGTATCAATATCTTTATCTATATGATTTCACATGCCTATTATACGCCAAAGACAATAATATTCAAAAAACCACCTGACTGTATATGCCGGTACATGTTTACAAGTGGTCACCACATGTCAGTCCGGCGGACATGCTCCAAAAAAGAACCGGTATATGGCGGTAAGCCGGTACCGTTTGATATGTTACTGTTAGCGAGACTCATTATATTGTTCGACGCGTGTCAATCGGAGAAATGAATTTGAAGAAAATACCAGATAAATAAAGAGTGACGCTACATTTATATAAAAATGTTTTTTATCACTTGAAAAATTAAACAAGTTTGAACGGATAATCTTCCCTGGAGCAATGATTTTACTTTTATATGCTTATGTACGTTGTTATTAAAAGGTTGGCGTTGCGTTAGAAAGTCCAATGGCTCATCGAGACATAACCCATGCCATAATGCTGTAGCAAAATACACACAGCGTACTATTAGGTAATTCTCCGATCAGTGTAACTTACAGCTAAAATGGTGTAGGCTTGGTGTTTCACTCAATACATGTGACATGACATTTATTATATGCCCTCAGACAACTTCTAATGTAAAAGAAACAATTACATAGGTGCCATGGGGATGTAGAAGTAGTCAAGTTGAAATGTCAGTTAGAAAATAAACAATTGCAGCCATTAAAATCATCAAGGCCATGTGTAATGATTTCATTAGAAGCCCGTTCTTACTAAATGTGAAAGAATAGCAATGCTTATCACTGTTCAATGTGATTGGGCAAAGGATCCTGCTGTGTTTACTGTGTCTCTGTTATTGTTAGTCTAGAGTTGAAATATGTCTAGCTCTGTGTCAAAAACATAGTGTCCCATGAATGAAACACCAAGTCTACATCATTTTAGCTATAACTGAACTGTTTGGACATAACATTTGAACAAATATCACATGAAACGCGGAAAACAAAAAAATGCAAGTCGAAGACATTGTTACTAGCTGATGATCAGGTAAGGCTGTTTGCTCATGAATGTCGTAATTCTAAAAATTAGTGCTCGGTGTTGAGTCGCGCGAAGTGTTGGAACTATATTATAATACAGATTTACTCTAAGAGTACACTTTAAGCCGTGCAGTAAATATGCAGTTGACGTCATAATCCACACTTTCACCTATTTGTCAAAAACACTACGCATTTAAAATGATTAAGTTATCAACTCTTTAATCCCTTCAACGTAATCCGCCAAACGAAAAACAATCAGTCATTTACACTTAGATTTAGTTTCAACTGGCGTAAGTAAAGTAGTGAAAAAAAAAACCCACACAAATTTGTGATTTAAGAAACTTTAGAACAAGGCAGTAAGATAAAGTCACACACAAAGCAATGATTTAAGAACATTTAGGGCGAAAATGTCAATATTTGTAAACCGGCGAAATGCCAGATTTAAATCACAAAGGTAACATATGACAAATATTGTTTGAATATTCATCACGACTTCTTAGTATATACACGAAATCGTTATGTTTTCCACCGTCAAATTATACCAAATCTACACCTCGATTCGCCATATTTCAAGGAAAGGTGTTTCTAGTTATTACGTTTTACGAGTGTTGTCTGAACTTAAATTTCTGCTTTTTGATCTATCTGGTTCCGTCTTTTGTTTGCGCATGACAGTGTCTAGACTCTCTCTGAAACTCGGGGGATTTTTTCACTCTCAAGTTTATTTGAAAAACAAAATTAACCTAATTGTGTTGATTTGTGTGTGTGTGTGTGTGTGTGTGTGTGTGTGTGTGTGTGTGTGTGTGTGTGTGTGTGTGTGTGTGTGTGCGCGCGACCTGAGTGGGTGATGCAAACAGTCTGGTGAACAGTAAGGTTAAATGAGACTACTAGTGACTGGGGGAAATTTTTAAAGTTGACCACATTTTCTTTCATAAAATTTGAAATGACATTAATTTTGAAGATTATATATGAGATAAAAAAAATGTCCCAAAGAACTGGTGCCAATCTAGGCAGTTTCTTCTATTTATATTTTGAAAGTTGAGACGCATTTTCTTCAGCTGCTCGCAAATGACGTTCTATTCATTATGCCTTCAATTATTTGAACTTACCTCATATGCACTTGTAGCTTTCAATTTGTAGAAGATTGGCATATATACTTCGGCACTTAATATCATAACTTCAGTGTAGGCAAGCCCAAAATAGCCAAACATTGACCCGTTGACATAGAAATCAGCCGGTGTACCAAGTATAGTGATGGCAGACATAAAACTTGCCGTTAAAGACATCGCCACAGGTATAGCGTTCATGTTACGGTTGGCAAGCAGAAATTCACCGGAGCTACGCTGCTTTCCCCCGGCGACGGCATGGTAGACGCCGATACTGATAGATATTGTAAGTGTGCAACCAAATACGATGAAGTCGGCGATTGAGAATGACGGTATTTCACCTGGAGCAGGTGTAGACATCGTAACAGATTCGGATTTGGACGTGGGATGAAATCAACCGTTCGGAGACTGAGCGTTATACACCTGTACTCACTCCAGGTAAAAGGGTGTCTCACTAAAACACGTCACTGTTCAGTCCTCGAGTAAATTTACTCTACCCGCGATTTTGACATCATATTTACTTTCTCTAGAGTAAGTATTTCTTGTCATGACGTACACTCGACCTGGATACGGAGTCGAGGTTATCAGTAGACATATCTGTCGCAGGTGCCAACGACTTGTGATACAATGTATTTCACAATACCATGCAGCTTTTCTGTTTGATACAACCACACAGAAACAAACATGAAATTGCATATGCCACACTTTAATAGCAATATAGCAAGATCACATTTTTTGCTACATTTAGTCTAAATGAAATAAACCATTTAAATGTATTGCAACTCCCACTAGTAGAAAAAATAGTACAGTTTACGACATTTTCCGTACTATAGTTCAGATTGAGTTCAATTCTGTACTTTTATGCTGATGAGGTGGACGTTTCTGTACTTTCTCATTAGCGCCTGTCTAATCGGATTATACTCGATCTGAAAAATAGTTCAGATTGCGAGTCGGAAGTGATTTGAATACATTTGCATTTAGTTCAGAATATATTCATGAGTTCACCCCCATAACCGGGCAGTAAACAAATGAATATTCAAATCTATCTCGCCTGCATGTGATTCAAGGCGTGTACA
Organism: Glandiceps talaboti; assembly: GCF_964340395.1. NCBI lineage: Eukaryota > Metazoa > Hemichordata > Enteropneusta > Spengelidae > Glandiceps > Glandiceps talaboti. Next base: position 15,210,707 of record NC_135561.1, read on the forward strand.
CTAATTGTTTGACCCACAGAAAACTAACAGTAACACTATTTAGTTAGTTAGTTGTCTGTGTTTGACCACATGAAGGCGGAGGGGGAGGGTGCAAAATAAAAGGGTTACACACATGTACAGTGTATGATATGATGAGAGCTACATTTAATGTACATGTACATACGAACTGACATGTATACGTACATGTACAACTACGCTAGCATGTAAACGTTAGCAAAAACTCTTACTACTACCTCAGACCACTAAAATACTAGAGTGGTCTGAGCTACTACTACTTGCAAAAAGTATTTACAAGCATTTCCATGTAGGTCAATGAAATATCACCTATGTGGGTTATACTTCAATAGTCGGTCAAACAGCGTAAAGGTCTACATTCTACAATGACAGACATGATTGTTCAACTCGGTGCGATCTAAGATGAATTCACGGTGTATATTTGGTTACGTCGCCTTTGAATTGATGATGACGACTCGTCCGACCTAGACTGTTCTGGTCCAGTTTCAAGTGAAAGACAGAATTATCACGGTGCCATTGATTATACTAACTGTGATGAAACTCGCCCACTCTAGTCTCTATGACTTCATTAGCCCCAAAATGCAAGAACTTAATAATGGTATTGTAAATCGAAGTTCATGCATGCTCTGACTGTCGCCTGTTTTTTGTTTTCTTACATTTTATACAATTTTGAATTGTTAGCTTTGTATTTCCTGCATTAATGTTGAAAACTGGTCTTTTTACTGTGCGTCTTCAATGCGCAGGTAAAATAGTGTGTTAATCTAGCATCGTGAGTACGCGCTCGCTTATGGTTTCGCATACCTTGGACTGCCTGTCATTCAGTATTGTTTTAGCCTATTTATTTCTAAAGAAAAATGGTCTGTAAAGGGACTGCTTTAGTTGTCACAGTGCCTTTGTGGATTTATAAATCGATTTATGACAAGTGAGTCTACCTATTTTTTTCCCGACCCACTCAGTCAAGGAGTGCGATACACCAATCACCGTGTATTTAGCTTTGTATACAGTGTATGGATAATAGCAAGTTTCGGGACTGATCGATGAAACATCATAAATTGTTTGTTAGACTTATTTTTTATTCAATGTAATCTGGGTTGATTGGGAATTTTCAGATATCAGGATTTAAACCTCGGATTTCAACTCAGAAAGGCTATATTTTTTGCCTCAGTCTGAATTATATTAGTAGAACTCTCACCAACGTTCCCAATGTGAAGTGATCTGAAAGTTGGTGAGAGGTCCTCACGTTGGATTGCAGCACTGCATGTTCTTGCCGAGAAGATAAAGAGGTGTAGTAATTATGGTTTAAAACTGACTTTTACAAACGCCAGTCGTGTAGGGTCTATGATTTTTTATGTTGTGGATGAATGCGGCACTTTGATCTGAACCTCAGACCACTATAATGGGAACAGACTAGAATCGCTTTTTGTTTTAGGTGTGAATGGGGCTCTAAACCCATCTTCTCTGTCGTGCATGGTTACCCTTCAAACCTGCTTCAAGCCGAACGTTGTGCAAAACGATACTTCGTGTCTTTACGGGTTTTTTTTGCAATTGTGTTTTAGTGGCCAGAGTCTGAACAAGTGTTCATACAGTACAGCAAAGTCCCACCAACAAAATCCATAGCAATAGATGCAGGAAAACCTCAGTATGGGCGACGGTGAAATCATGGTGTTAATTCTAAAACTTTTGAAAGCAAGAACATATGTTTGTGCAACTTTTGTATTAAAAGCATACCATTCCAACGATTTTGTTCAGAAATGGTGGTAGGACTATAATCCTTCCTACCTCCTTCCTTCCTACCTCCATAGTTCAAAACCGCTGATCGTAACTGCATGGTACAGCGCATCTACATTTATTTCTGAGTTCCGGAGGGCATTATTTGATAAGTACCCCATTCGTCCCTGTATTAGATCTTGTATAGTCATAACATTACAAAGATATGTGATTGTTGTGATCATTTCATTTGCTCATTATGTATTCAAGTGTAGTCAAATTTTCTTAGGTGTATGAGCAACTTTACTTCACCAATAAATTCTACTTTCTCACGAGTATTGTAAAATAACATGGCTATAATATGATACTACACAGCACGTTTTAGACGTATTTGCATAACAATGTCATCTTCAAATTTTCTTGAAGAATTCTTCATCCAGATACTCTAACATACCTGCACACCAAATGTCAGCCCATTCAATCGATTAGTTTTGCGGCTGTCATTCATTTTTACTTTGAATTCTTTTATTTACAAAACAAATGACAGTTTTTGACCCCAAAAATGACCAAAAACAGAAAATTGAAAATATCTTGCTGTCATAAACAAATATGAATAGACTTCTCGATAAAATTCCATTTACTCATTGGGAACATCGAACGTACAATGTCAAAAAGTCGCACTGGCGCAAAGTATCATGGGAAAACTTTCTTTGGCACACCTCACTTAGGAAATATAGCCGCAACAAAAAAGTTAATACTGGGATCATGTCTTTTTAAATTTAGCCTTTACCTTATAGAATAGAAGTATCAAAAGTGTATGCACTAACAAGTATCTGTGGTTTGTGCAAACATGCCAAATCGCTGATGATTGTTAAACAACAAAACTTTGCATACCATTGTCATTAATAATTCTACGTTTTACTTCTGAATCAGTTCTAAACACTTACGATTGAAATGATCGTCAACGATACGCTGATTTGTAGTTGAGGGTAATTAAAAATATTTTACAATGACGATTTCGACCATTAGCCGATGGAGGTGACCCCAACCAAACCTGTCACAAGATGTAAACTTGCACACTTTTTTTGTGTCAATATGTCTGTTCTGGTCAGTCTGTTTTGGGAATTTATGGTACACTCACTGTCGCAGTTTTCAGCCAGGGTCACGTTATTCGACGATTACTATTTGGATAAACACTGCAAAAAAGTAACACCCGTCATTGTTGCTTAGACATTTTCCTAGGGTCTTTTTCAACATGATTTATAGTAAGAAGTAACTTTGTTGATGGTGTAGTCACTGAATTTATAACCCTACATCGATGACTTAGTAATTGAACACGCAAATGAATTATCATGAACACTGATCTACAACCGATCCGACCCTGGGATTCGATCACAATTCATGGCGTCGCTTGCCAGTCTATGTCTATGTCTTGGTCACGCAAACGTGAACACTCTGATATCTGAAACACTTCTTTGCTCCAGATACGCACCTTTTTTTTCATGGAAAATGTCATATAGTTTGAAGTAAGCTGGGAGAAAATATTAATGAGATATTTGTAGATTTAAATAAGAGTGAAATGATAGTCAAGTGATTTTGAACCATCTCCGTGTATTTTGCTTTAGCGAAAACACTGACAACTACTAGTATGTGATCGCCCGGTCGTCAAATTGCAAAGAACAATGAAGAACAGCTGAACACCTTCCTGTGGTCATCTGTTCCTTTCCGTACCGACTCTCAATTGTTTTGCTGCGTTTACTTGTATAACTTTAATAACAATAGTTTTTTAACTAACACCAATGTTCTTCCACTTTCTTTGCTTTCAAAATCAGTCACTTACTGTTGTAGCCAGTCAAAGACAGCCATCCTCAACTGGAAACACACCATGACAACAAAGATATACCAGAAAGTCATGACGTTTTGAATCATATCATTCGGCCCCCAACCCTGTTTTTGACAATTAAAAAATGCTCTACTACCCATCACAGCCAGTATCAATCAAACTTTTTCCATATATTATGTTCCACCCTAACTTAACCCATATGACCGCCCCATTTATAACTCGTATGTCCGGACATGAACATGATTGGCTTTTCGCTGACCAAGGGGTATGAGACCATATGTGGAAGTGGGGATAAGCTTATCAAATATGACCGTAGTTCCATGTAAATTAAAACTTATAGTTATGCTTATAGTCGTTACGTTTTCAGTTTATTGTGGTACCCGCTTGATGCTTTCTCTGAAGATGCCGACGGGATCAGTCTAAAATTCAGTTCTGGTGTATAAACTACAATGTATCACACATGTCATGACTCTCACTATCCAATCCATCGGCTATACACTGGAGAACACAAGGACTATACTGACTGTTTTCTATCCAGCACGAAATAAATTGAGAATACGTGGAACTTATATGTACATGAACAGTAGCTCCGACAACTCTGACAAGTCTCTATATACCCCACCAGGCCTCTTTGCTGGAGTTCGCGGAGCGTGTGTTGTCAGTGCTAATCTCGTCTAGTTCCTATCACCGTGTTCCTAAACAGTATCGTTACCATTTACACCTCCACTCACTAAACTTGGTTTAGTCATAGAAAATAGAGAGGACCCTCTCTATTGTCTATGGTTTAGTTAGATACCAATTGGCATCTGGACTAGAGCTAATCACGAGTCCATCACAACGTGCATGCATCATTTTCGGATGTCCGCATTTTGGACATTGAAGTAAATGATTTTACATTTCTGAGTCTCATTCTGTATTTTTCCACTGTTCTATATGTGGTAGCTACTACTTTTGGCACAATTAAAAAAAAAAGATGTTACGAAGACGAAAAAAAATATAATCGAGATGCACGATAAACATTTTTGGAAAAAAAGTCACATAAATGACTGCAGTATCCATATTTTTAATTGGCATGATTGAAGACTTTAAAAAATGAATGATGATAAAAGTGAGATTTTGCCTCAGTGATGGTTTTTCTATACAAGCGATAACATCACGATACCGGGTACTTCACAAACATTATCTCACTGACTTCAAAACCATAGTGACTAAATCGTTTCGTACAATTAGACGGCATGATGTTTTTTACGTCTCGCACAAGCATATACAATGGTACACTTTACCAAATTGTAATAGACCATGTAAATATTACATTGACCGATGCAGATCTTGCTCGCGCAGGTTGGGTAGATTTATATGCTACGTTATGCCTTAGGCCTAAAAAAATAACTGTTTGGTTTCTGTTACCCGACCCACCTAGTTTTTCACTGCCGACCCTTAACTTTTTTTACGTGTTCTTGAAAAACTAACAAAATCGCAACAATTGTGAAGTCTCACGAGACATAGTGGATGCAGAAACTGACATCAACTTAAAAAGACAATATAAAACTGTTCCTCCAATCTGTAATGGTTGTACATCTAATGGAAAGAAGCCAATAACACAGAGATCATTTGGAAAAAATGGAAAACCAGAATTAGACACTCGCACATGTATAAAAATAAATCTACCTACCCCACCTATTTATTTATTTTGCCTAATCGGAACAACACAATTTTTTTAATAGGCCTATTTCCTAACTCAAGCTTAAATTATTGGACCCTTGTGAACCAAAAATGTGCGAAAATACAACGCCAAAATAGTAACGCTTTGCACGGTTTTCACACTGAGCAATACGATTAGATCATAGACAGTGAAGTTCTCCAGTGTCTCTGGTTAGACCGACAACAATGAAACCGTTAGCGGGATCTCAGAGTCATACTCATTCACATACAATTTTTTATGGCTGTTCACGTTGGTTAGCAACATCTCTGTCTTTGAGTTTGAATGAAATCGCTGCAATTCCCTACAGGAAACTGTTCTATGGAATTACATGCCAGGAGCGCTTTCAATATCATAGAATGTTTTGTTGATCTTTTTTTTTCTTTTTTTCTTTTTTTTTTTTGGGGGGGGTCGACAACTTTTACCAAGACAACCATTATATTAATCATTATAGTAACTACCTAGCATGGCTAATAGCCATACTGAGGTAGAACTGTAGATTGCTAAAATGTTATGGGTTGCTGGTTGTACACAACCTCAGCATATGCCACTTGACTTTCAGGCATTAATAGGTGGCAGAAATAGTCCGCACCAGGGCCGCTCTGTAGTCCGCATAAAAGGGTGACTAAGCCCAGACAATATTGTCCAGACCAGATTTGGAGGTGTGAACGCATTTAAAGCTGACTCGGTTCTAAATCTTGGTGCATATTCATGAGGTCGACACCTAGAAAATGAACCATGTGTACATTTCTTTTGTCTTTTGTTAGTTAATTTATGCGGGTAAACTGTGTCTTCACTAACATTTTCCACTAAAAGTTTCAAAATTGTCTTGTTTTTTGAAGGACTACTATAATAATATTTCACCGCCCTTGCTTTATTGTCATATCAGGAAAGTCAAGAACTTGACAAAAGCTATTCAAAACAAAGTAATCAAAGTTGCAAAACCAAAATGGTGCCGTGGAGAGTTGTGTCTGGTCATGTTCTGATCATGGAAGTATAACCCACGGTCTGATCTAGTAGCAGTATATAAACGACGAATCTACATTACAAACAAACAAACAAACAAACAACACACACACACACACACACACACACACACACACACACACACACGGTGATATTAAAAAGCACGCAAGACAAAGGTTGGTTCACATCCCTCGCATCAGTACCGGTACCCATTCTACTGAGTTATAAATATAAATCACATTCTCAGCTACAACATTGAACTTGTATGATACAAAAATCTTCAGAATGTGCGGGCCATATTTTCACTACCGGCATTGGCAGTCACCATCACTGCCTTTAAAAAAAATTAATACAGATAAATGGAAGCAAAAACAATCCTCTTGACGGTAGTTTAGTAGTCAGTTATGAATTATGTAACGTTAAATAACGCTATTCAAATATTTCCCTCTATGCCTCCCATATACCGATAGTAAATCTTCAAACATCCATACAGACATGCGGACTTTGCTCCCTACTAGATACATCCATGTTTTACGTTACTTTCGTATTGCAAATTTAGCTGATGATGTCATGTCAAAGCCACGTGGTCTAAAAACCTGAATCTCCGTACATACATTTCGATATGAAATTATTTATCCGTGATGTTTAGAATTTTGGTCGGTCAATATAGTTTCAATGACCAAGTGTGACCCCCACTGATGTCTAAAGTACTAATATCAGTACCTGACCGGCCATGGCCATGGCCTTGTTTTTGTTTTTGATTTTCTTCAATATTCAAATCTACGTAATGTCTGGTTTGTTAGGCCATAAATTCCAAGCATATTTACCATGATATCACAAATATAGACCAGTTACAGAAAGTAATAAGTGTCAGCAAAATACTGTAATATCGACACTGTTTCACGGATTTTAGGGACGCTGGTGCTTGGATTATTTTACGGTTGACATTACCTAGCCAGTAATATAAGGAGTAGTACATGGGTATTTTATCCCTGGACTCTGTTTATATCGAAATGGAATAAGCTGAAACAGTTCTTCTTTGAGCAGGAAATATGTTGTGATTATGGATATTATATATATACATGTATATAATTGCCAACACATCGGCAACGAGAGTAATGACATTGACTATACGTAATATGTAAAGATGTAGTGTAAAATTGGAATACGGTCGTCAGGAACTAGCTTAGGGTAGGGGGAGGCTCAGGAGAAAAATTGTTGTCACGGGAAAAAAACGAATTGGGACGTGCGTGAAAATTCGGATTGTCTGAAAGGGGCCCGGAGTCACGTACAAATATTTTGCTCATGAGTTGAACCAAATTTAACTCCAGGAGCAGACGTTTAACAAGCGTATTTTTAAAAGGGTGACTGGCAGAGAATGTGTGTCTCTTGAAGGGTAGACAATATACTCGCGATAGACTATGGGTTTCAGGCCACTGTGTCAGACGTGGTCTTGGAGGAGTCAGTACAATTCCTCCAAGAGTGGTAAGAGGCCAAGCCTGAAATAGACGGGTTTGCAAGTAGAAGTTTACATGCCTTGTCTGTGGTTTACATTGTGCACGCAAAACATCTCACAAAACCGGCCATAACTAAAGCGGCATATCAGTAAATATGAAAAACGTGATCTTGGTAATTTGGATACCAGTTCTGAAAATATTCTCTGGGAAAATAGGTTAAAATGAACATCGAGATAGCTGCCTATTTCCCATTGTTTATAAATCGTCAAGAGGTTAAGCTATCCACTCAGATGAACCACTCTTTGTCACTTTATAATCTGGCATTATACATGGGATAATTTCCAAAATGTACATGTTTTATCGTTTCATTTTGGACTTTATAGAAGTTGATGACTAAAATTACCTTACCCTCGATGAAAGTTATGAATGCGACTAGGTTTTACCATAGACAGGGTGGAGGGTCTATGGTTTTACCTACTAGAATTAGTTGCGACAAGATTGTAAATGCACATGGGCGAGTTTTGCCAGATTGCTTTATTTCAAGTGATTTGAAAATTGTGAATGGCGGACTTGGCCGTGGTCCATCGAATTGTCGAGTACTACCGTGGTGGCACTAGTCGTTCCTCACTGGAACGGCAAGTGCCACCTTCCGGCGATATTTATTGTCTTTGAACCTTTCTCAACAAATAAATCACACATAACTCCCCAAACGCTTCCATTCTAGAAATCCGGTGCCGACCCTAAACCTTTTTAATAAAGAAGAAAAATCAGTAAAATCGAGAAAATTGTGAGTGAAGTCTTGCCAGAAATGGTCATCAACTTAAAAAAGACAATAAAAAAAACGCGGTTCTTCCAATCTGGAATGCAGAGCAGATGTCTTTGAAATAGAATTATTTAGTTTGGTTTAAAATTTAGTTGAAGTGGGCACAAAACTTGATTTGGTTCTGACTGTTCTGAATTTAGGGACACGAAATCGTCTCCCTGATGGCAGGAGTTCAAAGTGTTGGGACATAATGTGGCCTTTGTCATTTACCATTTTCCCAGCTTTGTTTTGTACACGAGATGTAAACATTTCATTCAAATTAGTCTACTTTTCACTCAATACTTTACTAAACACATTTACAATTTTGTTCAAGACACTCTTGTAGCTAGTCCCTAGACTACCAAACCAGCACAAAAAAGAAAATGTTAAACCGACTCAAAACTCCGATAGAATGTCTGTAATACCTTGGCATTTACAAAATTTTAGGCCCCTCAATTGTTGTAGACAGTAACCTCTAGATTTACATTTCTTGTTAATGAAATCTGTGTTGGCCTTAACATTTGATTTATTATCCAAGACTGTTCCTATATATATATATATATATATATATATATATATATATATATATATATATATATATATATATATATATATATATATATATATATATATATATATATATATATATATATATAGTCACCTGTTCAACTTTAACATTGTCAATAAAAAGGTCGGGCACTACTTTAGGGTTCTTCCTAAAGTCGACCTTTCGTCCAAGTAGTTTTCTTTACACCAAGTAACAAACCTATCAACTTCATCGAAATAAGTACGGTCAGAATTTGACAGGTCAACTAATGCAGAGTTATCAGAATATTTGATAAGTGGATTTGTATCGGTACCTGATGAGCAGTCATTTGTGTAAAGTGTAAATAGTTTGTGTGAGAGTATCGTGCTCTGTGAGGCACCCCTAAATGTTGAATGGAAGGCTGAACTTAATTTTTGGTAGCGAACAAACTGGGAAAGGTTGACAAGAAAATCCATTATCCAGAGGATGAGTTTGGGGTTAACGTTTAAATAACTAAGTTTATGAGCCATCATGTTTGGTTGACTTCTGTTAACGACTGATGAAAAATCAATAACCAATAGTCTTACAAATGAACTTGGTTTTTCAAGATGTGTATACGCATCGTGAAGTAATGTGAGAGTTGCATTATCAGTACCTCTATTACTTTAATATGTAAATTGGTGTGGGTCAAGGTGTGAATGTTTTTGTGGGTTTTGACAAAGTAAAATACGCTCGAAGCATTTCATCACAATGGAAGTCAGTGCTACAGGACGATGCCTTGGAAGTTTTTAGGGACCGGACAGATGGTAGATGTTTTCCAAATGGTTGATATCGTATGATCATTGTACGACCAATTGAACAATCTACTGGAAACACTAGCTAACTGCGATGCATAGACATTCAGTAACCTACCACATATGTTATCAGGACCCATAGCTTTCCTTATATTTAGTTTCTTAAAAATAGACAACTCGTTTATCACTGATTTCAAATTAACTCTTCTTTTCTTCTTATTTACTCTCAAGATCTAACCCGATGTTATCTATTTCCTTTCCAAAATCGTGAATATCAAAGCGACAGTACATTACAACTTCGCCTCGCCACCACCCTGTGTTGCTTGGCAAGGTGGTAAATAAAACAAGTTTGCCTTTTGGATTATATTAACTGGGATTGTCGACACTGAATAATCCGGTCAATCATGGCACTGCGCTCATTGTATGTCACGGCGTACAAGTATAAACGACGTTCATACTTCCATGACCATAGTTTCTGCGACCTGTCATTTGTTTGACCATAGACACTCCACCTTTGTGGAGGGTCCATGGTTTGATGGGATGCGTTAATTCTGGCAAACTTGTTTGGCAAATCGATCTGACGCAAAATAGCTTGTGACCGTGGCATGCATAGCTTGGGTCAAAATCTATAACACCATTAAAGTATAAATAATGTTTAAACTTCCACGATAACACATACCTTTGAGAAATTATACTGACAGTATAATTACTCCAAGCACAGACTATTCTCGTGTCAAACCCCGACACGAACTTGTTTTTCCTTGAAGAGTATATCTCGTGAGACCTATGGAAATTATCAAAATCTATATTGTAGTTGAAAAGAGCAAGAATGAAAAGAGGGGAAATTTAAGGGACATCATTTCTATATACACGTGTATTGTGCAAAGAACCCGATATCTTTGACCGCGTTGCCGTCAACCGAGCAATGGTAATATATATATATATATATATATATATATATATATATATATATATATATATATATATATATATATATATATATATATATATATATATATATGTTGAGGGTAGAAGAAAATCAAGTCGGGTTTTTCGTCTCTACAAGCCTGTTTCGTGAGTAAATCACTCGTCAGGAGATGTTGATGTACAGAAGCTCGTCAGCTCAAGCGAGTAAAGCAATGATTGCGGTCATGAGTCAACTTGCAAAACTTGGGGACCTCCTAGTCAAAACTAAATTTAAAAGTTTTTGACTGTAAACTATTACCGATATTAAATTATACAGTGGAGATTTTGGGTTTTAATAGGTCTACTGAAACTGAACATGTTCAAAGTAAATTTCAGTGTTATATTTTGAGTCGTATATAAACATATATGTAGTCTTTGAGTATGGGGGCTACAAAAATGCTTGACAAGTGTTCATTACGGGAAGTAGGCTGAAATGTTTTGAGATTGCTGAACGAGAGCTGCAAAACTTTAACCTCAGACCACTTCTCCTCAGCCCTGGTTCAAGTTCTTAGGTCATAGTGGTGTAAACTACATCTCAGACCACAATGTAGTGTCCTGAGACTACATGTACATGTAGGCCCTACCTACTGGTATATTATGTAACTGCACTTGACGCCAGTGTGATTTCTAACTAAACTGTGTTATCACACGGCTACACTCCGTCCACCAATCAGGGTACAGGATTGCCGTAGATTATAAGCCATAACCCACTCTTCACTAGTGCCACCTGACAGACTTGGAATACATGCAAATTCTATTGTTATCGCCGTGGTGATAAGTAAGATAATGAACTCGTTTGGTTGATTATGCGTCAAACACTCGGGGCTACGCCCCCTCGTGTTATAACGCATAATCAACCAAACTCGTTCATTATCTATCACTTATTGAAAGAACCGATGTGACGTCATCTGTTTTCTTTGTACCTGACACAATCCTAGCTGCTGTATTTTGGGCATGTTCAAGAGGGACAATGTTTTTAGCTGGCAGCCCATACAGAAGGGCCATTCAGTAGTCAGGTATCGATGATATAAGTGCATGACCAAGGTTCTGACAAACTCCGTTTGTAAGATACTGGCGTATGCGACCATAGACAGTGGAGGGGCCCCCTCCACTGTCAATGATGCGACCTATTGTTCGGGGGTGAAAAAGAACTGATCTACATGTCAACGAGATGTGCTTCTTGAGGTTATAACGGTCATCAATTGTTACACAAATGGTACATGCTGAATCCACTAACTGCACAGAAGACGATCCCATGTTGATGTGGTTCATGAGACGAGGAAGCCTGTTGAACTGAGACGTGATAAGGAGGACCTCGGTTTTGCCATCATTAAACTAGCTTATTTTGGGTCGTTTAATATCATGTGCAACAGTTTCCATCTTAGTTACTGTAGTTGACGTATGTGATTGGGGAAATATATTGGTAAATCTGGTTGTCGTCTGCATGTTGTTGCATATTGAGATTTTGATGTCGGATTAGCTTTCCAAGTGGTGATGTGTATAGACAGCATACGCGTGTAAGAGTGGACCAAGCACAGGGTTTTGTGACACTCCACACTGCAAATGTTTGGTTTCTGATATGCCTTGTACAGAAATGGACTGTTGTATATCTTTGAGGTATAAAGACTCTAGTCGAATGCCTGTAATACCGAGCTCGGAATAAACTTGAAATTATGCTGGAGTCAGAATTTACGGGGGGGGGCATGAACAAAATTGAGGTTCAAAGGGAGGGGGGCATGACAATTGTGATGGTCTGAAAGGGCCCCCGAATATTCTGCTCATGATTTGAACCAAAATTAAACCTCAGGAGCAGTTGTTTACCAAGTAAATTTACATTTTTATAAGTGTATGCCTCTCTCTCTCCCAATGGCCAAACGAATGTGTGTGTCTGCCAAAATATCTATGTATTAGTTAAAGCGTAGGTAATACAGTTGTAAAATAATTTAATGAGAGTACAATTTGGGTATTGAAGACAATTTTCAAGTACTTTATGGCTTCCAATAATGTGTATGGTTTGAAATATTATGCCGCTAAATGGCCTCCTACATGTCCTTATTTTTCAAACAATTGCCTACTGTGGGAGGGGGACACACCCTCCCCACTAGTTATCGAAGGGGGGTGCCGTTTCTGTCAAGACATAGGATTCAAAAAGAAAACTCTGCTGGTTAAGTTTTTCCAAGTACAGGTTACAGCCCAATGAGCCCACATCCATTTGTAAAGAAATCTCTATGTCTGATATGTATGGACACTGAAGTTGATTTCCACTGTTAGCTTACAGTGTGTCATATAGTGTACCATACTGTACTTCTCTGACGTGTATGGGGAGGGGGTAATGTATAATTGCATATTAAAATATGTGCAGCCGGGGGGGGGTATGGACGTCGCCATCTTTCAAGCGCTAAATTACCTGTTAATCGAGATTTGTTTCAAAACATTAGCATGGTTGATAATATATGTGAAAGGGGTAAACTAAGAATGGTTTCTGGGATCGCCTAAGTCAACACGACATATATTGTGGATGGTCTGAGATATTCGATTACGATTCACATCGTCCGATTTCCAATCGTCCCAATATCCATATTAACATTCTTTATCGTTTCAAAATCACAAAAATGCATATGTCGTGGTGGGGTGAGTACCGACTCTAGTTTGGTCTCCTCTCTCTCTCTCTCTCTCTCTCTCTCTCTCTCTCTCTCTCTCTCTCTCTCTCTCTCTCTCTCTCTCTCTCCCCCTCTCTCTCGTCTCCGTATCGAAACTTATTCAGTCATAAAATCATCAGGTTTCTGACAATTTCCAATACCTGTTACAAGAAAGACTGCAGTACAAGAATATTTGGTTAGCTACATGTATTACATCTGATGCCTTATACGTGACACGCACGATAATTGTCCAGTTTGCATCAGAGGGTGTGCCTCGCCTTCTGTACATGTGCCGTACGTCTGGCTTGTCTGTCAGTGTCACATTTTGCTTCCCCTCTTCAGTTTTCTCAGATGTTTTAAGAATTTAAACATAGTCAGTGTCTGATCGACAAAAATTCTTTCCACTGAAGTTTAGAAAACATTTAGTGCAACTCTACGTAAACGTCATGTTGATGCATCAAACATCATCATGAGACGTCACATTGACCTCACACTTCGCTTCGCGCTTCCTTCAACGTCCGGTCGTTATGAAACTAGTTCGAAGGCTTTCGCTAGCGATAGCGTGGCCAGTCTTGTTTTACTGCGTACTCGTCTAATGTTTTCCAAATAATTATGAATTAATTTATCTTTTTGTTTACACTTTGGGTATTTTACTTGCTATTAGAACTCCCGGGCAACTCATATTTAATTTTCCAACCTTAGAATTTGTTCAATGATCGTCAGGTTTGATATATGTAGTCTGAGTATGGGAGCTACAAAAATGCTTGACAAGTGTTCATTACGGGAAGTAGGCTGAAATGTTTTGAGATTGCTGAACGAGAGCTGCAAAACTTTAACTTTCCTAAGCCGGTCCCACAACTGTTATACTTATAAGTTATAGCTGGGCGTTGTGACCGGTAACCGGCTATTATCTACATCACTGCCTACTAGGTACGTCAAAAACACACCGTTCGCACATGTGAGCCTGATTTTAGGCAAAATATCGGGCTATTAGAGTGCATACAGGCCCTTTTGTTCGCTTGTATTGTTTGCATTTGGTATTTGGCATTTAGCACGTTGTTTATTTGCACCATTCACAGTGTCTTATCATGCTTTGTGTAACTTGTAAGCCTAATCGACAACTGGGCCAACGGTTTTTACTAGACAAATTTGAAACAAATTTTGCGTCAGTTTGATGGTAAACCTGCTATATTGACTACCAAACTTAGTTAACCCCAGTTATTTTTACTCATGTTGCATCACCATATATTTAGAAAGAGTATATATGAAATATGAGAGCCATGTGAAACTTCTTCAGTGCAAAATGGGATGAAGATATGAGGGCAAAGTCAGTGCTCCTTATAGTCTCGCTGCCAGACTCGAGACTATCGTCCCTAATCTGTTTACCGAGCGGCGCAGCCGCGAGAAGAGCGGGACCAGTCCCCCTCTATTCTCGCGGCTGCGCCGCTCGGTAAACAGATTAGGGACGATAATCTCGAGTCTGGCAGCGAGACTATGCTCCTTACAGCAGTTTGTTTTTCCCGCATATGCATACATTACCCATAATCCTTTTAAGTATTCTGCAGATATCTGTGCAATGTGCACTCATGACTCATGAAAATCTGGAATGCACTGATCGAAGCCAATTGTACAGTTATACTATAAAAACAGGAGTTATGAGTATACCACATTGAAATAAAACAAGAGAATAAGAGATGAGGGCCCTCAGAATCGTCACGTAGAGTGATATAACAGTTACATGGATGCCGGGCATGTACCCATAGGTACGGGCCCGGGGGGGGGGGGGGGGTTCTGCATGCCGAACGTCATTAAGTATTTCCTTTACTTTGGTGCTCATGATCGTAATTTGGATGATGCCCAAGATATTTGAGGCGTGAATACCTGTTGTTCTTCTAAAGGCTTGTTTATTACTGTGAAGATCACACCCTAACACTTAATTGTTCTATAAACGACACATGGACAAGAATACTATTCCCATAGAGGTTAGTCTAGTTAATTCCTGATGGACCGTATTTCGTTCAGCGTTACGTTGTACATAACACGGTCAGTCAGAAACTATAGACGACATGGACGACATGGATGCCATATAATATTCCCAATAGTCACTCAATTTTACTTAGCTAGAAATAATGTCCACAGACTCAAATCTGTCAGCACGTCTCTACTGTGAGTTTGTTGACGCTATTGACCGGTCAGGTTTGTTAAGAAGCTCCATACACTAGCAATATTTGTGGCCCAATTTTAAACTATTATTGGAAACGATTGTCATGTCATCTAAATCTGTATTACTATGCATCAAACGCGTAGAAATGTGAAACACGTTTAGTGGTGGCGGTATGTAGTGCATAATGAAAAGGCGTACTACGAACATTTATTTCAAAATGAGCCCTGTGATATTACAATCTACGTACGTCCTAACCATGTAGTTCATATCATAAGCCTGCTTATATACATACATATGTATCGAATACACTAGCTACACGTATAGCGTTTATGTACGTATTGATTGCAAGCACCGTAGATTTGAATATTCATTTGTTTACTGCCCGGTTATCGGGGTGAACTCATGAATATATTCTGAACTAAATGCAAATGTATTCAAATCACTTCCGACTCGCAATCTGAACTATTTTTCAGATCGAGTATAATCCGATTAGACAGGCGCTAATGGGAAAGTACAGAAACGTCCACCTCATCAGCATAAAAGTACAGAATTGAACTCAATCTGAACTATAGTACGGAAAATGTCGTAACCTGTACTATTTTTTCTACTAGTGTCCATGCAGACATTCAGACGCCAATGTTTTTCTTAGTATTAAACACCCAATGAAGGATGCGTAAAGTGCCCTTTGCCGTACATGTTCATTCGATATCTGTATGGTGGCATGTGCAGTTTATTTCACTTTTCGACAAAATGTTGCAATAAACTGTACTCATTCAATCTTGCTATCTTAAAGTGTAGCATGTCCAGTTTCTTATTGGTTTCTGTGTGATTGTATCAAACAGAAAAGCCGCACGGTGTTGTGAAATACGCTGTATATATAGAATCGCACAGTCAAGTATAAAAGTCATAGTGCTTGAATGACATTTCTCTGTCATCAATGGTGTGAAAGTCAAAGGATCGAGATGCCATGTATTGAATCAACAGTTCTAGTAAATAAACAATGATCGGTGTTTGGCCTTTTTGCGGACTTAACCCAACAGAATGGTGTCTTAGTAACCACGACAAGTGCCTTCGCTCAGCGCAGGTACACGAACGAGTAAAGTACGTCTACATAGCTTTATGTATAACATACCAGGTATGCTTATTGTATTGGTTACAAAATGTGTGTTTTGGCTAACTGGGGACCTAGCATACAACGTGTGTATATTAGATAAACGAAACTTGAATAGGCACGAGCTGTGTAAATAAAGCGAGGGTGAAAATGAAATACTTTACAAAGAAAGACGAAGTACCTGGTAGGGAAATAAATTAAACAAACACGTCCTTAAAATGTCGTCATTCGATAAACATGTAGTGTGGGGGTCGGGTATTTTCAACTTCAGGTAATATTCCAGTATAATTCATTCCTGGTAATATGTATTCATAACCACTCAAGTCTGAGATAGTTCGTTTGTTCAATGATATGTTTACCATGGCATATATATTGTAATGATCACGTGATGGTTGGATTTCACTTACAATTTAAATGGTCGTTTTTATGAAATGTAATAAATGTAACTTGGTTCGCCAATACAAGAAATCAAAATAAACGGCACTACTGGGCTTGAACAGGAAATGAGACTACTAAGATGTCTAATTATAACTTAAAACAAATTAACAACGCGAGAATTTCAATATTTGGCAACTATAACAATTGTGAGACACCGGTAAAACAGTGTAGGAAATAGGGGTTCACTACATTTCATAGTTTGGGTAAATTCAATGAACGAAACAATGACACATTTAGATGAAAGAAACAACGAGTTCTGCTATTAGAATTATATACATATAATATTTGTATGAGCGATCGATGAATCGATGCAGAGATTCATTCCACCGTTGGGCCATCATTATTGATAGCAATGACATAAACAACATTGCAAGAAGAGTTAGCCTTTTCTCCAAATTTGATGTACTGTTAACAGCCTGAATACACGCCAGTCAGTCCACATGGGCCAGCGAGCATGTAATCGATCGATCGATCGATCGATCAATTAATATACATGTAATTACATACTCGTAGTCCCCTGTGGTCAGATCAGTCACGTTGTATTACCGTCATGTTAGAAAATTAATATTATAGAATACCTAAGTATATCACCACATGTCGAGGAACCACATGCCTATAAAATTACATTTTTAGTTTGTGTAGTAGGTGGAGGTACGAAGAATCGAGCACTTTGCCTTGGTTTGGCAAAGATGCACAATTGTCACCACTGAGGGCGCCCAAGCAACTGACTCAAATTCAACACAAAGGTATACTATTAAAAATCTAAGCTTGACTTTACATGTCGACGGAATGAAATACGGTAACAAAAAAAAGTTACACGATTCGGTAATGTCCTGGTATTAGATTGTTATGTTATTAGCAAGCAGATTGAATGAATTAACATGGTCCTGATGGATGACTGTTGTCGTTTCTATGGAGATGTTGGCACAACTCCTCTCATTTCGTTTGAGTTATGACTCCCATTATTTTTACTAATAGATAAGAATGTAGAAAACCTTTGACATGTTCTTTTATAAAGAAAGACTTATAGATGTCATATTAAATTATTACTTATGAAATAATAGTTACGTCATTAATATTTTATTAGTGTGTTACCTCACGTGATTACCGGTATCAAGGTATCGCAATATGTCAATCTCTGGCCTTTGCCTTTTTAAAACTATGCTTGAGAAAATGTACAAATATACTATTGACCAAGTTTCTAACACGTGAAAGTCGCTGGGCTTCCTCATCCAAAGAGAGACCGAACTAGGGGAACAATCAGAATTTAGGGGGGTGGACGGGGGCTGCGAAGAATATAGGGGGGGGAGGCGAAAAAAACTGAGGATGTGAAAGGGGGCATGAAAATTATGATGGTCTAAAACTGAGGCCACGAAATATTTTGCTCATAATTTGAACATAATGAAACCTCAGGAGTGGTCGCTTACTGAGTATATTTGAACATTTCTTGCGGCTTTGCCACAATTAATTAATATTATAAAGCCTATATTCAGTGACGTGGTGGATGCCTGCTATGTGATTGTGTTTGTGTATGAGAGAGAGAGAGAGAGAGAGAGAGAGAGAGAGAGAGAGAGAGAGAGAGAGAGAGAGAGAGAGAGAGAGAGAGAGAGAGAGGGAGGGAGAGGGGGTAGACAGGCAGGCAGCAGACAGACAGACAGACAGACAGACAGACAGACAGACAGACAGACAGACAGACAGACAGACAGACAGACAGACAGACAGACAGACAGACAGAGAAGGGGAGGGAGGGAGGACTGGAGAGGCGGTGAGAAGAAGAAAAGACAAGACAAGACAAGACAAGACAAGACAAGACAAGATAAGACAAGACAAGATAAGACAAGAGAGACTAGATATCTGATTGGTTGCAATCTATATATCATGATTAGTAACGTCGACATGTAAATACATTTTAATTAGTGCACTACTTAATCCGTGTTATCTTCAGTACAATTCTTACAGTCTTATTTAAGTAACTACAATTGACATGATATGGTTGCACTCAAAATGCGAGACAAGTACACCGGGTAAATAGCAGTAGTAATTTTAGCGTAAAATACTAGCTTCTAAAGTTATGATAATTAACACTCGTCATTTGATATGTCTAAAGTTCTGATATCAATGTGTACGTAGGTGTGTAGTTATACTCAGGTTGTTAGGGAATTTAGCGATATGTGACAACTCTCATAGGAAGAGCTATTGTTCCTTGCCGTTAAGCAAATGAAACACTCGTAAGTTACCACGTCCATAATAAGGTACGCCAGTTGTACTATCGGGAGCGAGGATATATAAAGAATTGTTTCTGGTCAAGACATTTTGTCTAAAGTGGTGCGACGACGCGATTTTTTTTAAATTTTCAACAAACTTGTCACTCAATCTACTATTTATGGCAGTAACTGTTCTTATTATTTAGTACTTTAGAGCAAGTGTGTATGTGGAGCAGATGTCATTTGCTTGTTCATTATTGACTCTGCAGTTGTCTTCACTGAAGTAGGGAGGGTTATTTTTGTGTTTCCCCTCGGATCTGCAGACTGTATGGGATGGACTGGACGAACACGGAAAAAAGACCGACGCGAGGGTATTTAAGTGATGCGGCTCGCGCGCTGACCAGAAACAATTCTTTTTTTTAATTCTTTTTTTTTTGGCCTAAGCTACATTTTACTAGGTTTACAACACAGTCACTTGTGGGCTGATATTCTATTCAAGGATAATTCATAGTCTGTAAAGTTGAGGCCGGTGAGGGCGTAACGGCACGACATATCTTACAGTCTGGGATGATCGTATATACAACACTGCCAATGCCAATGGCGTTATAATTCGGTATTTACGAATGTCCCAAAAATACCGTCACCGGTGTTTGCACTTTGAATATTAACTCACAAGCGACAGTGGTTTAAAGTAATATCAAAAGTACCGAAGATGAGTATTTTGACATCATTTGATAGAGTTTCATAAAAAACAAGAAGAAGGGTGAATTATCTGTGTTTTTTTCTCAAGATATAATTCATGATCCCAAATTTGTATATAAAATACATACAAGTCAAATATTGATACTGTGTGTGTGTATTCTAAGAATTGTGTATCAACACGTGATATGACATGACATTACATGACATAACATGACAAACAGTGTCCATGAGATGACTGCACACTAATAAATCACAAAAACGCTAGACTTGTATATAGCTGAGAAAGAATGAATAACGAATCATTTTGAAGACAGTGGTTTCACAGATGATATATAAAACACATTATGTTTCTCTACGGTACATAGCAAATGTTACATATATAGCAACACTTAATGCTAAACACATAAAAAATGTCAATTAATGTAATCATGTATCATGCAAAGCATAAGCTTAGTTTGAAAAGTTACATAAAACCATGGAATGTTTCTTATTGTTGTCCGATATTTTGTCTGACCTTTGATCTTTGACCTTGTAAATGTACCGTGTAATTTATTACACAAGACGAGTCGAGTAGTAATAGCGAAGACCTAGATCTAGACCACAGGCACCTGTTTACCGAGATATGTATTAGAATATTTACGTGTTTAGCCGATTGTATATGGAAGGGCCAAAATAACACGTGTTTCTGTGATCGCGCAAGTCCACTCACCGCGAGATATAGTCTATAAGCTTATAGTCTACACATATTGGCTAAACACGTCAATATTATTATCGATACTTTATTGTATTCTGATAGAAACATTCTGATACATATCTCGGGAAACAAGTGCCTGTGATCTAGACACTTCAAACAATACATTGTGAACATAAACTAGTAAAATTAAAGATCAAGTTGAACACAAAGTTGGAACTGTGACTCACCTCATACGTACTAGTAACGTTAAGTTTGTAGAAAATTGGCATGAATAACTCAGCAGTTAGGAACATAACTTCAGTGTACGTCACACCGAACCAACAAAACATCGTTCCATAGATATAAATTTCAGCTGGTGTACCAAGGACGGTGATTGCAGACATGAAGCTAGCCGTTAACGACATCGCCACTGGTACGGCATGCATGTTACGGTTCGCAAGCAGAAATTCACCGGAGCTGCGCTGCTTTCCTCCCGCAATAGCATGGTAAATACCGATACACATTGATATCCCTAGTGTACATCCGAACACTACATAGTCAGCAGTTGAGAAAGTACCTACTTCGCCGGGAGTACTAGTAGACATCGTTCTGTAGGATTCGGACAGACGCGACTTGAAGATAAATGAACTGTGGTGCGTGTATGGATGTTGACTTGTGAGAATGACTTTAAGAATCGTGTGTTACATTGACTCTTCATATCGTTTTCTTCAAATACGCTCTTATCACTAGTTGCTAAGTCTGTTTATCTTTTGATATATCTTGGCCTAGATTTATGTGACAAGGTTATCAAAACACACTGTTGGCGGACTTTGAATTATGGTTTTATACAAATATTAATAATAATTGTTTCTGTAAATACACCTTTATGGTGGCCACATTTTATGAATAGATTATAGTTAACTTGGAATGATGATCAATTTACCAGTGCGATTTGTAGTCCCCGTTAGGGGAGCGCCCTCAACATATGAGCAAGAAATTGCTTTTGGCTTTCGTTTTCATGAAGGCGGGTTAATAAATCTTTCTTGATTTCATATTCTAATTAATCCATAACCATGACCCTTTATAGCACGTCATGTCTTCTACACCTGAAACAGTGAGTATTCCCCCCCCCCCCCAGAACACTGTACATAAGATATACATTTACAGCCAAAACAGGTAGTGTTCCCCCAGAAGACTGTACATCACTGTACATAAGATATACATTTACAGCCAAAACAGGTAGTGTTCACCAGAAGACTGTACATAGTACATTTACAGCTAAAACAGGATGTTTGCCAAAAGTCTGTACATACATTAATACAGCTAAAACAGGGAGAGTTCGCCAGAAGACTGTACATAACATATACATTTACAGCTAAAACAGGGAGTGTTCGCCAGAAGACTGTACATCACGTGTACAGCTAAAACAAGGAGTGTTCCCAGAAGACTGTATATCACATACACATGTACAGCTAAAACAGGGAGTGTTCCCCCAAAAGACATTTTCTATGTCAGCTGTGCGATTTCTTATACTCCAATATTTTTTCTTCGTTCAGCCAAGGAAAATACAAGTCATTTAAGGGCTCTTATCACAAGTAGTGACAAAACCCTTAGGTCACAAGTATTTTCCGACTGAATGAGATCACCTTATTAAACATAATTCATGAAATATGGGAATAATTAACGGTGATTTGGAACGTTTTGATCACCGCAGAACCAGTGACGTAGACAGAAGTTGTTGTGACGTAGGACGACCAGTGTATATAATCCATATTTTCTGTTCAAAGATAATACCTTTAGTATAATGACTGTTATTTGCACTGTAGAGAAAGATGTTTCACACCATTGTTTCAAAGTAATCCAAGTTCATCAGAACTTTGATATCTGCATAAAAATTGTTACCAGTTGTCCTCGCCACAATAAATGGTGTCAGCATTTTTCTAGTACGAAATATAAATGAACAACCATTGCACTTTTTACTTCTTATCTGATTTAATCAGGACAACTGCTAGCCAGTAGTGAGCCTTTGAAATATTATTTTGCAGTGTCACCAAAATGAGAATCGTCAGTCTAACCCCCCGCCCCCTCCCCCCCAAAACAAAATAGTTCTGATAAATACCGTTAATCACATTTACCTACACTAACAGTCAAGTTGAGTGCAATATAATGTATTTGTATTTATCAGAGCTGTTGTTTACTTTGACTGAGTATTCATCTCTTGTCGTTGCAATCAAAGAATATTTGAAAGGTTAGCAACTAAACTAGTAAACTAGTTGTTCAGGTTAAAGAAAATGACAACTTTAAGCTCTGCATTGGTTGTAAAGAACCGTCAGCGGTTGTGTGAAGACTGCCCTCATCAGGTCAGTGTCAGAAAGCTCGACTCAAAATATCACCAGTGTAAGAAGTATTTTCACGATTAGGTGAGACCACGATCACATGAACTAAAACTTCAGAAGTCCAATAGACATGGAAATACGAAAGTCTGTCTGTAAGTGTGTTGTAGACGTATGTTGGAGTTCGTGTGCGAGTCGCAATGAAAATATTGACAGGTATTATTGATGTACTGAGGGGTTCACTTTGGGAATTGTCGATGTACTAAAGAGTTCACTTTGGGAATAAAGCAGAAGGCTCACATTATACAGTATAAAAGTAAGCCAATAAGATGACAAATATGGTATTTGGTTAAATGACAAAACTAAAAAAATATTTGATGGTATATTTCTATGGGAGTCCAGCTTATTGGAGACCAGGTAATAAATCTGACCTTTAGTATCTGAAGTGTCATTTACAGTGAAAAGTTCCCAAGGGATCTCTATATAGCGTTATAGCCTATGTATAAATGGTATAATTAGTATGCAGAGTTGGTCATGATAGTAAATCGCTGTCTGACAGACTGGTTAATATCTATGGGTATTCCTAGGGGAGTCTTTGAAAATATTCTAACCAATATGGAGTGATCAGGTATATAAGCTGAGACATTGACCAACATGTCAAAGATATATATTAGTTTGAGAGATTGTAATTTAAACAGAAGGTGAATGCATAAACACTTTATATACTAATGTCTCTGTGATCTGCTGGATTTTATTTTAACTTGGGGATCATGATGATACATTTTGTGTATTGTAGCTTTGTGATGTACTTTTGTAGCGAATTATTCATGAGCTTGTCACCTTCTATGGAACACAGACACTGACAGACAGACAGACAGACAGACAGACAGAAACACTGACAGACACACAACACAGAGACATAGGCATATATACATCATTCTCTCATTGTAATGCCATACCGGTATCCTTTTTATAACTGATAACTGCCATGCAAATGCTTAGGTGTTTGTATGATGTTTCTTAGAGCTTTACTATCTGCAACTGGATTGTACTCTCTTTTTCTTGCTTGTCGTGCATATTTGATTAATTAGATTTGCATATTCTCTTGAAGAGACATTGAAAGGACAGTTTTCACGTTTGGGGCATTTTGAATCCCCTTTTAAAATAAATTGCTTCATTACATATATGACTTAGTCGTAATATCGTTCACCCTGAACATTACTGAATCATGTGTGGGTTAAGATATATGTGTAGCTGTACACACATATTATACTGTACAATAAATCTGATCAAATTGATTTTTGGGTCTGCACCCAAGCATCAGTGCCACCAATGCAATCATGATATCAAATCTGTCATTGTACTACTTAATAGCTAAAACTGATTTCTGACAATGTCTAATTATTGGTATTTGAATAATTGTCAGTGAATATATTGTTTGTTGTCTGATTAAAAACACAGTACTCCTGTTACAATTAGCGCAGGTTTACAATATCAGTACTATGAACAATTGTTGCCCTTTCAAGGGATACTTTGAAAATGCTATAAATACCACAGTTATTATTTCCAGATTAAGACATGTCATATAAGCTATCTGTATAAAGTGTTTGGCCACTTCAAATATTCTGCCATTTATTTGTACGCTAAATGTTGCTGAGTAGATATTATTCCTCATTATTTTTTTTTCATGCAGCCAAGGAAAATCTTTGTGACCTAAGGGGCCTTGTCACTACGAGTCGCTAGATAAGTAGTGACAAACCCTGAGGTCATGAGTATTTTCCTTGGCTGAATGAAGAAAAATATTGGAGAATAACGAACGTAATTACAGAAATATGAAAGAAAAATCGAGGAAACTAATGGTAATTTTGAATGTTTTGACTCATATTTTGAACACAGCAGAACCAGTGATGTAGATACGTAGTCATGATGTAGAACAACCAGGGTATAAACTCCATATTTTTTTTGTTCAACTTGGCTTCTGGCATGGTATAACAAATATCACATTATCAGTTTACGAAGTGACACTGACAGCAAATAAAGTAGCATACATGTTGTATCTTACAAACTAGTGTATACATACATCTCTCTTCTCGCTCATCATGAACGACAAAAACACAACGACAAAAACAACAACATACAACATTTGTTGATTTTTTTTTGTGGAGTATGTTTAATAATAAAAGTGATAAAGATGTTACAGCACTGATAAACTGACTGACTCACCAACTGACTGACTGACTGACTGACTGACTTAACATTATAATGCGGGACCAACTAGTCATATGGGTGCCTTAATAATCTATGCTGGTGGGTCAAATATCACACAAACTCAGGCCTGCGTATACATTATATAATAGCTATCGGTATACAATGTGATTCTACAATAGAGGCGTTTTGAAATAGCAGAGGACTTTCATTTACAATTGAACACTAGTATGATAAAAGTTGGCATACACCACAAAACACATGACATTGATGATTTAAACCCCTTGTCACTATATATATAGACGTATTACAACCAACACTTAGAAATTAGCCCTGTAAACATCACCTTAGCTTCAATTTTTATATCATCGTGCTGTAGCCAGTCATAGTATACTATCCTTTTTTGTTATCCTTTTTAGAGACTTTGCAAGTATTGCCCACATTTATTGCATCAGCGCATGAACATGCCATAAATCCAACACAACATGGAACTATTATATATATAAGTAATTGGTCTAAGTCGCACTGACTATTATTTAGTTGCAGCTTAGGAAGAGAGAGGCTACTCCTCCTAGAAGCAGTTGATGAGATTTTTTTTCTGAAACTAGAATGAATGTCTGCAGTCTGGTAACATCTTCTCATGGTGTACTTGTTAGATTCATGTCCTCAAGTGGGTGCTGTGAACTAACAAAGCACCTGTCTTGAAAGACTTTCTATACTTTGTCAAATTGTACAACAACAAGAAGCAATACAAATAGTCCATGCTGGGATGGATTTCAGTGTGACCAGGATGGTAAACTTTTTTTTTCTTTCAATTCGTTATCTCTCTCTCATCACTTATCAATATATTTGAAGCGAAAAAGCACATGAAGTTAAAACGAGTAATGATGGTCTAATAAATATTTAGGAATTGGTCAAGTAATATATCATTTTATGAATAGTCTAATGCCACTACACCCGTCACTCTCTATCACATTGGAAAAAAAACTGAAACTCACACTAGTATGGTATACGAGTACGTTTCTACACCATTCTGTGTGTGCAGCGTGGTGGTCTCGTCCACTAGTTCTATTAATTACTACTACAATATATAAAAAATTTAAACATGATTACAAAAACCAATCTTCTTCTCTCTTTTTTTTTTTAAAATCAAAAAATATATCAGTATTGGAAGATTAAAAGAAAGCAAGCCAGGGAAAGTGTACTGGTCCCCATCTCAAGTACAGTGGATCGACCTAATATGAGGAAACAAATGGACTATTCCACGGCTGAGATGATAATGGGGGGTATAGCAAGAAGTAGACAATACAACAATCCCCTTTCTTGATTAAAATTGTAATCATAGTAAATTCCAAAAATTAAAACCATAGTTCCCTTGTCAACAACTGATACACGTCTACAGGGATGAGAGTGTGGCACCCCTGTAACAGGAGGTGTCATCCTAATCAACCTTGTCAACAAATTATACGAGTCTACAGTACAGGGATGAGAGTGTAGCACCCCTGAAACAGGGGGTGTCACCCTAACCACCCTTGTCAACAAATGATATAAGTCTACAGGGATCAGAGTGTGGCATCCCCCGAAACAGGGGGTGTTACCCTAACCACCATTGTCAACAAATGATACAAGTATGTAATAAAATGATACTGTAACTTGTACAAACAAGTCTTTCTCCAGGCACAAACTTAGGGTTTGTAACTGTTGACGCTATGGCAACCAATCAAAACAAAAATGATAAGTATAGAGATGAGGTTTTTGGACAACAACAGAATACTGAAAATGATGTAGGACACACTAAGTTCATCTTGCAAAAACTTACATAATAATCTTTCTATCTTGGAGAATTGACAATAATGTTTCAGTTTGTCATTTGCTCAGTACAATTTTTTTTTTTTTAAACAATGGAACGGCATTAAATACTTCAATACTTTTTATCACTGATTACATAGGTGCATGATTGCGTGAGTAAATACCATGAAACAACAATGACATACTATCCTATGCACATCCGGCACAGTTCATAGTTCTTCTGATTAACACCTGTTTTCATGTAGACATGACACACAACACAATGACCAATATTGGGGACAGTGTTAAGTTACAGCAAAGCGATGAACAGGAGGCGGGCGGGGGGACAGTGTGCATGGCAACAGATCGTTTTTTTTGTGTGTGGTTTTTTTTTTTAGATATGCAATTATGTCTGCTGTTCACTTTTAATATTTCATACCTTGAGGTAAATGCGTTGGTAAACCCCCAACTAGGTAATTTCGGACTGATAATTTTTACCTTGACTATGCTTGTCACCCTTTTATAATATAAGGGCCAAAGTTGTCTGCTGTGTCATGTTTTGAAAGGAACACGTTGCCACAGAAACACGATAACAACATGCAGGGAACAATTACGGATCTTGACTTGGAGTATAGGAAAGGGAATGCAATACAGTAAATATATTAGTCTCTTTGTGAACTGCATGAGACATTGCACACTTAGGCAATAATTACTTGACGAAACAACAACACCACAGTAACAGGTGAACAGAGTGGGTAAAGATATGGTTTCAGGACAGGATCGTGTACTATTTACAAAATAGGAAACCACCCCCTTTCAATTCAACCTACAGTTGCACCCAGATATGTTCAGTTTACTTGAAATCTTTCAATGTCCATCATAAATTGGGTGGAAATAAGAATAGATATACATCTCTCATGCATTTCACAAAGTACTTCACACAATCCACCTTCAAATGAACTTGAAATAACATCGCTCAATTTTTTTTTTCAATATTCAAAAAAATGAGCCTGAAATTCGATTATCGTTATTATGACAATACATGTATATCTTTTCCTAACCATTGTTGTGTTAAAATTGTTACTGTATACAACTATATAATGTACTAAATGTCTGGAAAGATCATTTCTGACAACAACTGAAAAGTTCATTTGAGAAGTGGATCTGAGTCTGCCTAGCTTCTACTGCATTTCAAAGTATTTATATGTGGGGTTTTCATATCCATTCTGTTGCATCATGTTGATGTGCCTCTGTTCCATGGTCATTTTGGGATCCACTTCAACGAAGCCATGATTGACTGGTACTCGCTGAGACTTCTTACGCACAACCACCAAAGCGATAATCACAACTGTTGCCACAGCGACGGCGCCACCAACAAGGCCTAATGCAAGGGCTGATTTCTTCATGTAGGGCATCTTCTTCTTAACCACTGATGGTTGCTGTTGACAAAAAGTAAGTTGTAAATTTTAAGTCTCAATGTTACATGTACAAGACAATTTAGCTGTATGCCATGGAAGGGTTCGATTATTTTCAGGTTTTTTTTTTTTTTTTCATTAGGTTAAAAGTTTTCATAAATCATGGATGCATTCTGGCATCTGCTATGTAACAAGAATAATTAATCTGATATTTCAACTACATCAGTACGGGAAATACAATGACAAACGCTATCACCGTCTTGCAATTTTCTACTAATACCACGCCTTCTTTTGTGGTGATGACATGATGATATTCGTTCCACCACTTCATTCAAATCTTTTAATGTTGACATATGCATTCAAATTCAAACCCAATCAGTGGTATTATAGACTTTACATCAGATCTCTGGTATTATAGACTTTACATCAGATCTCTGGTATTATAGACTTTACATTAGATCTCTGGTATTATAGACTTTACATCAGATCTCTGGTATTATAGACTTTACATCAGATCTCTGGTATTATAGACTTTACATCAGATCTCTGGTATTATAGACTTTACATCAGATCTCTGGTATTATAGACTTTACATCAGATCTGTGGTATTATAGACTTTACATCAGATCGCTGGTATTATAGACTTTACATCAGATCTCTGGTATTATAGACTTTACATCAGATCTGTGGTATTATAGCTTTTACATCAGATCTGTGGCACTGACAACGATACTAACATAACTGAAACACTAAAAGTAAAATATACACAGGTATTGTGGGGGTTTCATTGCCACAATTGTTATCTGAATACAATTCTGATGATATTTTGTGTTACATCTGAACAGCATACCATACTTACGTCAGCAAAGGCTTGCTTGACTTTGAAATTACTGTTCTTGTTAGCGGCATACTGTTGAGCCATTGGTTTATGTTGTTCAGGTAGGACAGACTCGTCTTCCTTCGTTTCGTCGTCATAAGTTGTCTCCTCAGGGGCGGCAGCTGTAAGATGATCAAATTGTCTCTGTATAAGTTATGATTGAACACTTTACACACACACACCGTACGTTATTCAAAAATGTCTGGCCACTGTAGAATCCATGTCATGTCATAGACTGTAATTTCAGTATCATTCATGTATTTCCAACAAAAAGTACCATCTGTGTCACCCTATTAGAGGGTTACGACAGTTAACCCTTTCAGGACTAGAAACTTTCCTGCCAAAATTTTTGAACAAAAATTCTTGTTTCTCTAATTTTTGGAAAAAGATCAACTTTATTTTAGACCAGAATTCAAGAAATATTACTTCCCAATGAAGTAATATTCTTAAATTTTACAAAATGTTCTTACAATCAAGTTTCTATTTATTCCAATGTCGTCTCTAGGAATGAAAGGGTTAACATCCTACAATTATTGTAGACTTACTTGTATCTACGAGCATTTCTTTAACATCTGGGTCCATCATTTCCTCCTTCTCATTTTCATCTATCCAATCAAACTGAGCTGGTTTTTCTACTTCTTCCATTTCGGGTTCTTCCTGCTCAACTTCAAGTGCTACAGGTTTGGTGTTGTCCATTGCGATAATTGGTTCAGGCTTCAGGAAGAGTGAACTCTCAATGTAGTCTTGGTCACCATCACTCACCATATCATCTATGAAAACCGTGTACAAGTTAGTTTATTCAATGTACATGAAAAATTCAACAAATTACTTATAGTATTTGAAATACAACGAACACATCTCAGTAAGATGCGACATGTCAAGTTTCATAAACATACATGTATCATGGGGTGGGGGTGGGGTTAGTCTAGTTTCATGACGGACAGTATACACACTGTTACCGTCGAGTTAAGGTCCCAACGAAAGGTGTCAAGTGTGTTTGAACGTCATGGTGAGCGAAGAACAGCGGCGCATGTCAGTAGTAATCCATCACAAATTGACAGGCTGTCATCATTAATAATACATTTGATACAGCTGCTTTTGACCATGTTTTGACTATCGTGGGAATTTAGCACATAATAATGATATGCAAATGTCTAACTCCTCCTCCAGTTTGTTTAAACTAAGATGCGAGGGCGTCATTGTGTTTATATGAACCCTGTGGGAGGAGCACAGAATTATGTGCAATTGTTGGGGACCTTGACTAGATGGTAAAAGTGTGTATACTGTCCGTCATGGAACTGGACTAGGGTGGGGTGGGGTTCTTATCAAGATACCATCAACAAGAGCTAGCTACCAAACAGCCTGGCATCCATGCAATTATGTTTCTAGAAATCATAGACAGCACTGGTCCTAGTTTAGCTACAGAATACAACGATAGACAACACTTACTGATTTTATCTTGTAGGACAGAGTACATGTTTGGTAGTTGTTTCTT
The DNA here is from genome assembly GCF_964340395.1 of Glandiceps talaboti. Lineage (NCBI taxonomy): Eukaryota > Metazoa > Hemichordata > Enteropneusta > Spengelidae > Glandiceps > Glandiceps talaboti. The sequence continues at coordinate 15,241,526 of NC_135561.1, forward strand.
CAGCATTGCAATACTCTGGTTGATACGGTCTTCAATTTCAAAGAGGTGCTCCAACAGTGCTGGTTTGATTTCAGTAGCCTTCTTGGGATTTGATTGTCTCAGATGTTTGAAGTGGTGGACACTGTGGACACGGTCTTTGTACTCAGCACGGATGAACTTTTGTAAACCATGCAGGATGTCTTTAGGCTGTAAATACACACAAATAAAGTAGTACTTCATCCATTGTTTACTTAGTGAGTGAGGCCAAACATTTTACTCATTTTTTACATAAAGATACACACATATATCAACTTCAAATACAACATGTTATACGGCATTAAAAAAAAAAATTGTGTGGTTCCGATTACATTCGATTTTAAAATATGTGGGGTGGGTAGATTTTTCATTTTATTGTATTGTATATTTTTTTCTGTGCGAGTGTCTACTTCAGGTTTTCCACTGTTTTCCAAATGGTCTCTGTGTTGTTTATTTCTTACTATCAGACGTACAGCCATTACAGATTGGAAGAATAGTTTTATATTGTCTTTTTAAGTCCACTATTTCTTGCGAGACTTCACAATTTTTGCGATTTTATTATTTTTCTCGAATACTTAAAAAAAGTTGTCTTTTTAAGTTGATGCCAGTTTCCGCACTCACTATTTCTTGCGAGACTTCATGATTTTATTATTATTTTCTCGAATACGTAAAAGAAAAGTTTATGGTCGGCATGAAAATCTAGGTGGGGTCGGGTAACTGGAACCAAAAAAAACTTCTTCTTTTTTATTTGGCCTACACCAAGCCAATGATTTATAAGTATGGAATACAGTTTCCTACCTTGGGGTTGCTAGCTTGGAGTGCCTTAGTGTACATATCCAGAGCTTGTTCCTTCTTCTTGTTGATAGCCTTTTCAATGCGAGTAAGATGCGTATCCCGTAATTGTTGTTTGAGAGCTTCTGCCTCTTGTTCTAGTGACATTACAGTGGTCTGGAATCTCTGCACCAAAAAAAACAACACATATTGGATGAGTAAAGAGTACATTACTGAATTGTGAATATTCATTAATGTCAGTGAAACTTTGGGATTAGCTTCTCAGAAATATTTTGACTCTTGTGAGTACAAATTTTCACCAGTTAGAGACCAGGGTGGGAACATTTCGGTATTTCTTCCCTGTTTTCCTTTTTGCATAAAAGAGAGTGGTTCGTAGTATGATTGATATTTTGTAAGCTATGCAGAATGTCTTTGTGCTATAAATTCACACAAATATAGTACGTCATCCATTGTTCACTTAGAGAGTTATATTTTTGCTTTAAGAAGGTGCTCAGAAATTACACACCAGCTTGGTACTCTTGCTCGGAGAGAACGCTAATGTGTACATCTACTCACCTCCATCATTTCCTTTCTTTCCTTCTCAGCAGTTACTGGGTCAGACTTCTTCAAATTCTCGTAGTTTTCCTCGGCTTCCTCCCACTGTCTCATCACTTTGGACATACGTTCTTTATGGTGCTGTTCCAGACGTTCGCGGGCTTTCTCAAATTCAATATGCTCTTCTTTGGGATCTTCCTGTTCTTCATCCAGAATGAAGTAAGCGTCATGTTCATCCTCACTAGGGTCAACTCCATCGATGCTCAGAGGTTCAACATTTGGGAGTGGTTCAGCTGAAGTAGAGAATGATCAAAATCAATTATTATTCAATAAATCCAGCCTAGATTACATGGGTGTACAGAGATACAGCTGAAGAAATGTTCTGCTTGGGCTGCAATGCGACTGTGTTTGTTCTGTATTTAGTTATTTATGGTGAGTTGAAGTAAACCATATTAGTAGTCATCGTGTGAAGTGATCTCAGGCCCATACACTGGTAAACATGGTTTTGCTGACATAGCACAATCATTGATACAGCATGTATGTACACGACATACTGCTTTTATCAATTAACATCAGACTGAGACAGTAATAGGTAATGGGAAAGTAATTCTACAGCAGTGCTATGGTTGCTATACTTTCATGTCAATGAAATGGAGCTTCGACAGACACCCACAGTCAATGTCTTCACGAAGAACCTGAAAACATACTTATTTGCGAAAATTTTCAATATGTAAGTGTACATCACCTCTGAACTATACTTTGTCTTGGATACAGGTGCTCCATAAATTTTCTTATTGATTGATTGATTGATTGATTGAATGTACATGTACATGCTAAGCATCCTATGACTTGTGACACCTTTGGAAAGTCTACTGAAACTCCTAGAATTACTCCAAAGTTTATTCTGCATGCTACAGTACATGTAGTACCAGTATGTGTACCTTTAGATCTACACTGTAATACTATATATACATGTACAGATAGAAACTCCTAGAATCACTCCAAAGTTTATTCTGCATGCTACATGTAGTACCGGTATGTGTAACTTCAGATCTGTACAGTGGTCCATCTATAGCTTTTATACCTTATTCTATGGATGATTAGTTTGTCCATTCGTAACAATTTACCCATGAAAGGTAGGCAATGTTGACATATATGTATCATATACAAATGTACTTACTTTCTTAGTAATAATATGTTCTTGTACAACGACCAAGGGTTCTCATTACTTACGCGTAACATTTGCCTAGCGGTATAAAGCCAGCAAATGGACAGATTGACAAAGCCTGCCAACCTGAATAGGTAAAATGTTACTTGTAAATAATAAAATTGGTTGTGGTACAAGAACGTAACTATGTTTTACCGACCAGATGAACGTACATGTTTCAGGACACTTACTTTCTTTCTTCTCTTCTGGTTCTACTGGACAGCATACAAATTCCACACCACTGAATTTATCAACGTTACATGGTAGCAGCATGCCATACTTGTGTATTTCCATCTTTAGGTTTTCACAGGATTCCTTGGCTTGCACACGCCACTTGTCGTGAGTTGTGCACAATGATCCGTGTATGTGTGAAAACTTACAGCCACTGGGTACCATTAGTGCGTCACTCTCAAACTGACCAACTGCACAACGAAACACAAATATATCATTACAGTCGCCATTGCGTAACAAATTTGGAAAAGGCACTCTTTGAAGTTTGCTGAAGCTCACATTTTGTACTCGCATAAATGCATAACAGAAACTTTCTTGAGTCATATATATGTTAATGCAGTCAACAAATACCTTCATTCTTCAAAACCTTGGAAAATTTACATTCTTTGCCATGAAAATATACAAACAGCTATTGGAAGAAAACCTCTCTACATAAGATGATTTATTTATTTATTCTATGTTGAACATACTTTGGTGACCATGAACCATTATTCTCATTCAGATATGTACATTTATGGCCCATGGCCTACAGTACCGAATGACAAATATTATTATCATATATATATACATACAATGTATATCTCATGAGCTGATTTTGCATGTGTACGTGTTTATCAGTACAAACTGTATTTTTTTATGTTATTTGTATGCAAAGAGATGGTGTTCCCATAGAGGATAAATAAATAAGGGTCTGTCATCTAAGATGAACTACATCTACTGCATATACATGTAACCCTTATTAAATCAATTACCTCAAATGTCATTTCCGTTCTCTGAGAACCTAGGAAATGGTGCCTGCCTGACTGACTAACTGCAAGGCCTTGAAAATATCACCTGAGAAATGACATAGCCTGAGAGCATCCATGGACCCAACAATACATGTATAGGACCTAAGAAATGACATACCCTGAGAGCATCCATGGACCCAACAATACATCTACATCTATAGGACCTAAGAAATGACATACCCTGAGAGCATCCATGGACCCAACAATACATCTACATCTATAGGACCTAAGAAATGACATACCCTGAGAGCATCCATGGACCCAACAATACATCTACATCTATAGGACCTAAGAAATGACATACCCTGAGAGCATCCATGGACCCAACAATACATCTACATCTATAGGACCTAAGAAATGACATACCCTGAGAGCATCCATGGACCCAACAATACATCTATAGCATCTAAGAAATGACATACCCTGAGAGCCTACATGAGACCAAACAATGTATCTACACCAGAGCAGTAAGAGAGCCTAACATATAGATCCCATTATACAGAAAGGTTTAACCCTTTCAGGACTAGAAACGTTCCCGCCAAAATTTTTGAACAAAAATTCTTGTTTCTCTGTAATTTTTGGAAAAAGATCAACTTTATTTTAGACCAGAATTCAAGAAATATTACTTCCCAATGAAGTTATATTCTTAAATTTTAGTAAATGGTCTTACAATCAAGTTTCTATTTATTCCAATGTCGTCTCTAGGAATGAAAGGGTTAACAAGAGTGCCAAAAATAGACCCCATGACAAATCTATAGTAGAGCTGTCATAGCAATGTGTACACTGCACTTCAATTTGGAGCAATACTGTTGGCCTCCTCAGTACATGACTATCCATATTAGATAATGAGGGAACATGCTTGATCAAATGCCTTTAATACTCTAACTGAAAGAGTCACTTCCATGCCTATTATGCAAATGGTTAAATCTTTGACAAACTTGTTGAGACTTGAAAGACTTCAGATACCACACAATGCTTGCCTAGAAAGCCCCATTAGGATTAGTCTTAAAGTGGCACAAGCTGAGTTTCTAAAGTTGTTACTCAAGTCAAAAGAATTACACAAAATCTCAATTGACAATTCTAGCATGATGTTAATGTTGGATGCATGCCTTCTATAACATTTCAGTTGTCTTCTAGCTTTGTACAATAGTTGAGTGCATAATAGTGATTTCCTTCACATTTATATTTGTCAAAAAATATGTCATAGCATCGTTTTTATAAGTTATATCTTATTACCAGGGTTCATTCAATTGCAAGTGACGATTAAGTATGCTTCAGTAAATAGAATACTGCGAGTGCTGTTTGAAACATGTAGCAAAATATTATGCCCCACAAATGTATTAAACACAGCTTATGCCCTGTTAAAATTAGAATGAATAGGGCTTTCCAAAATTTGCCAGGATGGCGTTCTACTTCCTGTCTATGTCTACCTTGGGGGTATACATGATAGGTTATTTGGTTAATCATAGAGCACTGCTGCTTTCCTTAATGTCTGAACAATGTGAAAAACATCCCTGATTTACACTTCTATAGAATACCAAGGGACAAAGCTCTTAAGAAACGGTACTATGAGGTAATGATACCCCAATCTGAGCGAGGGCGCTGTATTCTCAATTTCCTGTTTGCAGACTGCAATGGCCTGTTAGACACACTTACCTACACATCTGTAGGGTGTCACTTTGTGTGTATGTTTACATTTACCAATGTTACCAATCTTACACCACTCATTAACTTCTTCTTTGTCATTAGCTTCCACAATATTGGTTATATCCATTTCTGGGTACATCTGTAATTGGTGAATAAATAAAAACATCTTACTTACAATGTATATTTGTCTGCAGTGTGCCCTCTATGTCAATTTGATGCCACTGATGCACACAATTTCTAGTGATGCACCAAAATTTGGTATTCCCCTATCTCTTACTATGTGGTGACTCATACAAAATTCCATTTGTTACCATTTTGACCCACAAGAAGAAGATTGTGGCTGTCATCAGATGGCACACTGATTGTCTGTTTCTGTGTATTGGAACATGGGTTTCAAATTTCATTGAAGAAACTGGGTGTGCACCTTTCAAAATGTCTACTACATCAGTAATTTTAACACAGAAATTGTTCTTAAGAACATTTCTTAAAACTGAAATCTGGAGAATAATCACACTATACAAAATTGATTGACTGATTGATTGATTGATTGATTGATTGATTAACTGATATGGATTTGTTTTAGAAAGTTGTCTTCACCAATATCATTTTCATGATGCTGTATGTTAGTATTTTGGATACTAAAATATCTTTATTAAAATATTTTAATTTTAGTATTATATAATATATATATATATATATATATACTTTTTTTAATCATACATGTATATACTTTAATTCTCATGATGCTGTATATTAGTATTTTGGATACTAAAATATTTATATATATTTTCATTTTAGTATTTTACCAAAATATAATATGGATTTATACATGTTAGTGTTTATTAAAATATTTTTAGAAAATAGACTAGCAGAATATCACTTTCCTACAAATTCAATTCCACAAACTATAAAAGATGATTTATATGACATGATTTATCCTTTATTTATTACCTTTATATGTAAAAAGAATGACTATCTTGAAATAATCATGTTTTATGAAAAACCTGCATAAATTTTCATTTACTGCAAACATACATGTATAGACAGTACATATATATTTATAGAATTTGAGTCATAAAATACAACAACATTCACTGTAAATGATCAGTGTGCCCTCTACCCCAATTTGACGCACCACTGATGCACACAATTTCTAGTGATGCACCAAAATTTGGTGTTCCCCTATCTCTTACTATGTAGTGACTGACAAGAAATGTCAGTTTTTATCATTTTGACTCACAACAACAAAATTTTGGCCATCATTAAAGGGCACACTGTGAGTGTTTGTTTCTGTGTATTGGAACATTGGTTTCAAATTTCATTGAAGAAACTGGGTGTGCACATTTCAAAATGTCTAATCAATCAGCAATTTTAACAATATTTGACAATAATTCTTAAAACTGAAATTTGGAGAATAATCACACTACATTTTGACTCGTAAACAACAAAATTTGGCTATCACTAGAGGGCACACTGCACTGGATACATAAATTTGCAAAATGTACATGTACACACGGAGTCTGCAGTTAGGGGAATTAAGACATGAATACGTAATCTACAATCGCTATGCACTGTATTCACTGTCTGGACCTACACAAGCAGTAAATTCCCCCTACATACGACTACAAACCAATGAGACCCATATTTGCATTATTCACTCAGATTAAAGAGTTCAGATAGCAAAAGACTTTAGAAAATCTTCAGTTTCCCTTGAGTATTTTGACCATAATTTAAGGAAACTTGACTAATATGTCTACGAAAAAACTCTGTTAGATTTTACATACTTCATAATGCTGAAGAAAAAAAATCCTGCCAACAGCTACTGTCATTAATATGGATGTCACATTTATACATCGTACGTGTAAAGGGGAAGCCATCTTGGCTATACATACAGCATGCAATAAAATGGGTGTGTACATATTTCAAAATGTCAACTCGGCAAATTTCATTGCCAGCAAAATAGATTGACAATATTTCCAGTATTTTTTTTAATCATGATGCCTTTTTCTGCTTCATGTTTCACCATTTGAAAAGGGGTGTACATTTTATCACGTTTTTAAATCTCTGTTACTATGGTTACAAAGCCTTCAGTAAAAACACTACGACTGAAAAAGGTTAATACTCAAATACTAAGAGTAAGAAAATGAAAGTCAAACAACTGCTAAATGATAATGTCAACGGTCAGATGGTGGACTACATATTAATTTACGGTCAATTGTTTGAGATGTTTACTCTATAATTTGTAGGTATTGAGTGTACTTTGAATAAAGGGCAACAGTTTTTTAAAATACTGATGATATATCAGAGACTAGCGAAAGCTGTCCTTGAAAGGCCATCTACGAATGTATCTCATTAAATAATTGCTATTAATGACAGTGCATATTTGTACATCACAAATGGTATGTTAGGTTAAAATTTGTTGAATTATTAACTTGCAGTCCAGTAGACTTATTTTAATACCAGTTATTATCATATGTTATGTTTATACACACACATCTTGTTATTAAATTTGACACTGGGATTATATGCAGTGACCTCAGAACAATAGTACACAGACAATGATGATATGTACACACAAATTATGAATATTTCTTTTGACCTTTTTACAGTGTGGGAACAATACACAGACAATGATGACATGTACACACAAATCATGAATATTTCTTTTGACCTTTTTACAGTGTAGGGACAATACACAGACAATGATGACATGTACACACAAATTATGAATATTTCTTTTGACCTTTTTACAGTGTGGGGACAATGCACAGACAATGATGACATGTACACACAAATTATGAATATTTCTTTTGACCTTTTTACAGTGTAGGGACAATACACAGACAATGACGACATGTACACACAAATTATGAATATTACAGCTCACCAGGTTTTGTTCTTTCCTCTTTTTATTTTTACACAGGTTTACTGGATTCATTTTAGCTTTTTGTTCATTTTCTGTATTCTTATTCTTTGCTTCATACTTTTTTTTTGTATTTTAGCCCTTGAAAAAGACTATCTGTGCACAATTGAAATGTTCGGATTCAAATAAAGTAGAAGTTTTAACCAGACTTACATGTACACTTGTCCTTTTATTCAAACTCAAGTTATGCCATACTCAAGTGCATCTGTGTTGCAAAGTTTATCGTACCATATCACTGAAGTTGGACTGATACATATTTGTAATTACAAACTCACCTTTTTACAGTAATCTAGTATTTCTGGTTTGGTTTCAAAACAATCAGAACTGTCATCTTCATCATTTACCCATTCACCTGTTGTGATGTCGATATGTTTGTTGATCTCTCCGCATGACATTGCTATCCTTGGAGCTGGGTGTCCATTGGACAGGTCAACTGCACTAGCAAGAGCCTACAATAAAAAACATACAAAACATTCTTACATTTAATTTCATCATATACAGTATGTGCACAGGTATTTTCATTCACACAAAATTCATGTCACACAAAAAGTTGTACAGACAAGACTATTTATAGCATGAGCCAGGGAGGAGAAACAACACTCTTTTTAAATCATCTTTATTTTGAGAGTATGAATATCTATTTTATAATAATTATTTCATCTAGCCTTTCACTTTTATGTTCAATCGCAAATAAAGAACTGTACGGTGATCAGGCTATATGTACATACAAGACATGTACATGTACATGCTCAAGATTAACATTACAGTATTCATTACATGTGTACATGTATGTCCTTTGCGCAAGGTTAATGTAAAAAGTACATGATGAGCACACACACACATTATCATTTTTTACATGCAATACAATTCAGTCTACATTGTATATGTGTATATCCAACTACATGTATACAAGTTATTCATATCACATACACACTTTAAAGTACAGAATGGAATTCTTCATTCTACTTTTGAGAGAGAAATTACACTTTAATCACAAGTTCATGGTCACTGAGTTCTGTTCCAGTATCCGTAAAAAATTCATCAAATCCATCAACACTGAATACATGTAAATTGTGAACACAACTACATTTTGTACGTCACACCCAGTTCAGGGTCACTTCTGATAACAGTGTTCTCTCTGCATTCTGACAAGTTTGAAGCCATTTATAAATCGTCAAGGGTACAGTAATTTACATCTACATGTACACTGTATATCATCATGGGAATTAAATACAGGGATGAATTCACCTCATATTCAATGAATTATTGCAGTCAGAGAACAACTGACAATTGATCACATTAATTAAGGCTGACCACAGACAGCATTACACTGATAGTGCTGAATTGACTATATCTAAAAGTGGGATATTTGGCAAAATAATGGAGACATACATTGTAATGGTGCCCTTATCAATATTCATGTGATTTACATGGTGATTGATTTATGTCTAGACACTGGCAGAACACTTCAGCTATAGATAGATAGATAGATAGACGTAGATAGATAGATAGATAGATAGATAGATAGATAGATAGATAGATAGATAGATAGATAGATAGATAGATAGATAGATAGATAGATACTAAGATAGATAGATAGATAGATAGACGTAGATAGATAGATACTAAGATAGATAGATAGATAGATAGATAGATAGATAGATAGATACTAAGATAGATAGATAGATAGATAGATAGATAGGTAGATAGATAGATAGACAGATAGATAGATAGATAGATAGATAGATAGCTAGATAGATAGATAGATAGATAGATAGAGACAGATAGTAGCTAGATAGATACATGTATATGTAGATACATGTACAATGTATATACAGATACATGTACATACATGTATGTAGATAGAGGCAGACATAAATAGATAGACAGAGATAGATACTAGATAGAGATAGATAAAGACAGATATATATAAGACAGACAGATAGATAGAATGTTGATAGATAGATAGATAGATAGATAGATAGATAGATAGATAGATAGATAGATAGATAGATAGATACATGTAGATAGATAGAAACACAGTAGATAGATGTACAATGTACATGTTTGTACATGTACTCTGTTCATATTACAAAATGTATCAGTCTATACATGTACATGATGTACATATGTACAAATGTATGTATATTACATGTCTTTCAAAGTACAATAATAATCAACTAGTGTAAATTTCTCACAGACTTCTCTAAACTATATTACATGGTACATGTACATGTATGTTATACACAACCCAACAAATATCAACTCCAGATATTTTAATAAAATGTATCGATAGTACATGTGTACATTGTATTGCTAACTATGAAATTCACAACTGAATTTGATATTACAAAATGTCCATCTACAATGTACATGTAGTTAAGCATATGGAGTGCTAGCCATGGTTGTCTGATTTGTATGTAATGAGGTTATAGAAATACCTTGAGGCCAGCCCACTGAAATGCGTGACTGAGTTAGTGTAGCGCCATACAGTATTACCTTATTCTCATTACAGTATGGGTCAATGCTTACTGCTACAGATTTTCATCATGTCTATAGCTACACCTAGGCTATATGTGTACATAAATGTACCATGCAGATGTCCCTGTACGGATCATACAAAACAGGGCCAGATATTTATTGAAAACAATTTCCTTTCAGCTGCAATTTTGCACAGCATGACATACGCAATACTGTACATTTCTACACACATGTTCTCTGATTTTATTCAGTTCTGAATAGGTATTAGTTGAAATAAATATTCTTATCATATGTATGGCATACATATACATTCACATCTTGACTTCTAGAAAATTCATGTACATGTGTATGTACGACTATAAAAATAATAACATTTATATTTTATCACTAACGACACGCCTACTACAGACATGCCTGCTGGCCATTTCCCCATAGTGTTTCCAATAAATTAGATAACACTGTTTTTCTTGATGTTGGCATAATTACTACCAAACAGTTGGAATTGCAGATGATTAAGCTCTATTGAAATACACAGCAGGGGGGTTACATCACAAGATTAAAACATAGTGTGTATGTTATTTATATACCATTTGTTTTTAAGAGTGTATTACTGCGGTTCCAGAAAAATTCATGGTTGAATATACAGTATCTGTATGCATATAATTTTTCAAAGTTTCCCCTCCCATCCCCTCGTAGAAGGGTTGCAAATTTTAGCAGAAATGCCATATTAATCACACACCACAAATGGACACTGGATTTACTAAACAACATCAGCTGCCAATGCCAGATGGTAGTTACATTGAAACACAATAGCTGGCAGCCATTTCCACACATAATCAACAACCCTGTCTCTCTCTCATTTTAGAGAACTAATGTCAGTGACACTTCACCAGGAGGTTTTTTATTCTTGGTTTCATGTATCAAACAGAAGCTCTAAATACATATCTGATATGGCTCTAACTGTACATTCGACACCTCTCACAGGAGTACATCAACAAGAAATACTACACAGTGTTATGATATTTCTTTACTGAGTCACTACTGAATCTGAATGTCCTCTCTGTTGTCTTCACCACAAAGCGATGATACCACCAAGTACTTCAAAACCACATACACATTCTTTGTGATCCTGTTACCAATGCTTCTAAATCATCTCTACAGAACTCACCACATGTACATTTTGTACTTGTTTTTCCTTTTTGATACTTGTATTCTCTTCCTCAGAAAAAACATGTCACAAAAAAAAACGCAATGTCACAACTTGACATTCATGATTCATAACCTACATGTATGTGTACGTAATCATGTTAATCAAATTGTAGATATTTTTGTTTTCGAAACCACAGACTACATACATGTTTGTTTCTCATCAAGTATTCACAGCTGTACAATAATTTCTATAACAGGTTGATTTTCAATAACCTTGATTATGACACAAACAAAGATACATATCATTCTTCTCTGTGTTTGAAAACCATATTGTGTTCAGCGTTTTTGTTAGGGACTGTAAGCAGTTAAAATCTATCTGAGTTCGTCTGACATTTTACTGCAGTTCATGGAATGAAACTACTAGTACATGTATGCCAATTTTACCATGTTCCCACTTTCTGTTACTGGGGTTCCCCAACCTTAGCAAAAACACTGGTGTTTCTTCTTTAGATTCAACTGTAAGCATTCGATGGATCTGTCATTTCTATTATTGAAACCATACACATCCTGTTTTTTAGAATAGTTTTCACTACTTAAATACAGTTTGCTATCTCTATCTAATAAGTTGATTATCCACTTGAAATGTTCATCTTATCTGTACACTTCAAACCCACCCTTATAAACAATTATGTCTCTTTATGGTAATGGTATTCAGTGTTTTAGCCGAGAGCTGGTCACCATAAGTAGGTAAAATCCATTTTACCTCTTTCTCCCTTTCTGTTACAGGGGTTCCAAGGCTTAGCAAAAACACTGGTAATACAATGTACATGTACAAGTTACAATCCATTATGTCTTTTTATCATTTATGGCAATGGTTATACATTCTGAGAGACTAGAAAACCGTAACAAGAATGTTGAAAAACCATACAAATTCTTGGCTATACCCAAAATCCTGCCACAGTAATTATCTTTTACATGGACTGAACCTGAAGAGGGATACTCTACATGTAATATTGTACCAACATTAATACTAGTCATTTTCTTATCACCTAGTAAATGACACAGGACATACATAGTACATGTAGCCTGATTTCTCAGTATTTGAAATGTATCATGTACATGTATCTCACATATCAAGAATAGTATAATTTCACTAGTGTTTTAGTGTGCAAACATTGGACAATCTTTTGTATGCCATTAGTTTATTTATCAATGTTCAATGATTGTTAGTCTGTATGATGAAGATATTTGTGCCAGCTATCAGCCACCACTCATCAAGAAGTTCAGAAGCCTAATATTATAATTTATAGGGCTGAACAACATGATATATATCTATCTTACTAATCATAGTTCTTACAAGTTAGTCTATTAAATGATTGTCAGATATACATTTCTAAATGGATAAAGTGTTTTTTGTTCATTATTAACAAACCCATGACATGTCGCAAGTGGTCACAATGTACAGTTAAGCTGCTTACCCATTTTCCCCGAGCATGCAAGTTCTGACCATGACATCAAATTGACTTGTTTGCATGGGGTCAAAGTTCATGTCACAGTGAGTAGAGGGTTTATTCGTAACTACATGTACAAAATGTAATCATGTACGTTTCTGTTCCGGAGCAAGGTTATGTTTCTGAGTCCACAGTTACTGGCTAGGTTTTCATTATAGCAAGAGACCCTAAGGCACACTTGTGTGAACTGAATAACTGTCAAGCTCTATTCTACAGCTACACAAGGGAAAATGCTAAAATTTGCATACATACTATTTCAACCAAATCTACAGTGAAATGACCCTGGGAAATTAAAACCTACGGATTACCACAAGATATTCAGCGCAGCAAACTGAAAAGCCAGCTGAGTTGACTTCATCCATTTTGCAATATTAATGTTTCTAGATCTACAAAATAGGTCAGGAACTGTGAGCCAAGCACAGAAAAGTGAGCGTTAGATAAACCAGTCCCACAACTGACATTTATTACAAACGCTGCCCTCAGAGACTATCAATTATCTAACATGTCAATATTCTGACTCGGGTTGCAGAACATCAGTAATAGAGAGAAGCATTTAAACTATGCTTCATTTCCTATACCTTTGTCTACAATTATGAGCAAGAAGAACCCTGATAAAAAAAAAGTCAGGGGTCTATAAAAATGTTTTCAATCAACTGTATAGTGTGACCTTAGTGAGTAGACGACATCATCTATTACAGAAAAACAAATTTAATATTTCAAAACTTTGCGATACCATATTAAAAAGTCTCTACTGATTAAAATTCCAAACATTTCAAATTAAACTTTCATGACGGATCACTGTTTTCAATAAACAATTTAAATTGGCCATCTGATGCTATTTACATCTTATTCAAATTACTGTCGGATGAGTTTTGTTGACAGTTCATTTTTTTTGTTTTATTAAAATTAAATTGATATATATTAATATTTATAATTAGAATCATGAAAAAAAAATTGGGGTGCAGAACTCATAAAGAGTATTTTTGTACTTATACATTCATGAATATATTTTGTACTGGTTTACATGTACAATGGACTCACTCATGCATGTATATATGTATATTTGAAGTATATTGGACTCTGGTAGTGATGGGCCAATCAAGAGCCCAAGAGAAACTGATGAAAAGACAATACCCCTTGAAATAGCTGCATTGTAACTCATTATCTCTAGTACAATGCACAATATTGATATCTGTAGATTCAGTAAACTGTGTTTAACCCCTAAGGTATGTGATGATATCGCATCTCCATATCTCTCTGTAAACATAACAGTATGTGCATCTCTCTGACAACACTGACCACATGTTTAGTGACATCTCCATATGATGTCGCTTATTAAAAATAATGATGTACATAATGAAAATGTACATCTCTAGCAATAGTCAACACTGACCACCTGTTTTGTACACCATAACGTGATTTATGTCATATCTTGTCTACTTTTTTTTGTACATGTTTTTCATTTCATATCTACATGTACCTGTTTTGTACACTGTAACACGATTTATTTCATTTCATATCTACCTGTCTTGTATACCGTAAAATGATTAATTTCATTTCATGTATCTATCTGTTTTGTACACAGATGATTGATTTCATTCATATCTACCTCTTTTGTACACCATCACATGATTTATTTCATTTCATATCTGCAAAATGTGCCTTCACCTAATTAATAATTCATCAATGCTTAATTGCAATGTTTATTTCAATAGACTGTTCAATTTTAAATTTTAAATAAAATTACTACCTGTACACCAGTAGGTGTCTGTCTTCATCTAAGAGAGATCACTCTCTGAGGGAGTAAAATCAATATAAAATTTTAAAATTTAACAGTGACATCTGCATATATGACCTGGTATACCATCAGTAGCAATCCTAAACTTAATTAATGCAAATTTTTCACATTTTTCTAATTATAAACTTGACATGCCTGTGTCACTTAATCACGATAATGACCCATGAGAGGGAAACATAATTATCAAATATTTTGTGACAACACGTGACAATTATTCATATTTCTGGTCTCCTATCTCATCAAAATACCCATTGTATTCATAATGTTATTTTTAGTCTAACTGAAACAGGAAACAAAAATACCTTCAAAAATAACACTATACGTAACTGGTATATAGACAAAATGTTTGGACTCTGGCCTGTAATATTACATTGTATTTTAATATTAACATGAAAAGAATGGCTGACCAGTATACATGTACATTGTATGTGTACATTGTCCCCACCATTGTCACCTGTCAATTCCACATACTACTAATGGAAATTATATTGACAATTATAACGATTATCAATCATAATCATCATCATCATCATCATCATCATCATCATCATCACCTCAAATATATGATAAACCTAAACAAATGTGATCAGAACATTTCGCCAAATATAACATACATCAAATATTCACATATTCAGCAACACACTACATACAAAAATGTACATGTACATGTACATGTACGTATATTTTACCCACTATATTATACATCCTGTTTGCAGTACATGTTTGCAAATATTGACAGCCAATTACCACAGTAATTTCATTTTGAATATCATGATCATATTTATCATGTCAAACTAATTCCTATCTGGGGAATTGATCCTCTTTCTACATCACACATTTCTTATCACTTATGACACAGTAAGTCGTAATATCCATTATGGATATCAAGTTGCCGATATGAACACCTGTGTAATGCTATGTGTCGATATCAGAATCCGCTCTAAGAGGTGAAATATCGTTTATAATATGAGAAAAATGGTCATATTTCTTCAATATCACTTCTGATATAATATCCTATTTTATTTTTTATGTATTTCCTTGCTGTTGTTTGCACCTGTGAAATATTGGATGTTGATTCACTCTACGGTATTTCTATGTAGTATTTCATTACAATGTATAATGAGATTTCACTGCTGTCATAGATGAGTCATGCCATGGTTGTTCTTCTGATATATTCAAGTATAGAACACAGTTTATTGATTTCATTACACTAGCTTGAGGGACTCACTGTGAATCACACTGACTCATCCAAACCAACGTACATGTTTCCTTCACCATTTCTTCAAGGGCCATTATGCAAATACAAGATGTACATGTAACATGTACATGTCAGTAAAGATGTAATTTTCTATTTTACTGCAGTATGAATAACCTTTTTTCTTTTCTTTGACAGTAGTAACTCTTTTTGTGTTACCAGTATTTTTTTTCCGGAAATGTTTGGGAATACCGATGACGTGGGAAAATCCAGAAATATTTGAAAACAGATTTAATACGTCATGGTTATAATATAATAGAACTATAATTTCAGTGTGGTGAATCAGGTAAAAAGAAATTGGGGTCTCAAATTTTCCAGATTAATATTATCAAAAATATACTTAAGTACATACATGTAGGAAAAATTGATGTCAGTCCCCTTAATTTACTAGAGTTCTCATCAAAACTACATGTATATGACATATTAAATTCAAGGATACTCAGTTACTATGGTAACATGGTTCTGAAGACTTACAAAAATGCCCATGGTAAATCAAGATGTAATCCTTGAATATTACATGTATAATTCATTAGGTGAGATTGGTTTACAGTTTATAATATTTCCAATTCTCCAACTCATAAAAATATAATATTCTAACTAGGACAACAATGGGACCTTTCCCACTTAGTAAAGAGCTGCATTTGTCACATTTTGCAACTCCTCTTTAAGATTCACATGTACAATGTACCCAGTAATTAATAAAGATCTGATTAAGGGAATGAGTTTGCCCTTCAACTAAGTACGTGTGAAATGCTATTATGGAACAGTAAAATTTCAATGGCACGAACACAATGAACTTGAAACTGATTACTTATATACTTGAATATTATAAACTACATTATCCTAACAAGTGTTGTGTGATATTTACAATGCAGATGTTAGTCGCCAATATTTGTCTTCATTCAGCCATGGCACTTATGAGTGACCTAAGGGGCTTTGCCACTACGAGTTGCTAGACTCGTACAATGTAGTGACAAAACCCTTAGGTCACAAGTATTTACTCGCAGAATTAAGAAAAATATTGCTGAGATTAACATAATTATACCAGCTGCCTGTAATATCACAGAAAAATCGAGGAAAGAAATGGCAGTTTTGAATGTTTTGATTCATACATGTATTTCGAACATAGCAGAACCAGTGATGTAGACACATGTTGTTGTGACATAGACACGCATTACTGTGAATGACCAGGGCATAAATTCCATATTTTTTTATTCAACTTGGCTGGTGCATAATATAATACACTACTATATAAATCAACATTATATACAATGTATGCAGTAGATGTACCCAGGAGAGCCGTATTACGTAATAGATACACTTGTCTTTATTTCACAATCGTTTCAGAACTTCTCTCTATAATATGTACATATCTTTAACACTTCACAATGGCAAATTACATAACTTATACATGTATGTGGCTACATGTATGTTTTGAATGAAATGAACTCTAATGTTCTCAATCTGATTTTCATAATATGGTAGAGACAAAAATTACAATGTATGCTGGTAGGACATTTTAGAAACAGTTTATGATTACAATTACAAGAACTGTAGCACTAACTAACTGTCAAACCCTAGATTTTCATATCATAACAGAGAAAATGTTGCACGACCTTTGTCAACCACTTATAAATTATTCATGATAAAAAAACAACTAGTGATTGTATTATGTTTAAATTATTCTGATCACTCAATGTTTTATAAATATCTGTGGGTATAACTACAGTGGCAAGGAGAAGAAAATTCTAGTAAAAGTAGAGGGAAGACTGGGTAGATTTTACTAGCTACCATGTTTTGTCCTTCAACAACAGCATGCTAATAGTAATACTCATTTGTAATTGTACACAGTTCAAGGATAGAGACATGATGTAAAGTGGGGTTAGTGGGAAAATAGGCTCTAACTGTCCAATTACTGACAGCTCTACAGTTTTTTGTACTTTGCATGGCTGGTTATAAGTGTCCAGATGTCAGCTATTTGTCATCATGACAAGTATTACAAAACAACCTTGACAGTACAATCAGCTCAATCTATTACTTACAATGTAAAAGCAGTGTTCTCTCAGTCTCACCATCATGACAGTGCCCTCCCCCCCCCCCCTCTCTCTCTCTCTCTCTCTCTCTCTCTCTCTCTCTCTCTCTCTCTCTCTCTCTCTCTCTCTCTCTCTCTCTCTCTCTCTCTCTCTCTCTCTCTCTCTCTCTCTCTCTCTCTCTCTCTCTCTCTCTCTCTCTCTCTCTCTCTCTCTCTCTAAAGTGAGATGGTAACAGGTTGTAAATACATTAATTTTACATACTCACACAAAACAATTTTGTAAATAATCTTTTTAGTAATAATCTTGTTATGACATCATAAAATGACAGCATCTGTCAGCATATATATCATATTTATGATATGTAGAATGTAACATCTGGCAGTTTCATACAGTGGTACAACAAGAGTTTATAACTATAAAGCTCTTTGCTAACGTTAAAATTGCTAACAAAAAATGTCAATTTACAATTCATGTAACGATGTTTAATGTTAATATGTCAATGCATATTTTTAATGACATTAAAATATGTGTTCTGGCATTCTCAGAACTGCTAAGATTGCATAGTAGAGCGTTTCTGTACATTTTTGTATATGTATAATAAATAACATCATCAGACCATTTGTAAGTTATATCCTAACACCACCTTTGAGTTCAGTGAATTGCAAGTAATGGTTAAGTATACATCAGTAAGTAGAATGCTGCAAGTACGTTTCAATATGCAGATATACATGTAATTAGTAAATTACATGTACATCAACAAAGCATATAAACTTAACTTGTGCCACTTTAAGTTCAATTTATAATTTTGATAGTAACAAAGTTGTACATGTAGATACATTATCATACACAACACAACACAACACAACACAACACAACACAACACAACACAACACAATGCAACACAACACAACACAACGCAACACAACGCAACACAACACAACACACATATACATGTCATGTATATGTGTGTTGTGTTGTGTTGTATGATGTATCATACTACATTTGTACATACAATTATACATGTAGCAGTTCATGGGGTAATGTACATGTACATATTATATTTTCAAAGAGATGAACTTCCAAATAACTCTTTTATATTGATTTATGATGAATGAAATGATAATATATACATGTAATCATCTGTCACCATGTGTGTCACGCTAATGATATGTAGAATATGTAAACTGGGAAACTGAGATGGAAACATGACCTGTTGCCATTGGGGAAACAGCAACCTACAAACAATGACCTACCACCAGGGTGCCCCATATAATACCAATAACAAACAATGGCATTGTTGATAACTAAGTGAAGCCATACCAACTTGTCAACAACTCTGCTCTCACATGACCCTAATTTGCATACAATAGAAGCAAGATACATTGAACATCCCATAGATGTTTGTGTTGTTAAAGTGTGCTTGTGCACGAATCTTACAGGCATATGCTGGATTTAATATGAGAATGATTGTGTGGCAGAGCAGCAACAAAGGTTGGATATGATGAGCAAAACAAACAATCTCATCGAAGTCTATTGGCTGTACTGCAAAGATAGCCCTAATGGGAGAACTTAGAATTGAATGAGGGGTCTTTGATTGGATTGGTTTCATTATCATCACACATTGAAATATGCTATTATAAACCCATGAAATCTTCAAACTGTTACACTGAATTCAACTGATGTAGATAGTAATGCAGATACAGATATATAATATATACTGTGTAAACATACACGTAGATATTTTCACCACGAGAAAGTTTTGCGATTTTACAGGTCTTCAACTAGTTCTCAAACTCAACCACTAAATTTTTACTAATTACCAGACTCATACATTCTGTTCATGTACAAGTAAAACATTTTAGTCACTACTTATTTTTTGCATTTTTATTGTCCTGGGAAGTAAGTGAAAATAAATCTTGAGCAAAAAGTTTTACAAATTACAGTAAGTTCCATTATCAATCAACAAATACAGAAATTTGTTTTTGTTTGTACATGTACTTGGTTTGACCATTGTACTTTTCTCTGTTACACAGGTACATGATGTACATACCTATATGTATGTACATAAATTATGACCCAGGTGCATTGTTCTTCGAGTTTAATGACTTCATGCAGCTGTTCCACAAGTACCACTAATTAATTACATTATTCTGAATTTAAGGCCACAATTTTGTCACCGAAAACACTTTTTAAAGTATCAGATTAAACTTAAGACCAAGAACTGAATATATGATATTCTGTCAGGTGGTTATTGTCTTGATAACATTTTACATGTAATGATAAAATAAGACGACTTGTTAATTTTCACCACTTTGGGATGGGTGCGGAGTCTCAGAAATAACAAGAGAGGGCTAATCGCCTTAGTTACAAATGGACACTCATGAGAATATTGTTTGGAATAAAACACTGAATTATCATACCATTAACATATCATATCAAAATTTTCATTTTTTTTATAAACATGTAAACTTTGGGGCAAACAAGGGACTATTACTTTGTAACTTACTGAATTATCAAAATGAGTTTTGATGATTTTTTGGGGGGCAAAGAAACCTTAAATCTGTTGACATGTGGAACAGACAGGAGATATACAAGGCTGAATAAATTACTGCTAACTACACGATGTATAGAGAAATATGGCTGCAGGGAATATTACATTAGGCAATGCTAAAATGTCTGATATCTCACAAATTGTAGGCGTAATTTAACATGCCATGTACAGATCAATAATGAGCTGTTACCTGTACATGTACTGTACATTGTATATGTACCTTCACTAGTCAAGGAATGAATGTCTACATGTACAATGTAGACTGTCCTTTTCTAAACAGGAAGTGGTGCTGAGTCAGGAAGAAACAAATCCAAACAAGTATTTCCTATGTTCATCTAAATTTCAACCAATACTACAGTCACATTATACATGTGTTAGTACCAATTTTTTAATGATGATCTACATTTTATTTTACATGTACCTTTAAATTTTTATAATTACACCTGTAAAAAGAATCTTCCATGTAGAATACTACACATGTAATAAGTATGGGATAACATCAACTTATACCATCAATATGCCGGAAATATGGAATTTATACCCTGGCCGTTGTACGTCACACAACAACGCATGTCTACGTCATGACAATGTGTGTCTACGTCACTGGTTCTGCTGTGTTCGAAATATGATTTCAAAATATTCAAAATTGCTAGTACTTCCCTCGATTTTTCTTTGATATTACTGTCACTGGTATAATTACATATTTTATTCTCCAAAATTTCCGTCATACAGCCAGAAAATACTTGAGACCAAAGGGGTTTTGTCACTACTTATCTAGTGACTCGTAGTAACAAAGCTGCCTTCGGTCACTCATATTTTCCTTGGCTGAACAAAGAAAAATATTGGAGAATAACAACATCAACTTGTACAGATACAGATGCAGAATATACATGTAGATAAAATTTAGCTCCGTCTGATTTCTTCCATTTTTTTTTGACTAGGGTTCAGCATTATTAAAATTATATGAAAATTTATGCATATCTTTTTCAGATTTCCCGTTACCATAGAGACCAAAGTACAGCAAATATACATGTCTTAGGATCAAATACATCAAATGAACACCAACACAACCATTTCTCTCTCTCTGTGAATTGACATATCAAACCATAGACTGTCTATTTAGCCTCATGAAAGATCTAGGCGTTGTTTCCACTTATTTAATGCATTCTCTCACACCGTTGGGTGGTGTGAAATGGTTACACAAGTGGACCAACCGCAAGACTTTTCAGACTACTGTCTATGGTGAAATATATATCTGCAAAATGTCAGCCAACTCATTTTGTGACATCGTAAATGTCAAAGGTTATATGAGATCAATTCCACTCAGTTTTAAATAACTACCGAGACACTTCTTTTTCAATAATATTTCAATGAAAAACAATACCTGAGAGTGAGAACATACATGAATACATGTACATGTAGTGTTACCCAATCTCCACTATATGCTGATTATAATACATGTACATGTACAGTAAGTAGTACATTACGAATTATATGTACACAGGGTTGTCGCATACATGTAATACATGTACGTACATTATATAGCTTGTGTACTCCTTACAAATGTACCACTGCAGTATGGGTTCAAACCTGCCTAGAGCTGGCTGGGGTTGATTAAAAAAATTCCAAGCTTAAATTGTATATTAATGTACATATACATGTAAGATGGGTGATGCTCAGTTTGACCCTAGTGAACATTGCAGGTTTTCCATCTACATACTCTGGCTTCCTCCTGTATTTAACATTAGGGCACTTAGTGTGGGTACTGCAAAAGTGGTGACTATATTATTAGAATTTATGTATTTGATTTGGATCAATAAAGCATTTCATTTTCATTACTACATGCTTACAACCAAATGTACATAGCTGACTTGTCTGTTTTACCTTACTGTATTCAGGAAAATGTCAAAAGTTACCCGTACATGTACATATACAAATGTAGGCGAACTGCCTCATGTATTTCACCCTTTTTTTGCGGCTCAATAGAATGAACGACAATCCCCATTAGAAAACAAAGGGAATTTCATGCATACATCCAGGGTACAAACAGTTGACAACGCATAAATTATGTATGTACCCCTATGTACAATGCATCATAGATGTTGTCAAGGGATGGAGCATGCGAGACATCTTGGAACCGATAGCCGATTCATCATTATCCTTTAGTTCTTTGTTACCATTTTTTCTCCTTTTCAGCTGCCTGTCCTAGACACATCTTTCATTCTATCCAACATACATGTATTGTTACATTCTGTAATCCCAACAGAAACCAAACAACGTGGCTGTATAGGTGCATGGATTTTCCTTCACACTATGAAACACTCATTCCTATATATTTTTTCCCTCACAAAGAGTGTCCACAGTATATAATATGAAGCTACATGTACATGCTCGACATGTAGACAAGAAGAAGAATGGTGAATTAATCAATACTTAATCCTGTTATACCCAATTTGAGTTTACTTGTAGTCGAAAGAAAATTTGTAACCATATACTCTGTAAGCCCCAGCTTGAACTTAGTTGTATATTAAGCCTGACATACTTCACTGCCGAGTCAGGATTATTTGTAGTTGCCTCCTTGAAGGAATGTTGAGCTCCCCTGTGGGAGGGGAAGGCTGTCAACACCCTTCACTTATGCTGGCATAGTTGGGTGGTAGTCAAGCATTACTATGGTAATAACTGACTTTTCCACCACAACCACGGGAGAAATAGTGTGTCTATAAAGAAGTCACTTCTTTTTAAAAGATACCATTTTTTGAGCAGAGTGAAATCAAGTTGGATTGGCCTGGACACGTCTAAGTACAAGGCAGACTATGTATTGACAACGTGAGTACAATTCAATATCTTACCACTTCCAATGAGTCTGACATGGGTGGCTTGTAATACAAGTAAGCCCTTTCCTGCTGAGCACTGCTACAATAAATGTTGAACCGATTGGCCTACATTACAATGTAGTTTGATTCAGACTACTGTGCCTGATAATGACTTTGACTTGATCTCACTTCACTGCAGTAATTTATGGCTTGGATTGTTATCATTTGGAATGAATTTCTGCATATAAGCTTATTTGGATACAAATGGATAGATACAATAACAGTGTTTCCTTCATTGTTATTGCAGGATGTAAACCAATGCATGACCCATCCCCAAACTGCATGCTCCATGTCTCTACGAGAACTTTCCAGTCTTAAAATTACTGACAATGAAACGTCTATTCTCACAGGTGATGCATTGACAAGATCAGGTGACACTGCATGTAGAGTTCACCTTGTATTTGATGAAAATGATGTTGCTCGACCAGCAAGTCCCGCAGGGGAAGGCAATGACAACACAAGCCCAGCGACAGAGACACATAACTCCCCAGAGCAAGACAGAGGGGAAGTACCAATGGATGAACGTATTGATAGTGAGGATGATTATCTGAGATGTGCGGTATATAGAAACTGTCAACAGCAAGCCGAAAATACAGCCAGACGTATTGCTCATAGGCGCCGAATGATGGAAATTGCATCTGAACGTAGAACAGAAAGTGATCAAGACAATTCTAGTCTTGATAGTGATGATGAGGAGTATATACCTTCTGAATTGTCATCAAGTAGTCTCCCTTCTTCCTCAGGGGAGGAACAGTTTTCATCTGATACTCAATGTTTGACCGAGCAGGCTCGTCGGAGGGTGCGACATAGTATCCTTGAAAGGATTGAAGCCACATGGGTAGATGACGAGTATTCAGAGCCTGATGAGTACGAGCATACTGATGAAACTGACAGTGAGGTAGAGGATGATGGTTGGTCCCCAAGACTGACAGAACGTCATCCATATGCCTTTGATAACAGTGATGTACCTGGTCCAAATATTGAAATGGGTGCCAGATCTCGCCCCTTAGAGGCATTCTACCATATGTTCCCCTCTCGCCTTATCCGTAGACTTAGACGGGAAACAAATCGTTATGCTAGATGGAGGCAACGAAGCAGTGGGCGTGATAAGTATTGGTCACGGGTAGGGGATGATGAAATGCGTGCTTTAATTGGTGTAATGGTGTTGATGGGTCCAGACCCTAAACCAGAGATTGGAGACTACTGGTCACACCATCGCACACTGAGAAATGATTTCATTGCCAGTGTAATGCCACGTAATCGTTTCCAGAAGTTGATGCAATACTTTCACTGCAATGATCCCTCAAAAGATCCAGCTAACCTCCCAAGTGGACGTAGACGGACAAGGGAAAGGTGTCGTACACCCTTATACAAAGTGCAACCAATACTAGATGCAGTCTTGGACCAATTCACTACGGTGTACAACTTGCATGAACAACTAGCAATCGATGAAGGAATAGTTGGCTACAAAGGAAGGTTTGCTGGTATCCCAACTGTATTTATCAAGGGAAAACCAAGAGCTAAGGGCTTCAAAGTCTATGCATTGGCGGATGCTGTGACTGGCTATATTGGCAATATGAAGTTCATGACCTCCACTGGAAGCCATGAGAGGGATTCCCGAGATGTTTCTCGAACCCAGAAAATCTGTGTTGATCTCCTTCAACATGTAATGGGCAAGCATCACACCCTGTACACAGACAGCTTTTACACCAGTATTGGTATGGCTCAAACACTGCTTGAGGACCATGACACATACCTCATTGGCAGTATAAGACAGGATAGAAGGGATTTCCCCAATGCATTACGCACAAATGCTCGGAGAAACCCTGACAGTGCCCAAATCAAGAATCTACAGAGGGGACAGTTTGTCTCTAGGCAGAAAGGTAACATGGTCGTGGTGAGCTGGAAAGACTCCAACCTCCTAAATTTGCTGACAACATGTTACGAGGGGTACAGAACTAATCATCGCAGAGTGGTGCGATTTATTCGCTCACGGGAAACAGGAAGAAAACAGCCGTATTCTCTCCCTGCACCAGAAGTCGTAGACCAGTACAATCAGTACATGGGTGGAGTTGACAGAGCCAACCAGCTACGCTGCTATTATACAGCACAGAGGCAAACCCACAAATGGTGGAAGTATATATTCTTCTACCTGTTAGATACAGCAATAGCAAATGCATGGCTGATGTACAGAGAAAAAGTTGATCCAAAAAAGTCCCATAAGAATTTCCAGATTGAAGTTGGAATGGCACTTATTGGTGGATTCACCACCCGACGCCAAGCTTTGAGAAGCTCTGCACCTCCACTTGATACATACAAGAACCACACACTGATACACAGCCAAGCCCGTGCTGCAAGCTGTAGGTTCTGCATCCAGATGGGAAGAAAAACAAGAAAGGGATGCTACGTCTCTACCGTTTACAGATGCAGGGAGTGTGCCATCAACCTGTGCAAGGACTGCTTTCTGCCATATCATCGGGTTGCCACTGGAACCCCCAGCACAGTTCAAGAGACACAGTATGAGCCTGAATTACAGGAAGAGGCCAGAAGACGTTGGGAAGATGCATCAAGGCAAGGGCGAAGGAGAGGTGCAGCAAGACGACGACAACAAGCTATAAGTTCTCGACCTACTACCAGAAGTGGACGTTAAAGACAATAAACTATTGTTAAGGACTATAGTGGGCCCCTGGGTGGGGTGTCCTCAAGATATTCTCTGACATACTCAGTGCCAAAGTGTGGTAACTGACCCCAAATATCTTATTTATTTTACTGCAGGACTGGTTGTAGCGGAAAGAGATATCCGTACTGACCCATACATAGTATAATAGGTATACCCCCAGTCCTATTTGCAGGTAATTTTTTGTCTGTGCCAAGTCAAAAATTACCAACTATGAAGTGAGATCAAGATGTACTTACATTTCCTGATGGTAGACTAAATTGTATTACGTTGTACTTTATGCTCAGCCAAGTCAGACTCTTTTGTAGTCAAGGCAGCTAACTCGTACTCAGTTGTAGTCAGTCTGACCAGTTCGTAAAAATTGTAAGTGACAGAAAAAGTCCAACTTGCTATTAGTTGTACTAGTCTATTTTTACTTGTACTAGATTGTATTGAAGGTATATGAATTGTACTCTCTTGTAGTTCGACCAACCAACTTGAAATAAATTGTAGTTGCTGAAACTGCCCAACTTGTAGTTAGTCAGTCTGTCAATGCTAAACACTAACCATTGGCAAGGACCCAACTACAAGTAAATTCAAGCTGGGAGTGAAAGACTCAAACCCTTTGGGAAATAGAGGATTAATAACCATTTTGTCATGCAGTTCTCAATAGGTAGTGAAAATTATTCATTGTGACTATATTTTACCATACTCTTCTTATCAACAGGGAGCACAGTGTTTCCATGACAACACTGACTAGTATTTATTAGTTATACTGCAAGTGTCTGATCCCCTGTGAATCTGTTTTCTGTCAGCCACTCCCATTACACAGGTGATACTCACAACACGTAAATGGCAACACTGTCGGAATTCCCAACTACTTCCATATTAATATGCATCTGTGGTCATGTGACACGGGACACTTCCTGTGATTGGATTGTTCAGTCTGCTAAAGACAACCACAGGGCTTCCTGGCATGCTGTTCCTCTACCTCCTGTCTAGTTCACCCAAGACCAACCTGTTTCCTTTAAACACAATACAAGTCTTTCAAGTCTAAGCCTATAAATCACAGGATACAAGCTTTTATTGATAGTGCCAGCATACCATTTTCACGTTCAAACCACTATATCAGTGGAAGGCTTTTACTTCATTTATCTCTCTATGCAATCAATTCAAGTGATCCCAGTTCATTATGTCGGGATCTAAAATTGCAATACTGAGAGCAGCGCGCAGTCGACATTTTACAAATTACATTCATATCAACATTTCAATTTTTTTTGTGTTCTGAGGGCAGGTTAATACCTTTGTAGTCTAAAGATATCTGTGATATAGAAGCTCAAGACCTCGGGGTCAGAGATGATTTGATATTGCTGCTAGAATCTAGACTAATATTACTGTACATGTACCTTCTCAAATTCTAACCTATTTAACCTGCAAGAGTGACATGGACACACAATGTACATTTGTAATTGTAGATGGATACATGTGTACTTCAAATTTTGGCTGATATTGAGGATCACGATATTAAAACTTTCCCATAATGGATAAATTACTTGTCTTATAATTGCCACTACATATATTGTATAATTATAATAGATAGTATTCTCATGCAATTAACCAAAATAATCTTTCATTTTGATCACCACATTTCATCGCATCTCACTCAAATACACCAAATGTATGTGAAGAACTCAATAAACCAATCTCAAAGTCGATAACATTTTGGCCAACCAATCATTAAATCTACATTTTGTTTGCTGTCAGGCAGTCTCGGTGTCGATATGGTATCGAATCATCTCTATTCTAACCCTACAAGATTCAATGAAGGATACATGTAGCACTAGACTACATGTACATTTTGTAGCAGTCAAGGGCCATTGAACCCCCCCCCCCCCAAAAAAAAAAAATGAATATGAAAAATCATACACCTTGAGCAAATTTGCATACTATAAATGCATTTTCATGACTCAATGATCAAATGTGAGAGAATGAAGAAGACACTGAATGAAAACTGACGCCTACATAACACATGAGTGCACCCAGACAGTCTGATATGAATCCTGATCATGTCTGTAGCAACCATTGACAGTTTTTAAATTACACATCCAAATGTACTTATTACAGAGTCTATACACATAGTGATTTGTATCAACCTAGCTAAATTTCAACATGATGTAACGAAGATGTTTCTTGTCACCCTACTGTCTAAGTTACAGTACATACAGTACATGTTTACATGCAGTCACGACTTACTTACATTTATACCATGCACGAGCCAGGCTCAACAAAAAATATTGAATATGTCATTCTACATATACATCACGACTGCATGTACACTGTATATCACGACAACACGTGTCTACATGTACGAAACTGGTTCTGCTGTGTTCGAAATATGAGTCAAAACACTCAAAATTGCCATTACTTTCCTTGATTTTTTTTTAATATTACTTGTGCTGGTATAATTATATTATTCGGATTCCACAATATTTTTCTTCATTCAGCCAGAAAATACTCATGACCTACGGGTTCTCACTACTTGTCTTGCGACTCAAAGTGACAAGGGGTCCGTAGGTCACTCATATTTCCCTTGGCTAAACGAAGAAAAATATCAGGGAATAATATCTACATTGTAAGTACATTCACAATACTGTTCTTATTTACATGTACATATTTCCATTCAATTTCTCATACTAGGATGGTGTTCAGAATATAGTTTTAATATCACTTAAAATCTAAAATGTACATTTGTATACCAGTAATGGCAGTATAAAGATAATGAGAATGCTATATAAAATGTTGTAATAGTCTGATTTTCTTATAGTACGTGAAAGGGATTGACAACAAGTACAGTACATGTGCAATGTAGTTTTTAGTGAAAATAAAGACCCGCCCATACACTGTATTCTTCTATTTTTGAATACAAATGTACATGTATAGTGAAGCCAGAGATGAGCAGTATCCCCCCCCCCCACCACACCCTACCCCACTCCATCTGAAAGATTTTGAAGGAAAATGATATCAGAAAAATACAACAAAGTTAAATCCCATCAGAAAAGCAAGTATTCTGTGTGCAATTATGAAATATCATGACAAATTGCACATTCAATTGATCACTTTCATGTAACTTGCCTGTGATACAAAATGTAGCACTTAGTCTGGTTGCCAACATGATCTCTAAGCCTAACGTGTGAGTGGAGGTGTAAATGGTAAAGATACCGTACAGGAGGAACTAGACTTGATAGCACACTGGCAGTGGCATGAGCGATGACTGACAGAGATCATTCTGACATACATGTAACCTCTGCTGGATTTTTTATACTGGAATCTGTGCTACGTGCAGAAGTATCTACCACATACATGTCATGTAATGTATCAAATACAATTATCATCTTAAAAAACATATATAATACAATGTATAGTAATTTGGACTGTCACTTCTGTATATTGAAAATTTGAATGATCAGTTGTGCATAGCGTTGCACTCTATTGAACACACATAATTCAATTACTGAAATAATTGCCAGTAATGCTAGTCCTTTTTCTCAAAACTACCAAAGTTCCTCAGGGTTTTTTCTGTGGTTTCCTGTCATATTTCTGCTTAAATTTAATAGGAAACTGTTGATTCCAATAGATTGTTCCCTCTTTTTGTTTGCAAAGGCACAGAAATAATTAAATAATACTAAATGCCAATCAAACATACAATTTTGAGTTTTACATGTAAATATGAGGTCATTCATTGTCAGGACTGAGCTGTTGTCTTGTTTACAGTTTGAATTGATTCCCTTGTGTACTACATTGTTTATTACAAGATGTGTCAAACAACAAGTACTTGTACATTGTACTTACCCATATTAAATAAAACACTAGTTTCAGATCGGAGGTGACTAACTAACAGAGATACATGTATATGTAAGAAAATACATTTAAAATTCAGTTCTTTTCCCAATCCTTGAAAAAATTTTCTTAAGGGCAATAAGTACATGTAGGTAAAATCTAAGAGTTTCCCCAATTTTTATTTATAAATGTACATGTACATGTACCTGCAATTCCAAATTGGGCATTATGGTTCAAAGTACATGTACAAATGTATGCAACACTAAGCGCAAGGAATACCAAATAATTTTCAACCCCCCCCCCCCCCCATCAACTGTCAGTGTTTCTAAATCTTAGCAAAAACACTCTGCTATTGGTAACATCACAACTTAAATTAATAAATAAATAAACGACTTGATAGAAAATATGAGGGACTCAGATACATGCACATACACGTACTTCATATATTACAATGTACATGTACTGTATCTGTACATGTCCTTACGTTTATATGTACATGACTCGAAATTAACAGTAGTCCTGTGTCCACAGACTACCAATTCTTGTCATGGGGCTACCATAATTTGCAGCTGGTAAGCCGCTCAGGCTACCACTGATTATGTGATGATTTAAAGGATGGAAGATTTACAGACATGAAAGTATTTTAATAACAAACATATTTCCAATAGACACACTCCTGTTTTCAGTTCAGGAATATAGGACTATTGTCACTGTCCTTGAACTATGACTTTCTGAAATTGGTAGCCCTCTAGGACTACCAAAGAAAAAAAGTTAATTTTAAGCCCCGATGTACATTGTACATGTACATATCATTGATATACGCGACAATTTTTTTTTTCTTTGAAAGAGCAAAGTTACAAGTAGATAAAGACAAAATCTGACACTTATTACTAGATACATGTAAGTTTGTTAGATTATACATGATCAGAAAATAGAATGTACATATTATAATACAGAAAAGCTTTGGAATGTGTCTGACATCATGATGTATGACCCTTTGCAACATTACATGTATAGAGAAGAATGAACCACAGACTGAATTAAATATCGCTATAAATACACGTAGAGTCTTTACTTGTTTACTTCTTATCTATAACAAACTATTATTATCACTATAATAATTATGCAAATTAGAATACAGACTATACTGACATGATAACCACGCTTCTGTACATGTACATGACAAATCCAGGTATTTTCTATAAATAATCACCGCCATGTAATTCCTACACCTGCATATACCTTCTCTGACCCCACTTCACAGCACCTACATTTTACATGACACGGCATCCGTAAGTTGGAAATTATGAAATTTTCCAGTTATATAGTGTACCGATCACCAGATAATCAATATTCTATAAGCTTAGCAGCTGCATGGTAAACTGAACTCCAACACTTTTGTCATTTACGGCCATTTCAAAATTACCTTTATTCATGGCGATGTTAATAATTTATGTTACAAGTCTCCTGTATAAGAAGGGGCCCACTATGTATTTTCACTGGGCCAATTGTAATTCTATGTTATGGATGGATGGATGGCAGGATAACAGATCTAAAAAAATATGAAATCCTGAAAATTATCAGTCAATTTATTGAAATCTTTTGCTACTTTCTGTACTTTATTCTGAAATGAGTGACAACAACATGCATTCTACCCAAGTTCTTATTTTATTTCATAATCTTACCAGAGCTCTCCCACAAAATCTATGGTTCCGGTTGCATGTAAAAATTCATGCGCCAAGAGGAATTTTTAGTAACAATTTTACCTCATATTCCCTACACTATGACTGGCGTTCTCAAAGTGCTTTCAGAATACATATCAAAATTCATAAATTTTCAAATTATATAATGCACAAGTTATATAAATCATCAGTGATAAAATTGACAGATGGATTTTTTTTTTAAACACAACTTTATAAAATTAACACCCTACATGTAACTGTTGGTAAGGCTTTTCAATAAATTTCCACACAGCAAAATTTCCATATATCTTTTTAATGAGAAAAGTAAATATAAAACTGCTATGCAGCTCAGCAATGAAATGAGAAGACAAAAAAACAGAATAGTGTATAATATACATACATTATGTATCACACGCACAATGGCAGAAATACATGTACATGTACCATGTATTTTGGCTGATGTACAAAATGCAAGTTAACAGATTTTCTGTCCGAAAAAAAATATTTTTCCTTACGTTTTCATCATCTCCTTCACATTTCTTGTCAATTTTTTTTGTTTTTTAATTTGCTGTAAGATTTGTGAACCCTGATGACAAAAGATGGGAAATTGTATAAAACTGGCTATAGATTTACATCACGCTCTGTTGCTCATAATTATTGACGATGAACCCCAGTAAAATACGCTAGGAACTCTGGCAGATTTTATCTACTTACAGCACTTTTAACAAAAGTATGGCTTATTGAATGAGAAAATATTGGTACAGAATGAATACATGTAATTTCACAGTTGAAATTCATTTGGAAAGCCACAAGCTGTCATCCTGTGAGTATTGCTCAATAGATTCTCTAACAATGTCCTCCCCACTTACCATATCACATATTTGACAGAATCATACAAAAAAAAATGTACTTTCGTTTCTACTGGCAGAGGTGAGTAGATGTAATGTTTTACCATTTTTGTTGTTGTTAATTTTAAGGAGAAATACACCAAAGCTTTATTCTGAATACCTGAATCAACTATTTACTCATCACTGATGATAGTACTACAGTATACATGAATACTAGATTGCTGTCCATGAGTAAACTGCTTTGAATCAGATACATGTAGACCTGACGACTTGTTTGTCAACAAAATGTACACGTAAACATGTGGTATGAATTCAGGGTGTGAGTTTAACTTCTACACTTGGTAGTTCGATTTAGCTCAGTGAACTGTTTCAGCTACAGTTTTCTATTGATTTCCATTGATGTAACAGATTACCACCTTAGAAATGTTGTAGTCGAGATACAATGTTTAGTAGTCTACAGTGTATATGTCCTGGACTACTGCTAATTTAGTAGTCTAGATACAGTGTTTGAACTTTAATAGTCTACATTTTTTTGTATGTGCCCTGGACTACTGATAAATTTGAGTTCTATATGATGACATGACCACTTGTAATCATGTATATCACACTAGAAATTCACTTCAAGTACGAGACAATAAACCCCTCTCTTCAGGTCAAGTTCATGGAAAAGATAATGACGTGGCAGAATTAGGGTTTTATTTTAATAGAAGTCAAAAATATGCAAAAAAATATCTTGAAAAAATATCATTCCAGTTAGTTACTGCAGGCTTTAAATGAGGTAAAAACACCAACCTCAAAACAACAAAATATTGAATTATACAGGATTACCGAACTACATATACATGTACATATTTTAAGTTAGTGTCATTTGACATTCAAATAGGTAAGCTGTGTAAACCAATGGTTTTTTCTGAGTCTATCAATGACAAATATCATGTTGTCATTCAAAATACTTATACACAGACATAATTATATGGCTCAAGAAATGTAGTCTCGTCAATCGATGTGTCTGCGATCAGATTGGGGCTACAAAAGGATTTTGAATGTAAAATTTCAATTGACATTCAAGGCCAGGAATCAGCTGACCTTCACCAAAGGTAAACTGATGGTAAGTGTATAACAGAATGTTAAATTGCGTCTGACAAACAACTTGCATACTAATTGTAATGGGAGGACAGACATAAAAAAGGTGTCCCTCAAATAATGCATTAGTAATGTGGTTATAAAATGTCAAATATTACCAAATATACATCAGTTCACTTCAACTAGTCGTGATTTTGGGTGGGTAACTCAATATAGAGCCTGAATTTCTTCATCAAAACTTGCCACAAACTCTTGATAGACATTTTTAATCAAATTAATACATGTATACTGTAGGTTCATCATGTGATCAATGTGTCTGGGGATGACATCACGAACAGTAACAACCTCACTTTCCCTCTAAACGTACACCGAGGTAATAATGTACATTTGTAGGTTCTGGGACTTTACCTGATGTGTACTTTTTTTAGTTAAAAAAAACGAGTGACGTCACAAAACTTTGTACAAAAGACACAATAACTCGAATGAGTAAGTGAGTAAGAAAAGCCGTGTCATAATATTCACTTCCTGTCGCAATGACTGAGTGACAAATTTCGCGATGTTGGGCAACTGACTAAATAATACATAACTTCAAATCTAACCTATCTATACAGTATCAATATGAACCTACCCTTCTATTTCACAATTCGACATCTATATAGGATTAGTAACAAACGTACGTGTTAAATTCAATCTACTGAAACTAATTATGCATGTACACATCTTCTTTTAATTCTTTCCTATGAAGCACTACTTACAAAATATGCAATATTTATCAAACTGTCACACTCGTTTTACTTTCCAATTTCAGATAAACAGTTCACAGATAAAACGTGGGCCGTAGCGAAGGTCTCTGCGGGAGTGAGATTTAAGATTAGAAGCCATTTTGGATTCGAACGTCAACATGGGCAGTTTTCAAATAACTCGCGTGATCCATTCGGACAGTGTTCATTACTTTCAGTACAGGTTATCTTCGCCAACATAGCAACTCTTTCGATTTGAATTTCATACACAATACAATGTATCTATAATTTAAACTCACGTCACAGTACTTGGGAAATGACGAACGGTATATGTTCGCACGTACGTACTTGGCACTGGGACGGCACTTGGCCAAACGCTGTACGTACTTGAAAAGCTAGTACGTAAAGACTAAAGTCTCTTTCGTGAGGCGGAACCATCGATCATTCACTTTCAAATTTCTACTTTGAGACTATACTTTCTACTATTTCTACAACAGACACAGTAATTTACTAAAACAGTGATGTCGAGTAGTTTCATTTCATCATTTTCGGACACAAAAGTAGCGATATAATATTGAGACGACAACCCTTGGACTCGGCCCCCATGATCGGCTTTGTTGTGCTGTCGGACAAATGAAATGTCACAAATAAAAGAGACACATTACCTCAACATAGCTTGCCTGGCTTCCCGTATATACAAGAGCTATCAACGCCAGTAAAAAACACGTCGCCCGCACCATTATGGCTACGTTTCTTGTCAAAAAATCACTCAAAAAGATGACTGTGTATCCGTCTGCGTGAAAATCTTCCTGTGGTGGTTCTCCTGTCTCAAAGGGTTCTTATTTCATATGCAAATGACGTAATTTTGAATACCCGAGCATGTAAAACCCACTGTAATTGGATATTACCCAAACGGGAAAGTCATCGCCAATGCAGTATAAATGATATTATATCATGCATATTGTTTATTGAATCCCGTTATAGAATAGTTTTTAAATAATCGAATCGTTATTTTATAATAAAAAGACTGGGAAGATACAAAATGATGGTGTTGCAGTCCAAACTTAGTGTTTGATGACATCCAATAGAAATCGTCGTTTTAAACAGAGGCTATCAACTGGGTAAGCACATACCATATTTACATCAGCATTCGTGCGTTGTTGTTCACGCACTTCCACTTAGAAAGCGCCGCCATCGTCAGGACTACATTTCGTTCCTAAACGTTTGCAACTTGAACCCCATATTCATATTACATATCACCATCACAAAACTGTTTTACTTTTTTTTCACATAATACGAAGAAAATCAAAGTAAAATCGAAATGCAAAGCAATATAAAAGTACATTGACAAAAAAAATTAATCAAATCGAAAAGGAAAGTTCAATAAAATCAAAGGAAATGAAGTTATATTAGTAAAATCAAAATGCAATGCTGAAGGACAAACGTCGCAATCATATCAAACCGTTTAATTATATAGAAGTAAACTGTTTTAGGAACTGTGTCTTCTATAAAGACTAGTATTATTGTTATTGCTGTTATTGTTGGGTTTTTGTAAAAATACACAAACATATACCATGTTCATTTTGTAGACACAGCCCATGCACCTCAAGACTTGTTAAACTTTGAGTTGGGAGACTGTGGGATTATCGAAAAATAAATTGCAATCTAAGCTTAAATATAGAAGGTAAAAAAAAAATATCCGAAACTGTATGATAGAAGAAAAAAGTCAAGGGATACGAGTAAATAAGTTGCCATGCAGGAGTTGACGGTTTTAAACCATTTGGAAAAAGCCAAACATTGGCGACAGTTTTCATTTGAGTCGTGGCATGCCTTTGTGGCATACCGAAGTTGCTTCGGCAGAAATATGCGCTCCTTGCGAGATTGTCAGAATCGCTCTTGCCTGGAAAATGTCTGACTACTGATTTCACATAAATAGGGAAATTGATTTTTATAGCATTATATATCTTGACAGTAAAAGGTATACGGAAGAGCTGGACTCGGAGATGGTGATATGTTCACCTATCATCAGACCCATTCGGGCAAAACCATTCTTAGGCCTACAAAAAATAATTGTTTGGTTCAGGTTACCCGACCCCACCTAGCTTTTCACTGCCGACCCTAAACATTTTTTAAACGTTTTCGAGAAAAAATAATAAAAATTGCAAAAATTGTGAAGTCTCGCAAGAAACAGTGGGTGCGGAAGCTGACATTAACGTAAAAAGACAAAATAAAACTGTTCTTCCAACTGAGCAGTGGCTGTATGTCTAGCTGATAAGAAGAAATAAACAACGTTACAGAGACCATATGGAAAACAATGGAAAACCTGATCATGAACTAAACGCTCACACATGAAAAAAAAAATCTACCTACCCCACCTATTCTAGTAATGAGCGGAATCGGAACCACAAATTTTTTTTATCAGGCCTAAACACTGACATAGCCATAGGGTTGAATTATATTCTTGGGCACCATTACCATAAAGGTCATCGCATCTGATGGTTGTATCATTGGTAGGGGAGAATTGGAGAATTTCTTTAATTTAAGAGTCTTTTTAAGTCAGTTTTTAGAGTATTTTAAACTATACAGAGACAAAATTAATAACATCACGACAGTAAAAGGTTGGTGCATCTGATTGTTAGATGAATGAGTACCCCTTTCATCGGGGGGGGGGGGGGGTGGTGAGTCCTAGGGTACGCTGCCCCCCTAAAAGATCTTAAGGTTTTTGGTTCTAGCTCGATCTGTTTAAGGCAGCAAAGATAACATTCACAGCTTGGGAAAGCGATGCATAACAATTTGAGATTAACTTCAGCATTAACTTGAAACAGTCGGTGATGTTCTGCAACTAGTGTGATAGGTAAAGCATGGATATGCATAGTTATAGTTATGTTTCAACGCCACTCTAGTTAAAGTATTGAAGAATATAGGTAAGGAACAGAAACAAGAACACAGTTCAGACAAGGTCATGCCATTGTAGAAATGTATTTTTTTCTTCCATCACATTCCAAACAACAATAACCTGTATCCAAAATTTTCAAAACTTCATGACCCCGTACTGTTATTTCAAAAACAGGTTGATCCCTCCATCCACCCTCTCCCCCACCAGTCCGAAGAAACTGACCGGTCTGTATTCAAATACAAGCTTCAGATTAGCGTGCAGATCAGTGACTACAGACTAGTCACACTAATTGTGCACTTTGAGCAGTACATATTCTATAGAGCGCCCTCAACCAGATCAAGTGCCAATTTCAGGAGCAAAAACGTTCAAAATGGCTGCCGTTCCGCACACAGTTCTTGCAGTGGGTTGGATACCATTTGTTGTTGTCGTTATCGTAAGTGACATTTTCCTTGTATTTGAAGCAATTACTTTTGAACACATAAGTGCACCATTTGTTCAATTCAAGTGGCTGTAGGGTACCAAAATATCCAGTGACAGTATGTACAAAGTGAAGCAGTAGGCTGGAGATAGATGACGTTGCATGTACCAGTTATTATACTGTAGTGTCACTTTCGTCTTCTAGTGAACTAAACAGGAAATACAGAAATAATTTACATGGAAAACAATTTCTTTGTCACTAAAACATTAAATTTTTCCTCAATTTCGGATACACGTGCTTTTTTTTGAGGCTCACCAACCTATATTCTTTTTCCCTAAACATAGCAGAAGTTTTGACCTGCATTACAGACGGTACGCGGTATATCATAATAAGACAGAAGTGCACTCAACATAGTTTACGACAGTGCGCCGTTGGCCATCTCTGTACTGCGAACTCTTATTTAGAAAAAAATAACTTTGCCAAAGAGACGGAAATACAACCATTCACGTACCATCTGCACACCCTCCCCAATTTGATATGCAAACGTGTGACCTACATGTTGTATTTATTGTCTAGACGTTCTTTAATCGTCACGCTACAGTGAACAATGTACAAACTCACTTGATTCATGTGGGTGACACTTCCATGTTTGATTTAATTATGATTTAATCAACTGACCTGAACAGGTTGTAAATAAGAGCTAGATAATCCGTGCATCAATTAATTGATTTTTTAATT
Source organism: Glandiceps talaboti (assembly GCF_964340395.1). NCBI lineage: Eukaryota > Metazoa > Hemichordata > Enteropneusta > Spengelidae > Glandiceps > Glandiceps talaboti. The sequence continues at coordinate 15,280,212 of NC_135561.1, forward strand.
GTGTTATGATAATTGTCTTTGTTCATCATTCAGTCAGTCAGTCAGTCAGTCAGTCAGTCAGTCATGGAGATATCTCCCTTTATTATACATACCAAGGATACATACTTCCATGTTTATATAGTTCAGTTCAGTTCAGTTCAGTTCAGTTCAGTCAATAAATACTAGTTTATCAATATGACAGGTGACTATTTCCTTAAAATATTAATGTCAGCAGCAAAGTACATTAGCGACTCTACATAAAAATCAAATTTGTTTACATCACGATGTAGTAATTTATTTTGTATTAATTCCTGGAGGAATTACTACCTAAAGGTTACAAAGCTCAAATAAAAATGAAATATGAAGAAAAACCGTGTATATGATATGCTGTAAAGTGTGTTGATAAAAATGTTAGTCCTCATCAAATATATTTATTGCCAGTCCACTTCAATTGTTACATGTGTTTATTGTATGAGTGATAAAGGGAATTCTTATTAGGATTTTTAAAAAAAAAAGCAAAACTTACATTGTACATCCTGTTTCAACAAAGATATGCTAATGAGGTCTTTGACTAAGCATAGAACATGAACAACGAAAATGAAACCCCAACAACCATGGACAATGGAAGTGAAACTGTCTAGGACTCTAGGCACCAACCATATATCTTGGAGAGTTGCCTCCCTGATCTATGCACCGATTAACAATGCTGCAAGCCAATGGTTGCTGTGGAAACTGTCTGCAGTAAAAGTCAAATCCAGATCTTTAGATGAGATACACATTGCATAAACTATATATTCACAAAAAGAAACTATTTTGTTAATTTTAGATACTCCTTTCCAACTCTTCCCCATTGTTCAACTGTGCTCGCAATTTCATTTAGCGGACACTTTTTCAGTTAACGGGACACTTTTGTGTGTGTAAAAAGTGTCCCCATACCATTAATCCAAAACAACTGTCCGCTATTACAGTTTCTGCAACCCATGAATGAAACTGTCCTCAGCATGTTAATCATTTCTATAGCACTGTCTCCATCTTGTCAACTGTTACAATGCAACCAACATGTGCTGCCCTCCTAATTCTGCAGGTTTCCATAGTTTATTGACATGACAATGCATATGTGCACCAGGGTTAGTAACAGAACTGCGGGTGGGTAAAAACAGAAATACTGTTCGAATTGGGACTGTAACTTTTTACAGTACAGGTCTTTGCCAGGTTAATGGATAATAATGGATTTCACACTGAACTTTTGGGGGAAACATTGAGATATGCTGGATGGGTTGTCTGTAGTGAATTTTGTAATTAACATGATAATAGGCAAGGGGTTATGTAACAGGACTGTAGATGACAAGGTTGACTCTCTGGTGAAAAATTAGAAACTCATAGAATTCGAAGTATAACTGCTATAGAACAAGTCCTCAGTCACTACCTGAGAATAATCGGACAGTGTTGGGTAAAGCTCCATTATTTTGTCCAAGGCGCAGCTTTACCCAATTGTGTCAGATTATTTTCAGGTAATAGCCGACGACTTGACCAATAACTATCAGATAAAGAAAACAAATTTAATTTATTTTTTATTTTAAATTTCTTTTATTTTACTTATTTCGTCTGTGCTTTGTAACCTTTAGTAATTCCTCTGGGAATGTTTATGTGTTTGAATAAATTTCCTAGGTAATGAGGTGCAGATAATAGTTCCAGCCACAATTTTGTTCCCCTAGATTCTAGAAATAATCTTCCATCCTATTGGACTGGTCGATTTCAGACTGTTTGTTGTGAATCATGTGACTTCTCAAATTTCAAAGTACTTCATTTATTTACTTGAAATCTAATCAAATATAACATTAATAGGGGATTATAATGCTAGTAATACATTGATTATATAATTAATGTGATTTCTGTAATGTTGACAGGAAACATACCAAAGATTTGTAGTACAAACAATGTAACTGTGGCCCTGGACAGGCTAGTGTATGAAAGCCATTGTGTCACTAGCCACACTGTTTTGATTATATTAGATATATTTCAGTTATAAAATTTGGTGTTTTCAAAACAACATTACAGTACTTCCTATTATTAAGAGTTGTTTCAGAGATAACATGGTCCACAGTTATCTCTGTTTAACAGTGAATAGTTATGTAGTAATTGAAAGTACATTCGAATTCCAATTGTCGAATTGGGATATTTTCTGATAATCACAGCTATTCATATCCTACTTGGTTAAAGTTAATATACAATAATAACACTTCAGCAAGCTTGTAAGTCAATGTCCTGAGAGCAAATCTAATGTTCATGGGATCAAGTACAAAGTATTCAACCTCATCTATCTGTAATGTGAAAAATAAATTTTGAAAAAGCTAGTTGACACAAGTTTGATTATGTAGAGTGTATTAAACTGTAAACATTATGACTCAGCTTGGTATCAACAGAATGGTCTTTAGTATGTTTATGATAAGGATGCAATGGGTCCTTAGGTCAAACATGATAACCATGCCTGATTTGTGCACTTTTAAAGTCCGGGGTTATATTCCCAGAAAGGGGGGGGGGGGGGGGGGGGGGTTACTTCAAAGTGAATACATATCACTTAGTCATAAACCAAAACACAGTATTTTAGGAATCAGAAAAATAAATACACACAAGTATGATTTCATATAAGAATTTGGAAAAAAGGAAAACGGTACACCATATTGTATCCATATATCCTACATGTAACTTTGTCTGACCCTGTCAGGTGCTAGGTGTTAGCCATTCTCGCAAACCAGAGTTATTATTTCTACCACTACATTTCGAGGCCCGTTAAGAATGTTGCCGTAAAATTAGGCCATGGTGTGCGACGATGGGTGTCAGCTAACATGAAAGGAATGCTATCTTAGAAATTATCAACTGGTACTTTCAAAATACCACTCACTCAATGCAATGCTATCTCAGAATTGGTGTTTTTCTTGATTTATATTTTTAGTTGGTTCTACTGTTTACAATCTTCTATGTACGGTATTATCGATTCAAGAAAGACAGTGAGACGAGTACAACTATTACAGGTAAGATATGTATTTTTTGTTTGAAATTCATGTACTTTTAAAAAAAAAATTCATTTTATGACAATTTTCTTGATAACTTGAGTAAATATTTACTGTGGCATGTCACAAATGTTAATAATTTGTTGCCTTCACAATTGTAAATCTGTTTACAAACAATGCTAGATGTGACAATTGTACTATTTTAAAAGGTTTTGCCATAGGTAGGTAGGTAGGGTGCAGCCACTTCCGTTTTTTGATTATAATCGATTGCATTCGCGATAGCGTGTGTAAGTGGCATGTAGCATGTGATCTAGCAAAAGTAGTCAACTTTAAGTGACAACTGTCAATTTATGCACCAAAATGTAAGTCTTCAGTGTAGATTAGGCGGCCATCTTGGAAAGCGGCCACCATGTTGGATTTTCAGATGTCGAATCGGATAGATTTACAACATAACCCACTAAGAACATCTATGCAAAGTTTCATGCTTGTATCACAATTTGAATGATACCCTCTCTTATCTGCTCTACTAAACTGGGTTTAATACATAATTGTAATACTTTGTAAGAATTTTGAGTGAAAAGTAATCACATCTAGTCTACAAGAAATATCATCAATAAGTATTAACAGAACTATCACAAGTCACTAGTCCAGATATTGAGAAGTGACGTGTACATTTTATACAGATTATTCACAGTGTTTTTGCTAAGGTTTGGGAACCCCGGTAACAGAAAGGGGGAAAGAGGTAAAACTGGTAGTGCTTCCCATGCAATGTATCATAGTTTAGGTGGGGAACCCCGGTAAAATGATGTGGGAACCCCGGTAGATTTTACCTACTTACCGCCCTTAAATAAAACACTGATTCAATACTTGTGTAGTAGACATTGTGTAATTACTGTACATACGTCTTTCTTCACCTTTCAGCTGTGTTAGCACTGACTGTAGCTTTACTGGCAGTGGCCCTTGTACCCGTGGATATATTCCTGGTATCCTATATGAAGTATCCCAATGGAACTTTTAAGGTCAGTATATTAGTCTAGTGCTATACCTGTTGACGTTTTCTACCATCACTGTCCTCTCCATGTATAGTCAAAGCTGACAAATTTCACCAAAGCTAAACCTACTGCTGGGGAAAGGCTGAACAGTGCATGTCAGTAGTAATCCATCACAAACTGATGGGCAGTTGTAATTGATTACTTCATTCAGACAATATTGCTCATTAATATTCAATTAGTACGGCTGTTTGACTTTATATCAATGCTCCAATACCATCAAAATTATCGTTGTCGGGGATAAACACAGAATCTTGTGCTAGAGTAACCAGTGTGACTATATAGTGGAGATGATCCTAGTAATCATAATTTGTATAGGAAACTAGACTATCAGTTTATATACTAGTTTTACTGTTTGCCTTGCAAGCAAGAAAGCAATATATACTCTAGACTAGTACTCTTTTCAAAGTTGGAGATTTTGGAAAGATAGATAGACAGACAGACAGAGACAGACAGACAGACAGACAGACAGACAGACAGACAGACAGACAGTCAGACAGACAGAGACAGATTGCCATTGATTGATCGATTTTGCTTGCTTGCTTGATTGATTGATTGATTGATTGATTGATTGATTTTAGGAATGGGCCAGTAACAATGGAAGTAGAGAAGCTATTGGAGATATGATGCTGTATTGTTACTATTGTAAGTACATTTGATATCTTTAACTATCACCAGTGTTGTCAAACTCAAATCTTATGTCAATAAAAATATATTTGCTCAGAAACTTCTGGAAAATGGAACATTTGAAGTGATCAACCATAACTTGTTGAAACATGTCGTTGATTGATTATTAGTCTGCACAAGAAAAGTCAAGAGAATCATGGAATAATCTAAGAAATGGGGGAAGCTATGAATTCTAAAGTAAAGCTCAAAATTAACTTTGTTCTTTGGCAGTCGCAGTGCACTTCTACCAATTTTCAAAATTGGTAGCCCAAGGATGGTGACCATTAGTCCCATAATTACAAAACTGAAAACAGCGTTCCTCTATTGGAAATATGTTTGTTGTTAAAATACTTTCCTGTTCCTAAACCGTCTATCCTTTCAATGTTTGCTTTAATTAGCGGTAGCCTGAGTGGGTTACCAGGTGCAAAATATTTGTAGCTCCATGACAAGAATTGGTAGTTTGTGGACACAGGACTATTAATTTTGAGCTCTGATATAAGCATTAGTATCATGTTAATAGTAGTTATTTTGTTTGATTTTACAGCAATGTACTTATTGGAGATTGTCTTCATGTTTCTACTATTGCCATTTATGTATTTCTACTATGAAGAGTATGATGAAGATTCAACCACTAAAAGTGTAAGTTATTATAAACCTCTAGTTAGGTTCAATATTGGTCTCCATAGTAACACCATGTATTCTGTAAAAGTGTAAGTTATTATAAACCTCTAGTTAGGTTCAATATTGTCTCCATAGTAACACCATGTATTCACTAAAAGTGTAAGTTATTATAAACCTCTAGGTAGGTTCAATATCGGTCTCCATAGTAACAATATTGGTCTCCATAGTAACACCATGTATTCTGTAAAAGTGTAAGTTATTATAAACCTCTAGTTAGGTTCAATAGTGGTCTCCGTAGTAACAATATTGGTCTCCATAGTAACACCATGTATTCTGTAAAAGTGTAAGTTATTATAAACCTCTAGTTAGGTTCAATATTGTCTCCATAGTAACACCATGTATTCACTAAAAGTGTAAGTTATTATAAACCTCTTGGTAGGTTCAATATTGGTCTCCATAGTAACACCATGTATTCTGTAAAAGTGTAAGTTATTATAAACCTCTAGTTAGGTCCAGCATTGGTCTCCATAGTAACAATATTGGTCTCCATAGTAATGCCATGTATTCACTAAAAGTGTAAGTTATTATAAACCTCTAGTTAGGTTCAATATTGGGCTCCATAGAATCACCTTGTATTCTCTGTCACATGATTACTGACAAGTGCTTTGGAATTGAGGACCTGATTCTGATTCTATGCATGTTACAGCAGCAATCCCTCATCTCGGTTCATTTGTTGGCTTCTCCTATCGGATAGAGATTGCCTGTCGCCACCTCCTGTGTAGATCCCTAGTCTATCAATATCTACTTGGTGTACCCAGGTCCATAAAATGTTCTACCTCTGTTGATTTCATGGTCTTTCCCCATTCAGTCCACTGAAGAAATCAATTTAGTCTAGACACAATATTTGGACATGGTAACATTTCCTGCAAGAATGAATGTTCATACTCAGTAATGAATAGTTCTACTCACAGAGTCAAACAGTTTCTTGGAAGCAAATCCCCAAATCTCCACATACATAATAACTCCTTCTTTTCTTTATATTTGTCCACAATAGCGTATTTGTGGAGCTCTGAAGTTCACCATTGTGTTTGTGATTATAGCGGGTGTGTTGCTACTTATAGGGTAAGTATACTGTAATAAAATGTTAATAAAAGTGACAATATACAAAACTGAAATACCATGGTTCTTAATTGAGACCCAGTACCCCACCCCACCATATTTGAGCCCAAGTAGGAACATTAACATTGCCTACTTTCACCAAGAAATTTTGTGTTTTGCCTTTGTACATATTATGTATAAGCCTGAGTAGTTTACTTGGACTGAAAATTGTCGCACAAAGATATTAGCGAGAAGACAATGTATACTTTTAGACAGAGATGTATATACAGATATAGTGATAGAAGTGAAAAAGACCGAGAATTTGCAATATGTAGATATTACAAAATGTACTTATATACTACCCATAAACACAGAATTTGATTAGTAAGGGGCATTTGTCAAGTTGGCAAATAACTTTGTATTCTATTTGCAGTGCATTTATACCAACCCAAGCACCACCAAACAAAAATGAAACAGAATGGCAGAAATTACAGGATCTATTTGAAGGGTTAGGAACAAACCGTAAGTTACTACTCTGTACAGTATATTGTCAGCTGTGTCTTCATTTAACTACACTGTATGACTTTTGATCAAATTGAAACTTCAAAAGTACTTGGCAGATCTACATAAAAAAAAACATCGTCTTATTATTATTATTAATAACAGCTTGGATTTCAGTATTAGTTAAAATATACTGGTTGTGTTCTAATATACTGTATTCCAGTTTTTATATTTGCACGAATACTTGCAGTGTTCTCTATGCTCGTGAAAGTGCAGCTGAAAACACTGCAAGCACCAGTGCAAATACCCCTGACTACCCACACTGGTGGAACTCACATGGAATGGGGTTCTGTTATTATTACATATTTTTATCCAAAACAGTAAATTTCTATAACAATATACTGTTCTCAGCCCCCCCCCCCCCCCACTTGAATAACTTCTGTGTTGAAAGAAATACTCTGTTCGTTAACAAGTGCCATTGCCACTGCCATGACTGTAGATGGTGTCAACACTCCAGACACTTGCTTATTCTTGCCATAGAGGGCACTTTTCTGCAAAATGTAAAGGGCATGTGAAAATAAAAATATTTTTTTATTTTGATGTCGGAGCTGAAAATTTGGGTTGGTCAGGTAATGAGAAACAGAAAAAAAAATAGGGTCATCCTAATCAGTATAATATTGATTTGGTTTTCAATCTGTCAGATGGAGAGAATGCAGTGTCATTTTGCATTAATTGCCTGACTCTGATTGGCATGCTGTTACTTGTTGTGTACACGGTAAGTCGAACTTTGATTGGCATGGTGTTACTTGTTGTGTACATGGTAAGTTTAACTTGGTGTTACTTGTTGTGTACATGGTAAGTCGAACTTTGATTGGCATGGTGTAACTTGTTGTGTACATGGTAAGTCTAACTTGGTGTTACTTGTTGTGTACATGGTAAGTCTAACTTGGTGTTACTTGTTGTGTACATGGTAAGTCGAACTTTGATTGGCATGGTGTTACTTGTTGTGTACATGGTAAGTCTAACTTTGATTGGCATGGTGTAACTTGTGTACATGGTAAGTCTAACTTTGATTGGCATGGTGTTACTTGTTGTGTACATGGTAAGTCTAACTTTGATTGGCATGGTGTAACTTGTTGTGTACATGGTAAGTCTAACTTTGATTGGCATGGTGTAACTTGTTGTGTACATGGTAAGTCTAACTTGGTGTTACTTGTTGTGTACATGGTAAGTCTAACTTGGTGTTACTTGTTGTGTACATGGTAAGTCGAACTTTGATTGGCATGGTGTTACTTGTTGTGTACATGGTAAGTCTAACTTTGATTGGCATGGTGTAACTTGTTGTGTACATGGTAAGTCTAACTTTGATTGGCATGGTGTTACTTGTTGTGTACATGGTAAGTCTAACTTTGATTGGCATGGTGTAACTTGTTGTGTACATGGTAAGTCTAACTTTGATTGGCATGGTGTAACTTGTTGTGTACATGGTAAGTCTAACTTTGATTGGCATGGTGTTACTTGTTGTGTACATGGTAAGTCTAACTTTGATTGGCATGGTGTAACTTGTTGTGTACATGGTAAGTCTAACTTGGTGTTACTTGTTGTGTACATGGTAAGTCTAACTTGGTCTTACTTGTTGTGTACATGGTAAGTCTAACTTTGATTGGCATGGTGTTACTTGTTGTGTACATGGTAAGTCTAACTTTGATTGGCATGGTGTAACTTGTTGTGTACATGGTAAGTCTAACTTGGTGTTACTTGTTGTGTACATGGTAAGTCTAACTTGGTCTTACTTGTTGTGTACATGGTAAGTCTAACTTGGTCTTACTTGTTGTGTACATGGTAAGTCTAACTTTGATTGGCATAGTGTAACTTGTTGTGTACATAGTAATTTAAGTCTGACTCTGATCGATCAGAAGCAAATCTCTTCCGAAAACAACAGACATGCCATAGCAATACTGTTACTTGCAACATTTCAAACTGAATACAGCAAACACATAATTCCTGTCTATAAGTAGTGTCCTGTTTGTTGTTGTGTTGTTTGGTGCAATGTGCTGTGTCAAATGCACTGAGTGTTTCCCTGGTGTTGTGTTGTGTTGTGTTGTGTTGTGTTGTGTTGTGTTGTGTTGTGTTGTATGATGTGGTGTGGTGTGGTGCTGTGCTGTGCTGTGTTGTTTTGTGTTGTGCTGTGTTGTGTCAAGTGCACTGAGTATTTCCATGCTATTGTGTTGTGTTATGTTTTGTGCTGTACTCTGCTGTATACCGCTGTGCTGTGTCATGTCGTGTGTCGTGTCATGTTGCGTCAAGTTGTGCCATGTAAAGTGTACTGAGTATATATTGCCCAGCTGTTGTCAATGTTTGCGTTGTTTTGAAATTGTATGTTTTTGCTGACAGGCATATGGTATGAATGCACTGCCAATTGATATGATCTTTGGTACCAAGAATGCTAAAGATGAAATCCTAGAAGTACAAGAAGATGGTGATGCAATCAAAGGAGAAATAGCTAGTATCAAAGGAAAGGTATGACATCACTAGCTAGTATCAGGGCAAATGTATGACATCACTAGCTAGTATCAGAGCAAAGGTATGACATCACTAGCTAGTATCAGAGTAAAGGTATGACATCACTAGCTAGTATCAGGGCAAAGGTATGACATCACTAGCTAGTATCAGAACAAAGGTATGACATCACTAGCTACCATACATTAAAGGTATGGCAGTTATGTCCCTTTCTTAGCTTTTTCATGACATGAAACAGAACCAGTCAGTCAATTAGATGTTGTTAAAATCTTGATGTAGATTACAGCAACTTTTTACCCATTTAAATGCCAACTCACCATAAACATTTACAACAACATTTATTATAAACTAACTGAAGTGTGTTTTTTGAACTTTGACACAGTACAAGACCAAGGGACGTACCATGTCGAGGCGAGACAGAAACAGAATCTCGGACCTCGAACAGAAAGAGAAACTGATCAAAAGAAGACGACGCCATCTACAGAAGGCCAATACTAGCTGGTTGAATAGATGTTCTTTGTTATGGAGACCCTTTGAAGTGATACTAGGGATAGTTTTATCACTACTGGCATTACTAATAATGTTATCTTTACTTCTTACAAGGTTAGTCAACTACATGTAGTAGCAATTTACTCTGAGCCGTTTCAACTGTGGGTGATTGGTATATGCATACATTCTATCTCAGCTATCTGAGCAAACATGCTTTTTCCATGAACTGTTTGTGAATTTCTTTGTACACAACTAAGTACAAGTTAGTCTTCTTTGTCCTTTGATTGGAATGCACGTATAATCTCTCCTCTAGACCTTTATAAGTGTGAATGATTATTATGTACATACAAACTCTCACTGAACTGTTATAACTCAGTTGATGATTAGTGTTCACACATATACATGTATAACTGCCGGCATCAGACCATGGACGAACAGAACCTGTTACAAACAGTGAAAGTAAACAACTAAATTGGATTAATAACACTTGGCACCACACGTTGGAACAGCAGAGACTTGTATTACACACCATGGTTAAGGGTTTGATAAGAACAGTTTTATGGCCTCTTTATGTGCACATGAAATGCCAGGGGGACTGGAAATTTGTTTGTGAACGTGAAGTATTATGTAAAGTGGCCATAAAACTGTTTTTATCAAATGATGGAATGTCATACAAGTCTCTACTAATATGATGTGTAGGTGTTATTAATCCAATTCAATTGTTTACTGTCTCTGTTTGTAACAGGTTCTATTTGTCAACGGTCTGATGTCGGTAGTTGTATATGTGTTCTTGGCATACCACAGCAACTGATCAAATGTCATGTGAACTGAAGTCTATGTTTTATATTAGCACAAAAACTGAATGTCCATATTTTATCATACCACAGTAACTCATAAATGCCATGTTTTTAGCTTATCACAGTAACTGAATGTCATATTTTGATTACCATAGTAATTGAATGTCATATTTTGATTACCATAGTAACTGAATGCCATGTTTTTGATTACCATAGTAACTGAATGCCATGGTTGTGATTAACATAGTAACTGAATGCCATGTTTTTGATTACCATAGTAACTGAATGCCATGGTTGTGATTAACATAGTAACTGAATGCCATGTTTTTGATTACAATAGTAACTGAGTGATATGTTAATTTGTGTGTTACCATAGTAACTGACTGGCATGTATTTTGTTCTATTTCAGTATTGATAAACTACTACATTCCCTTGGACCTAAGACAGGTTATATCTTACCACAAAGTACTCTACCCAATCCACTTGATATAACGCTAGTCTATTGCCAACAGGTTAGTATACATATCACTTCCATCCATCCATCTGTCCAACCATCCACCCAACCATCCATCTATCCATCCATCCATCCATCTCCATCCATCCGTCCGTCCATCCATCCATTCATCCAACCAACCATCCAACCAACCAACCATCCATCCTTCCATCCATCCATCCACCAATTCATCCATCCATCCATCCAACTATCCATCCATCCATCCATCCATCCATCCATCCACATCCATCCATCCATCCATCCATCCATCCATCCATCCAACTACCCATCCATCCATCCATCCATCCACATCCATCCATCCACATCCATCCATCCATCCATTCATTCAACTATACATCCAACTATCCATCCATCCATCCAGTCATCCATCCAACTATCCATCCATCCATTCATCCATCCAACTATCCATCCATCCGTCCATCAGTCAAGTGAGTTATTCTGAACATATATTAATTCAGGTGGTTGTCAAAGGTTCGCACATTTCAGAAAGTTTGGTAACAAACAAACCCAGATGTAATAGAATTACAGTGATTGAATTATTATCACTTACTATCTTTTTGTATTGATAACAACTTGATGATCAAATCATGTTTTATATTTTGTAGGTCTTTCCTCTAGATTACGTAGTGATGTGTTTAATTATCCTGTATTTTGTATTTGCATCCATGGCTGGTGTTAGGAAGATTGGAATCTGGTTCTGCTGTCTTCGTGTAAGATCAATTATTATTCTCTAGTTTCTCTAGATGTGTTTTCACTAGCAAAATGAGAGACAGTTAACACCTGTAGTTTCTTAGCTAGAAATGTTTTTTACTAACCAGCTTAGAGACTGGTAATACCTTCCATAGTTACTGGTTGGTTACCAGAAAGGGAGAATTTGAGGGTTTGATGACTGTTTCATCATTTTAATGTCAAATGTTTAGATTGAGACTTTCATTGTATCAGCAATTTCATTATTGTCACCCTTACATGTTACTACATTCAGATAGAGTACTACTCCTGTGAATTGTAGTATTGTGACTTAGTTTATGTGTAAATGTGTTTCCACATACCGTAGTTTAAGGCCATTTGTGTTGGTATACTTTGGGTAGTAGCACCCCTGGGCTCTTGGTGCTTTCTGCTGCACTGTTACGCGCTTTGCTCATGGAAGTATGTCTACAGAGAATACCCAACCACACAATCATTCAAATACCCATGTATACCCACAGGGAGAAGTGAGCATGTAGTTGATTGATTGATTGATCAATTGATTGACTGATTTATTTATTGATTTATTATTTGGTTGAATGGTTAATCTTTGTGGTGAAATAAAACTTATTTTTTGTTTGCTCGGTGTGATAATCTCCCAGAAGATAAGAGATAAAGCTATTTGCAAGTGCTAAATGTAACCAGTCTCTTGGCAATTATAAGATTATGGGTGTTTTACTTTACTTAAGAGAAGAATGGGCAAGATGTGTCCTTATTTAGTCAGTAAAGAGTCAATTACAGAGAAAAGTAGCCAGGGAAGGAAGAAAAACAGTTTTATATCATCACAAAAATTAGTGAGACATTTGATCAATATCACACACAAAATAAGTTTTATTGCACCACAAAAATTGACCATTCAATCGATCAGTCATTCAACCAAATAATAAATCAATCAGTAAATCAATCAATCAATCAATCAATCAATCAATCAATCAATCAATTACATGCTTGCTTCTCCCTGTGGTATACAATGCCCACGTGCATTTGTCCTAGGTTTCTGTTATGATATGGAATGGCATGAGCCTAGACCTGGTGCCTTAGCAAGCAGTTCCACATGATTTATTAAGTTGTAACCAATTCTGTATTATAACACACTGATATAATGTGTGGTTTTATTTTTCAGATGTTTAAAATACGTCCACACAGAACCAAAACACAGGGTCTTCTCTTTCTCTGTTTTATACTGATGTTTATCATTCTGGCATTGAATGTTATGTTCTTTAATACCATCCCACAATATGTAATGTACGGTTCACAGAAATATCAGGTTAGTGTATTCTACAATACCATCCCATAATATGTAATGTACGGTTCACAGAAATATCAGGTTAGTGTATTCTACAATACCATCCCATAATATGTAATGTACGGTTCACAGAAATATCAGGTTAGTGTATTGTACACTACCATCCCATAATATGTTATGTATGGTTCGCAGAAATATCAGGTTAGTGTATTCTACAATACCATCCCATAATATGTACTGTACGGTTCACAGAAATATCAATACCATCCCATAATATGTACTATACGGTTCACAGAAATATCAGGTTAGTGTATTCTACAATACCATCCCATAATATGTAATGTACGGTTCACAGAAATATCAGGTTAGTGTATTCTACAATACCATCCCATAATATGTACTGTACGGTTCACAGAAATATCAATACCATCCCATAATATGTACTATACGGTTCACAGAAATATCAGGTTAGTGTATTCTACAACACCATCCCATAATATGTAATGTACGGTTCACAGAAATATCAGGTTAGTATATTCTACAATACCATCATACAATATGTAATGTATGGTTCACAGAAATATCAGGTTAGTGTATTCTACAACACCATCCCATAATATGTAATGTACGGTTCACAGAAATATCAGGTTAGTATATTCTACAATACCATCCCATAATATGTAATGTACGGTTCACAGAAATATCAGGTTAGTGTATTCTACAATACCATCCCATAATATGTAATGTACGGTTCACAGAAATATCAGGTTAGTATATTCTACAATACCATCCCATAATATGTAATGTACGGTTCACAGAAATATCAATACCATCCCATAATATGTACTGTACGGTTCACAGAAATATCAGGTTAGTATGTTCTACAATACCATCCCATAATATGTAATGTACGGTTCACAGAAATATCAGGTTAGTGTATTCTACAATACCATCATACAATATGTACTGTATACAGTTCGCAATAGGATGAAACTAACCCATGGAAGGGTTCTTCCCAGAGTATTTGAAACAGTGCCATGGATAAGATCATACACACTTTTGATAAGGTTCATTTATTGATTAACTGATTCAGGCAGTGTTTTATAAAAAATATTAAAGTTCTGAAATATGAAATAGTTGTGTGACTTATGTCAATACGCAGTTATTTTATTTGATGGATTTTTTTTTTGTTATTTAACAGAGTGTGAGTGGTAATGTGACAACAGTTGAACACTGTACTACCAAGACAAATATAGGTAAAGTACAATTAGTGAATATTAAATAACGTTTATTGTGTGCACACAGACAGACAGACAGACAGACACACACAGATACACACACACACACACACACACACACACACAGACAGACAGACACACACACACACACACCACATATTATTCCAATTATAGCACATTTCTGTTTATTTCTACCAATTGAAACCTGAAAGACTGTAGAGTTTCAATCAGGTGAAATAATGTTTTTCACATCTCACATCTTTTGTTACAAATTACACAAACACAATATAGACAGTCACACTGATTGTGTACGGTGATATTTTTGTTGCTTTCAGACGAGTGTGTAATGACACAGATGTCGGCCATATTGACTAAGTATTTCTACCAAATGTGGTTTTTTGGCGCATGTTACTACTGGGCAAACTGGGCATTCATGGGGGTAAGTAAACCATGTTTTGATCACAGTGTAAGTCTCCTCTAGGTACCTATGGTTAAAAGCCTTTATTAGCTATTAAAGTGGTCATATGGATAAGGATTGGGCATTTAGTTTGGATTTTTTTTAATTTATCAAACAGTTTTATAACTTCCGACTTGAAAAATCAATGTGAAACAACATATGCCAAGTCCTTGTTTGTAACTCAATACATTGCAAAAAGCTACAAAAAGTGTAAAAAGTTTGTTATTGTATGTACAATATGAAACAAAGATTTTACACTTTTATTAATCTTTTTGCAATTTATTGAGATGTTGATAAGTTGATTAAAATTTACTTCTAATGTGATTTTCAGTGCTGGGTGTTCGGTACTACTTTAATGTGTTTACCATCATGTATTTACATTGCATCAATCGTAGAAGTGTGAAGCTACAGTTTCCATCATGGTTTACGTCATATATAAACGTGTCGGTGTCATACTTGTGAATGTTTGTTTAGGAGGAGAGAGAATGGGGGTTTAGTCCTAAATGAATGAAGTTCGTTCATTGAACTTGTGCAACATTTTGTGACTGTTCCGTACATTGATCTAAAATAACATTGTGTATTTAGATGTTAGTCTCCAATATTTTTCTTCATTCAGCCAAAAAGAATACAAGTGACCTAAGGGGCCTTTGTCACTACAAGTCTAGCGACTCGTCATGACAACAAGTCTGGCGACTCCTCGTGACAACCCTTAGGTCGCGAGTATTTTCCGGCTGAATGAAGAAAAATATTGGAGAGTAACATAATTATACCAGTGCCAGTAATATCAAAGAAAAATCGGGGAAAGTAATGGTAATTTTGAATGTTTTGACTCATATTTTGAACACAGTAGAACCATAGACAGTGGAGGGGAGAACCAACAACATAGACACGCATTGTCATGACATAGACATGTGTTGTAGTGATGTAGAAACATGTTAGCTCTTAAATATGTTGATGATTTGACTATGATTGAGAATACATCTGTTAATGATTGTAATAATATGCAAATTGAACTGCAGCGATTTGAAAAGTGGTCACAAGATAATAATATGTCACTCAACCCTTCAAAATGCCATTCTATGGATGTATCATTTGTCAAGAAACCTCCGCCATCAACGTCTTTGCAACTTGCTGGACAAGAACTTGTATCGACAGATGTGCTCAATATACTTGGAGTCAAAATTGCTAAAACCATGAAATGGGATATACATATCAGTGACATTACAAGGCGTGCGAGTAGCCGTTTGTTTTTGCTAAGTTCACTTAAGAGATTTGGCCTTAGTAGAAGTGATCTGATCACAATTTATATCGGGTACATTCGACCTTTATTGGAATATGCTGTACCTGTATGGCATCCTGGGTTAACCGTTAAGCAACATGATTCATTAGAACGTATTCAGAAAAGGGCTTGTAGAATAATATTGGGTATGGCCTATGTATCATATCATCAGGCACTTGAGACATGTAAAATTGTAGATATAAAACAGAGACGCGATAATATATGTTTAAACTTTGCGAAATCACTCAAAAAGTCTAGATTACACAGTGACTGGCTTACTAAGGAACGTAGCGATGAAATCGGCCTTGAATTACGTAATTCTCGCCAACTATCTCTACCTAGGATACGTACACAGAGATATGCTACAAGTGCAATTCCTTACATGATTAAATTATGGAATGATGACAAACACACTTGTTAGAAGCATTTTAAATGGTTCAGTGGTTAGTGTCTTCGTGTGTGTCTGTTGCCGTGCCCTTTTGTTAGTTGTAATTGTGTAAAGTTATTTTAATTCTGTCTCAACATGAAATGTAAAGGTTTTAATGTTTGCTATATTTTAAATTTATCAGTTATGTGAAGTTGTCGCAATTCAGTCTCTGACTGCTACGAACAATTTTAATAAACCATTAATTATTATTATTATTATTATTATGTAGAATGACCAGAGTATATATTCCATATTTGTTGTTCAACTTGGCCCGTGCATGGTATAATATACTGTTTTCTCTGTCTGTCTGTTTGTCCAGATATTCTTAATTGGGTTCCTGGTTGCACTGATTAAAAAACGAAGATCATCAATAGAAGGGGAGATTGATGAAGACGACGACAGTGACGATAGTGATGAAGAAATGCTACAAGTCTAGGTTGGGTCATCCCTGTAAAACACAAATGGTTTAATCTTACCATTCTTCAAGACAATTCCATTATATAGTGTAGGGGTAGCAGCCTTGAAGGACTATGTACGTAGCTGCAATATTATGGTATTACTTCTCAGTTAATAAACATTGAACTGCTAGAAGCTAATAATGTATATTAATCATTGGTACAACTTTATGTCAGATGTTCTGATTGGCTGATTAACAAGTTAGATCAATTCAAAATGATTTAAAACAAATCTGATTGGTTGATATCCATATGTTAAAGTGGCCATATGGATGAGAATTTGGTATTTATTTTGGATTTTTATTTGATGAAACAGCTTCACTATGTTTTTCTACTTGAAAAAATAATGTGAAATAACATATACCAGTCCATGTTTGCAACTCAATAAACTGCAAAAGATAAAACAATGTGTAAAATGTTTGTTATTGTACGTACAATAACAAACTTTTTACACTTTTTGCATCTTTTTGCAATGTATTGAGTTATGAACATAGACTTGGTATATGTTATTTCACATTATTTTTTCAAGTAGAAAAACATAGTGAAGCTGTTTCATCAAATAAAAATCCAAAATAAATACCAAATTCTCATCCATATGGCCACTTTAATAGGACCACACAGTGTCCTGATTGGGTAGTATAATTTAGATTTATTTCAGTTCAGTAAAAAAAAAATATTTATATTTACAAAGTATAACAAGGTGTGCTCTTCCAGTGTAGGATTTACTCAGGCAAAGTCTGTTTACAAGTTTACCCATAGACGCAGGGTCTAAGATTTACGGTACTGTCAAGATACATCGTTAGTCGTTGTCATCTTAGCTTGTCTTAACTACATTATCAAATAGTTAATGTAGCCACACCCCTAGAAGTCGTTATCGAAAACTTTTACATTATCATATGTATCTCTAACATGTAAATTATTACATGGCTACTGCATGATGACGCATTGCCATCGCTTAGCAATGCACATATATTTGCATAATTTGCTCATGAATATTAATAGTCTGACAAGTTTGTCATGGTTGAAGGGACTGCCTGCTGTCATTGACAAGGCTATTGGGTAAAAATTTTCAAATTGTTATTATCAGTTTTGACAATGTAATCAAGACATGTTGAGAATACGAGGGCTAGGAGGTACGACCAGCTAACGATGTATCTCAACAGTGCAGTAAACAGGCTAGGGCTAGGAGGTACGACCAGCTAACGATGTATCTCAACAGTGCAGCACAAACCAGACTTACTCTGGCAGTAAGAGTTTAATAATATTTACACCTAGCAGTCAATGAACTTATCCATGCTATGTAATTGTAAGATTTAAACTAGCATATCAGATTGTATTATTCAACCATGTTTTCATTTTAGAAGTATACTCACCTTTGTAATACCTTGGTATTTTCTGCCAAAATCATTTGAGGGAAATATTTGTATTTCAGTAACTTTGTCATATGGGATGTCATTAACCAATATACATTATACAGTCTCAGCTTGGCTTGCTTGGTGTAGGTTTATGGTTGGTGGAGGGTTAATGGAGGGTCTATGGTGTATGGCAGCTTATAATATATACACACTTCCAATGCTGCAGGATGGCAATTAATATACAATTACTACGTCAATAAAACTATGTGTAGACGCCGCTCTACTGAAACCACGGTATAATTAAACCAACTTCCATTCAGTACCTTATCACTGTTGTATCAACATGTTGTGACAATAGTTTTAGTTTGTGTCTATCTTAGTAAACCGAAGACTTAATTACCAGAGTATACTATCAGATATGACAGGGTTTTTTGTCAGTATTGGGTATATTTATATTTGACTGGCACCTTGACTTTTACCATCCGAGTCAAAGTTTCTAGTCTCACATTAGAGTAGGTTTATTTTATAGCCTAATTTTCATCACCAGATGATAACCAGATAAGTAGTAAATTCATTTTCTGTTTATAGTTATTAAAAAGTTTATCTATTATTTACATTTAATATTCCTATATACATGTACATAGTTTGGTTTCGTAAATTTTATGTTTAATATTTTGCTGGTTCACAAACATTTTTTTTATATAACAATTATGAAATATTTTTGAATAAAATTTAGGTTCATGAATTTTAGTATTCAAGACAGTTTGAAGTCTGAAGCAATTACATGAAATGTAAACAAGTTTATATGTTCTGACCTGGCCCAGATATCTTCAATAGTTTATCGAAAACTGACCAGAACCTTTTTTTGTGTGATGATTTTCCAGTAATTTATGATAGTCTCAGGACCCCTAGGGTGGTTGAATAACTTGGGGTAAGTCTCAAGACCCCCTAGGTTCAATAACCTGGGGTAAGTCTCAAGACCCCCTAGGTTCAATAACCTTGGGTAAGTCTCAAGACCCCCTAGGTTCAATAACCTTGGGTAAGTCTCAGGACCCCCTAGGTTCAATAACCTTGGGTAAGTCTCAGGACCCCCTAGGTTGAATAACCTGGGGAAGGTCTCAGAACTCCCTAGGTTGAATAACCTTGGGTAGGTCTCAGGACTCCCTAGGTTGAATAACCTTGGGTAAGTCTCAGGACTCCCTAGGTTGAATAACCTGGGTAGGTCTCAGGACTCCCTAGGTTGAATAAACTGGGGTAGGTCTCAGGACTCCCTAGGTTGAATAAACTGGGGTAGGTCTCAGGATTCCCTAGGTTGAATAACCTGGGGTAGGTCTCAAGACTCCCTAGGTTGAATAACCTGGGGTAGGTCTCAGGACCCCCTAGGTACACCAGGGTAGGTCTCCAAACCCCCTAGGTTGAATAACCTGCAGTATTTTTCAGGACCCCCAAGGGTAGGATACTTACAATGGTAGTTGGATATTTATATTTGTAAGAAATGATTAATACATATATATGCAATATTATTTTTTCATTGGGGATTCAAAATTATGAGAATTATCAAACCTTTTCAGTATTTTATTCACGTTACATTTTTGGAAAATGTTTAAAAGATTAGAATGGGCTGCGTTCTTTAGATCCGGCCACACACACTCTATTGATATATTATAAAGTATACCTTGTTGATAAACGTGTTGACTTAATTTGTAAAATGCAAAGTTATTACAATGGCAGAATTGCTGTAGGCATGTTTATATGTAGACATGCATTCATGAATAGATGTTGGAGAGACTCCAATGCCTATAATTTTTGGTATATAATATTTGTGATTAGAACACAAAAATATTGAATGTTATGTTGTTTGATTGATTGATTGATACAGATATAATAGTCTGCTGTACTTCCAAAAAGGATTTCACTTTTAGTTTGTCTATTTCTCTGTTCACTTCAGAATGACAAATTTTCGCATCATTCATGAAATTCACCTCAATGAAATGTAGACAGAAGAACATAACTGAGAGTGTGTCATGTGATCATACATATTTATATATTACTTGCAATAAAGTATGTGTTAACTGCATAATTGTGTTCAGTTTGTTCATTTTGTTGGCAAACTGTACATCACTTATAGACCATTGATTTGATGAATGTGGTGGGTGTCTCGGATATAACAGTCGTAAAGGGCAAATTTTCAATCCCGGGTTAGTGTATCGACACTTCCAAGCAATGTATCGAGCCAATATTTTCATGAACACAGTCCTCAAAATACAACTAGTTTAACAAATACAATGACAGATTTCTTTCCTGTCTATTCATAATACCATAGTCCAACATTAGGAGATAAAAATCTCTAAAATGACAGTTTCATAGGCACTCTGCGACCTCTGTGAGTGTGACATATGGTCAGAGTCATCTAGCATTATGAGCGCCATCTTAGTCCGACCATTATTTATATGCGGAGTAGGTCTTTAAATATTTGCTGGTGTGTACTTTAATTTGGCCAAGGAAATGTAAACCCATTCTTACAACCAGGAAGACCGTACAAAGTCTTGACATAGAATTCAAGATAATAAGATAAGTCCTATTAGAATCCTATGGTAAATGGTCACTCAATACTATGGGAAAATAAGACATTGATGGTTTCCATGACAACAAGATTGCAAACCCCAAATTGCTTTATTTATTCAAAAGTACTAGATATAGCCTTTCATATAATACAGACAATGGCAAATGAATGGTGGACAGATGAACAGATGTTGGATGGATGGACTAAGACTTTTCCACCAATTGTTAATAATGAATAGATATATTTCTTGGCATTTCCGTGTGTGTGTGTGTGTGTGGGGGGGGGGGGTGTTGGTGGCCGAGCGATTAGCTCGTACACCTCATACGTCTGCAGTCTGGGTTTGAACCCGCCCGGTGTCGGCTGGGTTTGATTAAAAATCTAATGCTCAGTTTGACCCTGCCAAACAACGCAGGTTTTCTCTGGGTACTCCGGTTTCCTCTTGCTTCTTCAACAATAGGGTGCTGCTCTTGTGGCGACCATTCAACAAATTTCCGAATTTATTTGGATGAATCAAGACTGATCATTTATTTCTTTCTTTATTTATTTATATGATGACATCTCAATATAAAGGGAAGTGTAAGACACATGTACAGACAGGATAGTAATTACATTAAACTGTATTTATCCATTTATTTCACACATCAATTTCTGCAAGCAACTTCTAAACACATTTTAATTTGTTTTGTAAATTGAGGTACAAAACATGGACATCTCACATTGTTTATCAAATGAAAATTTGTACTCGCAAAGGAAAATATTATTCAAGCAAATCCCAAATCCTAAATTTTCACTAACATCTTAACAACATTGTCAGGGGTATAGTTTACAATTTTTCATGTAGAAATACAAACGTATATACATCAAAGTGGCCATATGGATGAGGATTTGGTATTTGATTTTGATTTTTTAATTCATCAAACAATCTCAACATAGCTTCCTACTTGAAACATAAATGTGAAACAACATTGACAAAGTTTGTGTTTGTATAAACATTGCAAACAAGCTACAAGATGTGTAAAAAAGTTTATTGTACGTACAATGTACAATAACAAACATTTTAGACATTTACAATGATTTTGCAATTAACTGACTTACAAACAAGAACTTGGCATATATTGATTTTCAAGTAGGAAGCCATGATAAAATAGTTTTATAAATTACAAATCCAAAATAAATACCTAATCCTCATCCATATGGCAAATTTAAAGGTACATTAATTAAAGTCTAGTTTATACCGTTTCGGAGTAAAATTTGACAGGTACTCAAGACATTCTACTCACTGATTTATACTTAACCATCTGTATTCAACTATTCTTTCAATACTAGAAGATAATTGTAATAATATAAAAGGCATGCACTGACATCAACTGGAATAGTCTAGCTGAGGTTTTAAAGTGGCCATATGGATGAAGATAGGATATTTATTTTGGATTTTTAATTTCTAAAATAATTTTATCATGGCTTCTTACTTGAAAAGTCAATGTGAAACAACATAGACCAAGTCTGTGTTTGTAACTTGATCATTACTTTGCAAAAAGCTACAAAAAAATAAAAATATGTGCAATGTTTGTTATTATACACTAACAAAGATTTTACACATTTATTAATCTTTTGCAATATATTGAGTTTAACAAAAAGAAGGATTCGGCATGTGTTGTTTCACATTGAGTTTTCAAGTAGTTAAGCCATGCTAAAATTGTTTCATAAATTAAAAATCCAAAATAAATACCCAATCCTCATCCATATGGCCGCTTTAAGTAAGTATTTTTAGTTCAATAAGTTTACAAATTGATGTTTACACCACTTTAATCAAATTCCAAAATGAATACCTCTTTTTCCTCCACATGACCACTGTAACCACAGGGGCTTGAAATTGGCCATATTTGTTTACAAATAGTTTTTGTTTATCATTTATGTTTTCTTTCATTACAAAAATTTTTAATTTTTTTTTTGCTTTTTTTTGCTCTTTAAAATTTTCTTTTCTCAACAAGAGACTCTTTCACAATGTGTGGGGACGAGGAAGGGTCACCAGTTGAGGGCGCTCAGTAGAACTAACTCATGAATAATTAATAAGGTAGTCACTCATAGTAAAGGTGGTTACTGAAAACCAATAAAAGAACATGTTAAAATTGATTTAGAAAAAAACACCAGATTTTCAAATCAGCACTTTATTACATGGCACCTTGTAGGGAAAAGATATTTTTAAAGAGCAAAAAAAAAGTAACAAACAAAAAACAAATTTTTGTAAAGAAAGAAAAAAAGAACGAAACAAATAAACAAAAACAACTATTTAAAAACTAATATGGCCAATTTGAAGCCCCCGTACTGTAACAACACTGCTCACATACACATGGCCTTCAATATTTGGGGATCCACGAGTGTATACTGTCTACTTTCCGAGCATTTCTTTCAACAACAATAACATCACTCCTTACATGCATACTGACTTTTATTTCTGTGGTTCTTCATGTGTCTTTTCATATTATTCTTTTGAGCAAAACGTTGATCACACTTTTCACAGACAAATGGCTTTTCTAATGCATGGATCCTCTTGTGTACGTTAAGATTGCTATTACAAGTAAAACTTTCACCACACTCTCTACAAATATACGGTCTTTCATTTGTGTGGACCCTCATGTGGACTGTCAGATGATTCCTTTGAGTGTATCTTTGACCGCACTCTTTACATTCAAATGGTCTTTCGTTTGTATGGACTCTAAAGTGTATTTTCAACGTTTCATTTTTAGTAAAAGTCTGACCACACTCCTTACATACATATGGTCTTTCATTTGTATGGTTCCTCATGTGTACTTTCAGATGACCCCTTTGTGTATAACTTTGACCACACTCCTTACACATGAATGGTCTTTCTTTTGTGTGGCTCCTCGTGTGCACTTTCAGACTCCAATTTGTACAAAAGCTTCGACCACACTCTATGCATGCAAACGGTCTTTCATTTGTATGGATCCGCATGTGTACTTTGAGACTCCAACTAGTGGTAAAACTTTGACCGCAAATCTCACATAAACATGATGATGGTCTTTCTTTTGTATGGATCCTCATGTGTATTTTAAGACTCCAACTTGTGGTAAAACTGTGACCACACTTCTCACATAAACATGGCGATGGTCTTTCATTTGTATGGATTTTCATGTGTCTCTTCAGATTATCTTTTCGAGTAAAACTTTGACGACACTCCTTACAAACTAATGATCTCCTTTTCACGTGGATTTTCTCGTCTTCATTTCTAGCTGCTCTATGTTCTAAACACTGTTCTTCATCCTTTGGAAATGTATCTTCCTTAACATTGTTATTACTATTTTCAAACACAGGAAGAGTTCTACTTTGTTTCTCTAGCCTATTATCTTCACTTCTTGTACTATACTCAAAACAGTGTTCCTCAGGGTCTGGTAGTGTCTGTTCCATAATATCGTTATCACTATTTTCGACTACAGTAGTAGCGTTCACAGAGTTCTGGTTCTCACTGGTCACTCGCTCACAATCATCATTCCTCGTACTATACTCTGTACAGCAATGTTCCTCACAGTCTTCAGCCATGACTTCTTCCAATGTACCGGTAACAAGTCCAGGTTGGCAGCAACAATTATATTGTTTCTCTATCAACATAAAACATAGAAAGGAAGTTTACAGGAGATTTCATCTCAGCTTGCACATACCATTCAACAATGTATCAAGATTAGTGAGACTGGTCACAAGGTTTCATGTTAAGATAGACATACTAAAGATAACACATAGACATCCCTTACATAGTGTCAAAGTGTTTACAGGAGATTTCATCTCAGCTTGCACATACCATAAACAATGTACCAAAGTAATTTCCAAAATTACAAAAACTACATCTTCAAATGATATAATCAATTCAATCTTTATTACGCTACACACACTACCAGAGAGTGTGGTATGGTACAAGTTTTTAAAATTAAATAGATGGTCTTGTTATCATCAATGCATGTTGAGCCTTGCATTCTTAATACATTGCCTAATTACTCAAAATTATATGCAAAATGCTCATTACAAGTAAAAATAACATCAACAATCTTTATTTTACAAATGTACTTTGTCATTGTCAATATATATTCAAAATTATACTTGATTCTTTAGATATTGCCTAATTACCCCCCAAAAAACAGTAGTTGTGCCAATGACTCATTGTAACTAAAACCTGCATAAAGCTGAACTGAACATGTATATCTTAATATTATCGATTTATGTACCAAATCATGTGGAATTTGAAGCTTGCATCCTTAAGATATTGCCCAATTACCAAAACTAATTTATCATGCAAATCAATGAACTTAATGGAACACTTATTTTATCATCAGCAACATATGTACCAAATGACATGAAATTGACTGTGCACTCTTTACATATTTATAGAAATTAATTACAGAAAATCATTAATTATGCAAATGAATCAACAAACTTTACAGGATACATTATGACTTGTTATGATGTGTACCAAATTATATGAATTTGAAATTTGTTCTCTTAAGGTATATAAATAGCCTAATTATTGAAAATCATTATGTGCAAATGATTCATAAAATATTCATAGGGATGTTTACCAAAACTTCACCAGTTTTTGCCCCAGCATGCATGCATGCACATCAAGTTTCACTACCCTTCCTTACGGAAGGTACAAATAGGACGACCCCCTCCCTGGCCGGAGAAACTGAGCGGTCCCTAAATCGACACCTCCACTCAGCGTCGTACCATGCTTACATCACGTATATGTTTAACGTTTCAGAATGGAATATATTATTTGACGTAGCTAGTCGTAGGTTCACCGTTCAATGATATGTCGAATAGAGATAAAATAACCGTTTGTCTCTAGAATCATCAAATACAGCGAGCATGACGTTGTCTAGTCCTGCTTGGAGACGGTGCACTCGTTTCGCTCAAAGGAAGGGACGACTTAAGCAGGACTAGTAGATGTTGTATGTTGTCGAGCTCACCGCCTCGCCGATCGGTATCGGCCTAGAATTTATATAGCACAGCAATATATTACTGCAGTAACTGTAGCATTTTCGCTCCGTCTGTCTTGCTCTGTTTTTCTTTGCAAATACAGCGTAAAACGTAAAATGTTGAGCAACACAAAATAAAACATTTAAAAAAAAAAGAATAAAAAGTATGGCAAATAAAAACAAATCAACAATTATTGCAGCTACATATCGATTTGTAATAAATCAAATTTCAGTCTAAACGGTACACTGGCGCGCGAGATGAGCCTTATTTTTTGTCAAATAATATTATCCATAATTTGTCTCATTTTGTGTCTTCCAGCTACAATCAGGACAAATGATCACTCATCTTCAGTCTTGCTAGCATAAATCAATGTCATAATACTATGAACACTGAATAAATACCTACCTATCTCGTACTCGACTCTTCCGTTACGTCTGACTCCTATTTTCTTCTGTCGAATGTCGGGCTGTTACACATGCGCACTGGTATTGACGCGGCAGGGCCAAGGGTTGGGCCAGCTATCACTAGAGGGGGCGCAACCATTCATCGTGTAGTGTGTGTGTGTGTGTGTGTGTGTGTGTGTGTGTGTGTGTGTGTGTGTGTGTGTGTGTGTGTGTGTGTGTGTGTGTGTGTGTGTGTGTGTGGAGGAGGGGGGGGTGAATTATTGGGATGGAATGGGCACTGGTGGTGGATCCAAATTATTTTCTCTTTTAGTATTCATGCACCATTTCAATATTTACATTTTTTCTGGTATACATGATTTAAATGTGGCTAGCACGTCTTCCTTATAAGTATGTTTTCACCTGAAGTAGTATCACTCTATGTGCTTCTTCAAGTCTTATCATAGTACTTCCTCGGGGTGACCCTAAAACTAATGACAACCCAACATGACAGAAAACGAATGACATCATCTACAGGTTGTAAACAGTGGAATGACACCCTTTTCTACATTCAATTTAGTTGGATGACACCCTCTACACCGCCCCTCTATAGCATAAAAGCCTGGGCATTTTAACCGACTGGGTCGGCGGCTTGTTTTTGAGTTGCACATGTTTTTTCTCAAACTGCCCCCCCCCCCCCCACCAGCTTCGATGACCAAAGCCAAAGTGACTCCGCCCCTTTAATAGCATAAGGGCCCGGGCATTTTAACCGACTGGGGGGCGGGCGGTGTTTTGGAGTTGAACCACAGGGAGCTCAGGCTCAGTTAGTGTTGTTTACAAATACAAACAAAGAAGTAAACAAACAAAACCCAAAACAAACAAATAAATAAATAAATAAATAAATAAATAAATAAATAACAAACAAACAAACCGTTGTTGTTTATTCATGTATTCATGTATTTATCTACTCATTTATCGGTTTATTTGTTTGTGTTTTTTGTTTGTTTGTTTGTTTGTTTGTATTTATTTGTAAACAAAACTAACTGAGCCTGAGCTCCCTGTGGTTGAACATGGGTTCTCTCAAACTGAACTCCCCCCCCCCCAGCTTCGATGACCAAAGCCAAAGTGACCCCCAGTAAAGACCATATTTTCCAAAATGACCCCCCCCCCCACACACACGCACACACACACCTGTATATTCATCATTTTTAGGTCTTAGTATGGGATGCTACTGTATGAATATAATTGAATATTGCCATTTATTAAGAGAACACAGAAGACATAACTTTTGGTACAATTTTTTATCTTTATACATGTTTATTAGACTGTCAACAGTCGTCTTGACTTTTTGTGTAATTTATCTTAATACTTTTGTAACCCCGGAGTTTAACTGAGTAGAAAGTTTGGCTTGAACTTTGAACTTAGTCAACACTACCCGAGCCGGGTTCAATTAGACTTACTTAAAAATGACTCACACACACAAACTATTTGGTAGATATCAATTCTCTTTTCGTACTTTAATTCCTATACAAAACATTTGACAATTACTAAGGAGCTCCAAACTGACTGTATTGAGATAAAACAAAGACGGCATATAGTTAAACTCAATTCACGTTACACTTAGCTATATCAAACGACAGTTCAGTAGACGATTCCAAACACAAGGTCGCATTGATGGATGAGGCGATGACATTGGTTTTTCCAGATGCCGCTTGTCAGTCTCCGTCCGTTGGTTTACTCATTTGATTGTAACGTTAGCCATATCAATGTTCTCTCTCGACTTCAACTTTCAAGGTCTGAAAGTTTAATCAATCGGAGCAAAGGATAGAAAGAATAAAATACTAACTAATGTCATCATAACAATTAAATAACTCTACATTTAAAGCATATGTATGGTGTATCTCAAGATACAAATCACAAGTACAATTGGAGTAATGCTTGAAAGAAAGAAATTAACAAAATCACAAACTTATGATTCTCTAGGCAATCATATTAATGAGTTCGCATAAAAGTCAGATACTTTATGAGATAGATCGACAACAAACAAAGTGCTTTGTAGTAAATGTTTCCGAGTCGGTTACCAAAAAAGGTCAATTAACACAAACTTAAATAATGCTAATCAAACGGTGTAAATCATTCTGTACTTAAAGTTTGTAGAACAAGACTGTGGCATCAACGTACCTGAAAGTTTAATCAATCGGTGCAAAGGACCAACCACGCTTTCTCCAAATAGCACAAGCTTAGACCACGATGTTCTGCTGCTAGCTCTCAAGTCAAAGTGAGGATAGAATTATAGTCCAATGTGATATTGGAAATCTGAATGGGATTCCTATCTGTGATGTCATACTTAATACGTGGCGGGAAACTTTGTCACATGACTTGATTATATGACGCCATGAGTCTTCCCCTTGGCCTATGCAAATTCCAATACAACATATGTGTTAGGATGATGACAGATAGGGGTTATCTTAAGGTCATCATTGCCTTGACTCATTAATTTGTTACCAAAACTTTCACTCTCTGTGGTATATTCAGAACAAAACTATTATCATGTGTTACACTATTGTTGCTGAAATTAATAGAATTAAACATGGTGTGCGCAGGGCGTTCCATGAAGTCAAGACGGATTATCAAGCCTATATGATATTTTATGTGTTCGAATTCTCATTGAGTACTACTACTAGTGGCGCGCGTTCTGTATATATGTGCATTGTACATGCTGACTATTAGATTATATGTTATAGGTTATGTATTTGCACACAATTAGTATTTAAATAAAACATAGAAAGAATACGACGAAATATAATCTGCGTCTGATTACAAACTACATGTTTAATATCTAAAATCTATGGAACATAGAATTTCATCAGGGTATCTCGGTATACAGTAATTACTCTCTTGTTGATGATTGTCAGTATTTATTTATTTATTTATTTATTTATTTATTTATTTATTTATTTATATATTTATTTATTTATTTATTTATTTATTTATTTATTTATTTATTTATTTGGCTTTTGTTTGTTGTTTTAATTATTTTCTGTGTTTGTTTGTTTGTTTGTTTTCGTAAACATAACTAACTAAGCCTGAGTGCCCTGTGCGAAAAGTAGCGACACTTCATCATACACATTACATTATATTTCGAGGGGCTTAGGATGCTTTTCTGAAAACCTTGAAAGTCATAATCGAAATTAATGGAAACACGATTTTTTTTACATAAAAAACATACAACATACTTTTGTGTTAAAACGATCGACAGGAAAAACCCGGAAATTCAGATTTCGATAAAACTGAGTTGGCGAGTACCAACGTTTATTTTCGTTTTACACTCACTATAAAAACTGGATCACGGAAGCATAATTATTTTATTGGATGATGATCGTAATGGTCATAACAACAAAAACTGATTATCTGCAACTCACATAAAGTTCATCGAGGTATGCTTTAGTTCATCAACGGTCACATGGGTATCACGTGAGACCCCCCCCCCCCCCTCCTCTGGTATCTATATATCTGGAATCCACGCGGTTTGGATTTTTACATTCGTCTTACAATCGCTTGCAGGCTACACCAACGCCCGTGCATACCATTTCAGTATAGGGTATTCGTCCACACTTGCTTTGATGTGTAATACTGTATTATTGTTTAATCACACTACCGGGGCAGTCAGACCTAGAACTTACACATAGCCATTCATACAAAGCCCTTCCTTGTAGAATTTGTCTCCAAGTTTATGCAAGAGTTGAATCGAAAATGACACACACATATGTGCAACACCCCCGAAATAACAGATACAGTAGTTTGTGAAAGCTAGCTTAAGCGCTTGAATGCTCTATATATTCAAGATGGCTGGCCAGCAACGTGTTAATAACATGTTCTTCTCTATTGACACATTAACACAAAATGTACCTGGTATACAAAATGAACTGCGCAATGTTATTGAGTCGGAAGATGTTAAGTTCAATATCATATATGAAGACGACGAAGACTTGACGATACAATACGATGACACGCGCCAGATTGGTCAGAGGTAACTTAGCTTAAAGTTCTCACAGTACAGGGGTTAGTCTAGCCTTGCTTCCACAAACAATCAAATCAAACTTAAAGATCATGATTTTTCTTAATGTATAGTGAATAATTCACTATATATTAAAACAAAAATCATAGAGATTGATTCGAGTGCCTAGCCTTGCTTCAGACTGGTAATTTGAGGGCGGATATGAAAATCACCATATATAGGCCCTACTTTCAAAATATTCTTTAGTATAATCGTAAATTTGGAGTTGTATTTTATTGTATTGCTTTATTGTCGCTTATGTGTGAATAAGAATATTAAAGGTACACTGTACAGAAATATGTACCATATTTAAGGACATGACTAATAAGTTACACTATTAAAGTTTACAGACTTAACCGTTC
Organism: Glandiceps talaboti; assembly: GCF_964340395.1. NCBI lineage: Eukaryota > Metazoa > Hemichordata > Enteropneusta > Spengelidae > Glandiceps > Glandiceps talaboti. The sequence continues at coordinate 15,311,006 of NC_135561.1, forward strand.
ACAATATATATGGACCTTTCAAAAAATTCGGTCTTCTGATAACGCCCAATTTCAAACTAGGATTGGTATTTAGGAATTTTTTTTCTTTTTTTTATCTTTGACGATCTGTTCAAATGTTCTTTTCATATCTACAGAAGTGAACAGAGACGTCTTATAATGATACTTTCAGTTTACGCCAGTACGTTGTAATTGCCACCATGTTGTTTTGATCACACGAGGCAATGACGCCTTGTCATGTTATGACATCTACAAATCTCACTATAAAAACTAGGTTGGGTCGGGTTGATAACCGGAACCAAACAATTTGCTTTGGCTTTATGAGACATCATGCCCCCACCTCTTGAATAAACATGACCTCAATACATATTTAAGTGAACAATATTACACTCAATAAATAATAATAATAATCAGTTTAATTTGCATAATTATAAAACAAGCGACCCAGCAGTGGAAAAAGCGCTGTTATTTCGTATATTTGTTACATATTAAAATGGTACAGAAGATGAACCTCAAATGTTGTACTCGTTGAGCATTTTCTAGGAACAGTTCAACTATGCGACAATTAACAATAACTAATATTGGTTCGTCAACTCATTCTTTGTTATTAAACCTGGTCAAACACATCCATGCAAAACATATATCCCATAATAATTAGCTTATGGCTTCACAAAAGAAAATTTCTTCTTTATTGTTCATATGCAACAGAATATATGCGATTAGTTTTGTTTGAAATATGCACCAAATTTAACTGAATTTGTAGAGTTTAAGATATAGCCTAATTACTGAAAATCATTCACTTTGCAAATGAGTCATTAAAACTAAAAGCTACATCACAAAGCATGTTAGCAGCTTTTGTTGATGTATGTAGTATATTACAATTGTACAATACAAGTTTTAAATTCCATATAGTTTTATGCACACATTGATGATTACAAATGACATGTATCATATAAAGCCAGATTATTCATTTGCTAATTAATGGTTTTAGGGGTAATATTTTGGTAAAAGTTCAGATTGCTTATAGCACAGCATAACTATATGCAAATAATGGGGTATACCATGTATGATAGTTATAGCTATGAATTTTACATTCCCTTATGGAAGGCATTCAGTTTAATCTGGTTTAATGTTTATTTACTTCACTACCCATTCCTGTATTTATCTTTGCAATATGCATCGGCATTGGACTGTGACATGGCTGTGGGCGCGATCTTGTTGCTATGCAAATTTTACATACATTTTTGATGTTTTGTTTATTGATTTGCCTACCCATTCCCGTATTTATATTAGCAATATGCATCAACATTTGACTGTTGCCATGTTGCTATGGTCATGATCTTGATACTAGGCATATTGGCATACGTTTTTTGAAAGTCTATTCACTTGCTCACCAAACAATTTTATCATCTTCGCAATCTGCACCACCAGTTGGCTGTTGTCATGGGCATGGTTTTCTTTTGACCAAATACAACCAAAAAAAAATATTAAAAATAGTAAATGATTTATTTCAACTTGACCTGAACAGATCTGAATATTAACTTTTTTTCTTTTCATATATAGATTTGTCACCATTTATGATTTTTCTGTTCTTTCAAAGCTCTTACATATTCAAATTGATCAGCTTTGCCCAGAATATACTAATTTAGAAGATTGTACCGGGGGGGGGGGGAACTCAACTAGTTACAGGACTAGACAACTAATCTTTGTCTCCTTTCCCACACTGTATATACCACAGTAATGCGTTTCAATGTACGTTGCTGTAAATTTATATTGCATTTATAACAAGACAGATAGATAGGCAAGTGGGTATCATTAAAAAAATGCCTAGCAACAAGATCACGCCCATAGCAGTATAACTGTGTTATAACACCATTGGCGCTATTTTAAGTGTGTTGACTTTTACAATACTTGCGGGAGACATTTTCAGTTCCAATCTGGTCTCCTTTGCACATGGTAGATTCCCAAATGCTAAAAAAAGGGGACCCTTTGAAGAAAGTGACATAGAAGAAGATGACATGACAGAAGGAGTAACCATCTTTGTACTTACTACACACAATGAAGACATTGATACGGATATTTTCGGGAAGCGATGTTTGATAATTAGGCCAGAATGGGTTGGTGATGCTGATGCTAATGTTGTAAATAACAGTACTGTATACCAGTTGCAGATCCAGTTGAACTGAAGAAACTTTTGCAGATATTCAATAACCAAAGACATTTCTTCTATCGGTAAGATAAGGTGTTTCTCCAGCTCTTCTTTAAATCATGGTATATTTTGTATGTATGTATATGTATGTATGTATGTATGTATGTATGCATGTATGTGTGTATGTATGTATGTATGTATGTATGTATGTATGTATGTATGTATGTATGTATGTGTGTGTGTGTGTGTGTGTGTGTGTATGTATGTATGTATGTATGTATGTATGTATGTATGTATGTATGTATGTATGTATGTATGTATGTATGTATGATCGACCATGGAGGTATAAGGGGTTATACCTCTATGGTATGGTGCATATATGTATGTGTGTTTATTTTGTGTGTGTGTGTGTGTGTGTGTGTGTGTGTGTGTGTGTGTGTGTGTGTGTGTGTGTAAACGAATAAAAGTGCCAATGGCATTGTAGCACAACTGTTAACAGTACACATTAATTTTTTTATAATGAATATGTGGTCTTGTTGCTAGACATATTTGCATACATTCTTTGAAAATTTATTCCCATGCCTTCCCATCCATGGTGTTATATCTGCAACATACACTATCATTTAATGTTACTATGGGCATGGTCTTGTTGCTAGGCATATCTACATACAATTTTGCAATACTCATTCATTTACCTTCCCATCGCCTGTATTATATTAGCATTATATTTCATTGTTTACCTGTTGCTAAGGGCGTGGTCTTGTTGCTAAGGGAATTTATATATTTTAAAATAATGTTCATTAAACTGGCTATCCATCCCTGCTGTTATAATTGTAAAAAACAACTATCATTTGAATGTTGCTAAGGTTGTGATTATGGTTGCTAGGGCCAATTACATAAGTATGACAATTGTAGACTAACAGTAACACTTAAAGAATCATAACCAAATTTCATCCCTAGTAGTTTGAGAGATAAAGCTCAATACCAAAATCACTTGCATCATCTACAAGACATACATACATACATACATACATACATACATACATACATACATACATACATACATACATACATACGTACATACATACATACATACATACATACATACATACATACATACATACATACATACATACATACAGACAGACAGACAGACAGACAGACAGACAGACAATTATTTACCTTGAGCCAACCTGTAGTTCTGTGTTAAAGTTAGGTAGACAATGTTTCCAAGCAACCTAGGAGAGATTACTTCCCGTGCCATTCACACACACTTGTTACATTATGTTAAGTACCCCATACAAATTTTAATGGTTTAATGAGTTGTGTATTAATCTTCAAAAAATGTATGCAATGTAAGAAATGATTGCTTGGCAACAAGACCACGCCCATAGCAACAACCAATTGGTGTGTATAATGCAAAGATAATGGGGTAGGTTAGGCGAGTGGATATACAAACAAGTGAATACTTATCCACCTAGCAACAAGGCCGTGCCCATAGCAACAATGGTGGTGTATATGATAAAGATAACAACAGGGGTAGTTAGGCAAGTAGATAAACATTTAAGAAAATGGGATATAGTCACCCAGCAACTAAGAAACTGCACATAGCAACACTAAAATGATCGTGCATATTGTATGGGTAAAAATACGGATGGATTGGCCCGTGGATAACATCTTTAAAACATTTCTCACAAACTTTCCAGTTGTGCTACAATGCCATTATAGCGCTAGTAATTATGCTTATTCATTTCAGATGTGATGAAGGTCCATTTTCTGTCTTAGCACTTTGTTCGGCAAATTACAAATTTTCCCATATGAATGAAGACGAAAGGTCTCTGGTTATGGATATCGAGCACTACCTAAAACAAGAAGGCCCATTTAGAGCCGGACTCGAGAATGTATTACTTTGGCACATACTGGCAGGTAACTGTTATGGACTGCTTCTCAATTAAGTCTTTACTGGTATCAATTAATCTTAAAATTCCAATTCACAGTCATTTTAGTCTAGAAGATAATTTGTGGCTTTGAATCATTTTTTCATATCTAGAGGAATGGGAGCTGTGATGAAATTTCAAGTTAAAACAAATCCACCCATGTAGCCATCATTCAGAATAAGTATAGCTTAGTATTTATTGTGGGCAGTTACATAATGTCCATATATAGTACATTTGTCATATCAGGACGTTTACACTTTTTACTTTAATATAACTGTTGTGGGAATATTTTTATTTGCATGAATAACTCTGTTTCCTGACTTGAATCTTCCGTGATTATTCTAGATGTGGAGAATATGATTTAAAGTCGCACATAGCCTCTATACTACAGTCAGTCATGTCGCGTTGATATATTTTAGTCCCTAATACAGCGACTTAAAACGTCAACTTTTATGATGACCATGGACGTCTTTAAACAGAGACGGTGGAGAGAGAAATAGTCTTCCTCTAACAAAACATGATTTTATTAATGACTTTGTATTCCAGGTGTATTTCATGAACCACAGCTGCGTGGAGTTGATATTTGGACCAATGCTCCATCTTCGTCACCAAGGATGAATAACATATTACAATCCATTATAAGGAATATCTGCCGTGCACTGAGAACACCACTAACAGAGGAACAGCCACCATCCGAGGAACAACCGCCACCTGAAGAACCATTATTTATACGACATAAAAGAGTAACCAAATCTCGTTATATGGATCGGGATCGGCGAGAAGACAGACACATGTTGTGTACGAATCATCTCAACTCCATTCATGTTAACCCCATATATCGAGATGCCCTTCAGAACCGAGTAGTTTGTATAATTGATGATTATATTACTCATGGTAATACATTTGAGTCTTTACGAGTTCTGTTGACAAAGTGTAATGTTAAAAGGGTTATCCATTTTGCAATAGGCAAGTTTTGGACATGGGAAGAGAGCGGTGGCCAACAGTACAAAGCTTTGTCTTGTGAGATAGTACAGGGGGATGTGTATATGCCTGAAAATCGGCAATACCAATTTGGAAATGACAACAGGGTCAACTGTGTATTCAAAGATGAGGCTAGAGATGAACTTTCTCAACTGGCACGTATTATTGAGAACATTTGAAAGAACATTTGAATATGCAAATCACAAAGTACTTTCCGAAAACTTATCACACAATGCTCCACTTATGTAGCATTTGATTGGTGAATTATCGCGACTTTAAAACAAATTCTAACGCAAGTACATGAATAATTAAAAATCATTTTAATTATTGTGTAAACTAGCCTAATTAATGTGCAAGGGTTTTATAAAAAAAATATGTGAACAAAATGTTATTGTATTTCAGCAGTTTTAGAGATAACTTTTACAAAAATTGTTAATAGTGTCACGGACCAATATTTGAATATCTACTATTTCGCCAATTTCATCCCATGTCCAAAAATATATCAAATTCACTTATAAATTGAGCTCCTAGACAAATAGTTTTAGCCTTGGTTGTTATTTCATTTGTTTAATAATAGAAACGTAGACACTTTCTTAAAGAGTTTGAACGATACAATAAAGGCCAGAGTAGGAGAAGAGAGAAGAAAAAAAAGTAACCATTTCGTTCGGAGAGATAACTGGCGAACCATAAATCTATGTCTGTTGCGTTATTCCTGAGTTCCCGTGTGATCCAGTACTAGTACAGTACGAGAGTAAGTTTATATGGAGTGTACTTATACCTAAACATTCAATTAGTTTTAACAGTACTTATGAAGTGAATCCTTGTTAACTATTGCGTCATTTATAAATCAAGTCCTTATAATTATATGGAAAATCAATAATCTCTGTAAAAGGGTCCAGAAATTATCATAATCACTATATATGCACGCATGATGCGGGGGGTGTGTGTGTGTGTGTGTGTGTGTGTGTGTGTGTGTGTGTGTGTGTGTGTGTGTGTGTGTGTGTGTGTGTGAATGTGTGTGTGTGTGTGTGCAACTTACCTTGTCAAGTCAAAAACCGCCAGGCATTACTTTTGATGTCTTGTTGGAAAATTGTTCAAAGCAAAATGATGAAATGACAGTTGTGTGATATGCAAATTGGGCCATGGATCTAAAAATGTGTCTTTTTGGTCAAATATCTATAATTCCAAAACTACTGGGCAGATTGAGCTGAAATTTGGTGAGAACGTTCTTAGGGTGTTTAGATTAAGAAGTGTTCATGACATCATGATCTCATGAGTGATATACAAATTGGGGCTAAAAATGTGCCTGTTTGGTCAGAAATGTACAATTCAAAAACCACAGAGCAGATTGGGCTGAAATTTAATGGGGAGATGTGTGGATGAAGGTGCAATCACAACATGATGATCCCATTGACAATAAGCAAATTAGATCTAAAAAATCTCGATTTTGGTTAAAAAGATATATCTTGAAAAGTACATGATGAATGGGCCTAAAACTTGGTGGGTGTGTTTCTGGAGGTGTCTTTCTACAGTTATTGTTCAACATATTTTGACACAGCTGGTCCTAGTAACTATGACGACGCCCCTAGTTACAGTGAAGTGACGACGCATATTACAAATATAACAATAGGGATGGGTAGGTAAATGAATAACGAATTCTAAAAATGTAAGCACATATGTGTAGCCACAAGACCACGCCCAGAGTTACAGCCAAATACATTTGTGCTACAACACCATTGGCATTATTTTTGTGTGTGGAATGAAGCTGATTTTACTAGCCGTCTTTCTTTCTCCTTATATTGTTTCGGTTGGCTAAATATTCACTCTGCTAAAACTATTATTGCAATAGTTCTGTTCTATCATATTTTCCTTGTCTACATAATATGTACTGTAAAATGTTATCATAGTTACATTGTTATTATGCTTAGAGGACCCAGAATTTCATTTAATTAATCGTGCATTGTGCGACTTCTCTGGAAATGGCTGGAAGAAGCCTGCTGTATACTGAAGGAAGCCTCAGGAAGGTCTTCGCTCTTATTTCATGGATTAGAGTTTATCCCGATCTAGGTATTAGAGGTTAGAATTTATCCCGATCTAGAGATTAGAGTTTATCTCGATCTAGAGATTAGAGTTGATCCCGATCTAGGTATTAGAGTTTATCTCGATCTAGGTATTAGAGTTGATCCCGATCTAGGTATTAGAGGTTAGAATTTATCCCAATCTAGGGATTAGAGTTGATCCCGATCTAGGTATTAGAGGTTAGAATTTATCCCGATCTAGAGATTTAGTTTATCTCGATCTAGGGATTAGAGTTGATCCCGATCTAGGTATTAGAGGTAAGAGTTTATCCCAATCTAGGGATTAGAGTTTATCCCGATCTAGGGATTAGAGGTTACAGTTTATCCCAATCTAGGGATTAGAGTTTATCCCGATCTAGGGATTAGAGTTGACCCCGATCTAGGTATTAGAGGTTAGAGTTTATTCCAATCTAGAGATTAGAGTTTATCCCGATCTAGGGATTACAGTTTATCCCAATCTAGGGATTAGAGTTGATCCCGATCTAGGTATCAGTAGTTAGAGTTTATCCCAATCTAGGGATTAGAGTTTATCCCTATCTAGAGATTAGAGTTTATCCCTATCTAGGGATTAGAGTTTATCCCTATCTAGGGATTAGAGTTTATCCAAATCTAGGGATTAGAGTTTATCCATATCTAGGGATTAGAGTTTATCCAAATCTAGGGATTAGAGTTTATCTCGATTTAGGTATTAGAGTTTATCCCAATCTTGGGATTAGCATTTATCCCGATCGGGAGATATTCCTGATTGGAATATTATGTACATAATATTACAAAGAAATATTCACACGATGTCTCTTGTGGGACCACATGTCTTTATTGTGTAAACGAAGATAGATAGATGAATGTTTTTATTTGTTATCATTCAAATATATATTGGAATGTCAACTTCAGTTATTGAATAATGCTTTTACTAGCTACACAAAACTGTAATCAATTCATTTTTACTTGCTTCGTAAATAATTTGATGTCTACGGGAGCGCTTTCTTTTTTAAATTCATTTTATTTAACTTTAGTGAGTTTTACTTAGTTTGTCATTGATTTTAATTCAATGTTATTTCATTTAAATCGGATTCGTTTGAGATATGAAGTGTGAACGTTGGTTTTTATGTACGTACTAATATTACTTGGCATCCTTTTGATCGACTTAAAAGAAATTAGTTAGAACTTATTCTTGTAAATGTTAGGAAGAGTGTTCGATCTTCGAATGACGTCACAATCACGATAGTCATATTCTAAGCGACGTGTTCCATTTCTGAATCAGTAGTCTTGCATTCTGTATGTAAACATACATAGTTCAGACACGCGTGAACTGATCGTCAGATTTTTACGTGTAATATACTACAATTATGGGTTGCTGTCAGAGCACCGAAAAGGTGTCAGGGCAAGACCTCGAATACTCGTCTAAGGAGGAAAAAGTGTTCGCATCTAAAGATTCAAAGATAGATATTGCGTCAGACGACTTGCGTGACACTTCAACAACAACAACGCCCTCTTCGGTAAAATCCAACGAATGTAGTGGTTTCTTAGAAGAAGAAGCGGACGATAATAAGAGGGAAGTAAAGTTGGAGGAAGATGGTGATGGAGAGAGAATGGTACTTATAAGTACAAAGAAGTTGAGAAGAATAAGACATTTATTGGAACGCTTGTCACGTAAACAATCACGAAGACAAAACCGTGTAAAACCTATAGACATCACACCAACAGCACCTGCTGCGCATGCTCGAGACAAAGACACGGTGATATGCGAATTCCAAAGATTACATATTGCACAAGAAGTGGACCAAGCATATTATTTACCCGGTCAAGTTCCACCAAGTGACAACTTATCAAAGCCAGATAGGTCCCTGAGCTGTCCGTACAACGTATATACATTTTACCAAGGGAGAGTTCGTCATGGACATGACGGACATCACCATTTGAAGTAGCTGAGTGTGTTTAATTTGACCGTGTTTTGTTACTAGGAGACTCTGAGGTGGATGGTCAAAACTATTGGAAAAAAATCACAGTTACTTGAAGTCGAAGAACTAGAAAATTTGAAAACGTAAAAAATATTGGTGCGAAGAATGTGAAGACAAATAACACATTTTTATAGGCACCACATTGAAGACAAGTTATAAATAGAATATGCTAATTATTCCTGATTTCAATCGTCCGAATTAGCATAAATCTTGTAATCAAATGTCACATATTTTTGTTTTAACGTTATTCGTGAGGATTTTTAAAAATATTTTTATCTTTTGTAGGTCTATATATACATCTTTATATATTTTACAAATAAAATATGTACTATTATTATCATTATATGATTTTAGTGTCTTTGACTCCCGTCATGCATTACACCAACGACGTATCTTGTACATATTAATTTAAATTCAATGCTATACTACTTATACTCTTTTACAAATAACGAGTGAGAGAGAGTGTGTGAGTGAGAGAGAATGAGAGTGAGAGCGAGAGAGTGAGTGAGAGAGAGAGTGTAACGGAGACAGAGACAGAGACAGTGAGAGACAGCAAGATGGAGTCAGAGATTGAGTGAGTGAGTGAGGGAGTGAGAGTTAGAGTGAGTGAAAGTGAGAGTGAGTGAGAGTGAGTGAAAGAGAACGAGAGTGAGAGTAAGAGTGTGAGAGACAGACAAAGACTCACAGAGTGAGAGACAGAGATGGGGAGAGAGAGAGAGAGAATGAGAGTGAGTGAGTGAGAGCGAGAGAGTGAGGGAGAACGAGTGAGAGAGTGTTTGAGACAGAGAGACAGTAACGGAGACAAAGACAGACAGAGTGAAAGAGACATAGCGAGGAGACAGACAGAGAGAAGGAGTTAGTGTGTGAGTGAGTGTGTGAGAGTGAGTGAGAGAGAGTTAGAGAGTGAAAGTGAGAAAGAGTGATTGAGTGTGAGTTAGAATGAGTGAAAGAGAACGAGAATGAGTGAGAGAGACAGGCAGAGACAGACTGAGACAGAGACAGTGAGAGACATAGAGATGGAGAGTGAGAGTGAAAGAACGAGAGTGAGAGTAAGAGAGAGTGTGAGAGAGACAGAGACAGACAGACAGAGACACACACAGTGACAGAGTGAGAGGCCAGGGACAGAGAGAGAGATGGCGACAGAGAGATTGAGTGAGTGAGTGAGGGAGTTAGTTCTAGATGTATGCATGCATACATACATACATGTACATACATACATCATACATTTTATATACATGTATATGCATACATACATACACACACACACATATACATCCATCCATCCATCCATCACCAATCAATCAATCAATCAATCAATCAATCAATCAATCCATACAGAACCTTCTGTTACTGACTTTCCTTATAATTTGAGACATATATGATGGATGTAGTTTATTGTCAAAAGTAGCATGTACAAATGAATGCAGTTTATCTCAAATGTAGTTGGTAAAATTCAAAAAACAGATGGTAAAAATTAAACCAAAGAACATGGGATCCAAGTGGGTCAGGCACAGGAGAGGGTTTTCCCCCTTCTGCCCCTGGACATTTTTGAAATTCATGGATTAAAAGTGCGCCCTCTTGTGATATTATTTAGCAGGTTATCAAAACAATACCCTCTTCTCATCACAATTGTATTTTTAAGTTTAATAGAAAAACTAACATAAAAATTCTCTCTCAAAATATAATATTGCATGCCCTATCATTCAAATATTTCCACCATTATGAAAAATTGCAGGATTCATTCAAGGTACTAAGTCAGGTCAGTATTCTTAGTAATTTGATTTGATGGTAGTATTTTGTTTTGTGTAAGCATTTGTCAACAGTAAGAATTTTTATAAGTTAAGAGACGGCAGTGCTGAGACACGCGTATGAGGGAATCTGAAATTTTTTCTAGTTTCTGCTCTTGCATCACAACAATTTTTTTTTAGCTTATACCTTGGAAGCATATTTTTTTTTACCTTGAGTTGGTCAGGAAATAGTTTTTTCTCTATTTTCGGTCCACGACAATTTAAAAAAAAAAATATTCCTCTGGCTACTCTGCGAGATATCAACTGGTGTAAACCTAAACGATAAACAAAGCTAGCATTAAGGTCAGAGTGACATTTACTACATTATTATTACATTGGGCAACTCTTTCTTGCTCTGGTATTTTTAATTCAAAATTAATGTATATATTTGTTGATGTCTCTGTGTCGTATCCATGACAACGTGATCATGTCAGTATCCATTGTGTCCTTTCACCAAGTTGTGTCTCTAGTGTTTGTACTGTATCTCTTGGTGAAAATACAGGAATACGATGCAATACAATACAATACAATACAATGTAGTATAATACAATGCATATGATGCAAAGCAATGTAATACAATACAATGCAATATAACGAATTGCAGTGCAATACAATACAATGCAATACAATGTAATACAATGCACTGCAGTGCAATGTAGTATAATACAATACAATATAATGCAATGTAGTACAATACAATGCAATGTAGTACAATGCAATGCAATACAATACAATGCAATGTAGTACAATACAATACAATGTAGTACAATACAATACAATGCAATGTAGTATAATACAATACACTAGAATGTAGTATAATACAATACAATACAACGCAACACAATACAATGCAATACAACACAAAACAACACTTTCATACTACTCTCCATCACATACTTGTAGCTATAGACTTCAATATAATATACCTAAATATACACATGCAATCTTGCCATAGGAGCATACAGGATAGTTGGTGGGTATGACAATCAAGCTTATAATACCCTTACAAGAAAAACTAGTACCTTGTCAAAATTCTGATTTTTACTCTTAATATTTTGGCAATTTAAACAAATGAGCATTCTAAAATTCTAATCACAAAAAACTCAATATATATATATTTCCTATAATATAAACGTTCACTAAACGTGTAATGAAAATATTACAGTCCTTCTATGTGTATTTTCATCTACGGATCAGGATGTTATCTCCTTCCTCACATTGGGTACAATACCATCTGATCCCTTTGCAATAATGCAGATGCACACACACATTGGAGCAGTAATAGATACTATTGGCACCATTGCTGCATTGTGGTCAACACTTGTAAGATACACAACAACACATTTCCACAAAGTTTTACAATGTCCTAAATAAAGGAATAACTAGACTGTAAGATTGTCGTGTGTCACTTCGCCCTCACTGGGGTTGATCGATGTGTGAGGGCGCCCTGTCACAGTGTACACCTCACAGACTAAGGAATAAGTGTATCAGTTACACGGTTACACTCCTTTCCCCCCGTGTAAACACTACAGGAAAATTGCGATCAAATAAATGCCTGACTCAACACTGACCTGACATTGCATGTATAACATACATTACAGCATGAGGTTTTTTTTTTTTTTTTTTTTTTTCGGAATGCTTTAAAAATGGCAATTATTATTGATCAAAATTGTACAAAAACCACCACTGATACAATCAAGAGACAACCAATCACTGATTGATCTTAGTATGCAAATAATATACAAATGACAAAACCAATGGTTAACCAATCAGATAGTTTACCAATCATCAGCCTTTAACCAAATATGCTAATGAGGTACAAGTACATATAAATCAGTTAAACTTTACAAACGCTACTTCTTTTTTCATTTTTAATAGTTTCTGTAGAAGATTGCAGTACATTGTACATTGTACACTTATAGAACTGAACTGTGTGATTGTCATTCAAGATACATTTTGATATACTACATCTACAAGAACCTTGGACTACATTTCATATGACTGACTGCTTTATACAAAATATCTTTCCAAAGCTTACTTCAAAGACTCTCAATATGTAAATGATGAACGTGAAATGACAGACAAATATAAACTACACATGGCTATCAGCCAATCATAAAAGACACATGGCTATCAGCCAATCATAAAAGATACATGGCTATCAGCCAATCATAAACTACACATGACTATCAGCCAATCATAAACTACACAGGGCTATCTGCCAATCATAAACTACACATGGCTATCGGCCAATCATAAACTACACAGGGCTATTGACCAATCATAAACTACAAAGGGCTATCAGCCAATCATAAAATACACAGGGCTATCAGCCAATCATTTAATACACAGGGCCATTGGCAATATTTGTTGAAAGTTTTCCATCGTTATCATGATAACAGTCAATGGATGTGATGTAAACGAGTAAAAGAATGGATGTGGGCCAGAAACCTTTTTTAGAAATTTATATGAGACTTGGACTCCCACACGACCCCATCTCTGTTATTTGACCTTTACCAGTGACATTTGACCCTTACATATGACATGTGATCTTTTCTCAATGACACATGACCCTTATCAATATCAAGTTATAATAATTACATGTATACAACTTACAAGCCAAGTTGAACACATTTGAATAGGAAATATGGAATTTACACCTTTGTCGTTCAATATCACAACTATACGCATCTGTGTCATCAGTTTTGTGGTGCTATGTCACTGGTTTTGTGGTGCTATGTCACTGGTTTTGTGGTTCTATGTCATTGGTTTTGTGGTGCTATGTTAAATGAAATATGATGCTCAGTTTATAACCCTACCGAACAACTCAGCCCCCCCCCCCCCCCCCCCCCCCCCGAGTATTTCGGGTATTCTGGTTAACTCCTTTACCACTGCTCATTCAACAATTTTCAACAATAAAGATAATTTATTGTTTAAATTTCACATTTATGTCACAATATCCCCAAATTTTTTATCTAATTTCTAACTGTTCCAACTCATAATTTTCGGTTTAATTTATGTTACCATTGACATCGGCACATGAAACATCACACTAATAGTAACCTGTATTGTATAACTCTAAGGCACAAGTCAATTAGATATCAATATAACAGTACTGTTTACATTTGAGACACTGATAATTAAAAAAAATACTGCTGATGGCAATGTGCACAACTGAAGTCCAATGTCTGACATACACATGCAGTGAGAGAGAAACACACTTCAAACATGAAAACACCCCTCCAGGATAATGGAACATCCCATGGACTTTGGTCAAGTGATTGTGTAACATTATGTAACTATACCTACTTCTTACAGGACCGATTGTTCGGAGAGAAAATCACTCTTTTGGACATAACTTTAAAACCACTGATCACAGCACTTTCCTTTTGAACAACTTTTCACCTAGACACCCTATGTAATATCTCTATTAAATCTCAAGGCAATTGGTCAAGCAGTTTTTGACTTTAAGTCATTTACACACACACACACACACACACACACACAGACACACACACACACACACACACATTTTATGATGCCTCCAGCACTACTGAATTACTTTTAGTCAGTGTTCAGTTGTACTAAAAAAACACAACAGAAATCAAGATTTCAAGGATCTCTCTATATTTAAAAGTGTAGCTAGCAGATTACAGAAACTAATCCCCAGCAGCAAACTACATTCAAGTGTTCATTTACAGGTTGTTATTTGCACACACACTATATAATACCGAGTTATTGTAGAATGGGCCTCAGAAATAAACTCTTTAATTAAAGTTTTACTGTTACCTATTCTCAGATAAAATGAATAAAAAAAATCTGAGGTCATCAGACAAATTTCTGAAATAAAAGTCAAAAATTTAGTCATTTTTAGAATCCAGTATGGCAACTGAATCTACTATGTTATATATATATATATATATATAGGACAATCAAAGAATTCCTTGAAAACAAAATGGAATTTCTTGTATTATTTCAAAAGGATCAGGACTCCAATGGCAAAAATTGGAAAGAATTGAAGAAACTAAATTTTCAGGGGCAGGTGGTCCTCTAGGTGACTTCTACCTTAACCGATTGAAGCCATATCATGAGTTTTTACAATGCATAACATTACCTTCAAATACTTTATCTGTAATATGACATCCATTTTAAATGCCACTTATTATCATATCCATATTCAAATTGACCGTTTTGGCAAATCACAGTCAACCATGCGAAGTACACCTCCATGAATAAATAATTTGCATATTCATATTGTCCTTTTTTGACCAATCACAGTCAACCCTAGATTGAAGTACATTGAATAATGCTATTTACATGACATTGGTCATTTGCATCTTCGTATTGTCCTTTTTTGACCAATCACAGTCAACCATTGATTGAAGTACATTGAATAATGCTATTTGTATGGTCATTTGCATCTTCATATTGTCCTATTTGACCAATCACAGTCAACCATAGATTGTGAAGTACATTGAATAATGCTATTTGCATGGTCATTTGCATCTTCATATTGTCCTATTTGACCAATCACAGTCAACTCTGTAAAGTATATGAATACATTATCCATGCAGAGTGTAATTTTCACCCCTATTCCTCACTTGTCCTGTGATTAATACTGGCTGATGATGTTTGTCATCAAAGCAACAAGTTCTGTAAATGTTGGTCGGTTTGTGTCTTCCCACTCCCAACACTGCCTCATGATGTCATAGACATTTTGTGGACACTTGAGTGGCTTCGATAACCTTCCACCTTTCTTCAAATGGTAATACAAATTTTCCAGTTTTATCTCTGCACCATCATGGTAATAATACCTAAAATGAAATATACATTTGTAGAGTCACAAATACAGGTATGTAGATAGGAATTTATTCTTTCTTATAAGCTCTTAGAAAGTTATACCACCAGTGTATACTATCATGGCAGTGAGAGTGTGTGGGCCATGCATGACTTCGAATACCACACTACATGTACTGTACACACTATCATAGTGAGAGTGCTACCACCACACAAGATTGCTTATAGTGCAAATAGAAAAGCTGTTTTAATTGTTGATAAGTTTTGCATTTAGGGAGAATGTGTCTTGGGGATCAATTCCTTGACAATCAAAAGTTCTTAAAATCTCTCCAAACCTTGCAGTATGAAAGCTTTTTCCTGGTCTTTTTAAAATAATAAAGAAATTTGGAAGTTCACCATCTTGTTATCAATGAACTAGCTAATCTTTTATTTTCCTCCAGTCATCAGCAGCCATACTGGATTCGACAGCCATATTGGATTTGGTAGCCTTATTAGATTCGGCAGCCATATTGGATTTAGCAGCCATATTGTTGGCAGCCATCTTGGATTTGGTAGCCTTATTGGATTCGGCAGCCATGTTGGATTTAGCAGCCATATCGGATTTGGCAGCCATATTGGATTCTAAAATGGCTTTTATTCTGATATCAATTTGACCTCTATCTAAAAAGCTTGTATTATACCTCTGATTTTTTCCATCATTTTAACTGAAAATGGGTTGGAGTTTTCTTGAGAACAAAGCAATAGAAAATTCGATGGTAACAAGTGTAAGAATTAAACTAGGTTCAAAGATACTTGTGATCTGTTTGTCATTAACCTACTTTGGTCTGTCTCCAAAGGTAAAGATCTCCCACAGTAACACAGCATAGCCCCATACATCACCCTTGGAGGTAAACTTACTGTGTGCCATACTCTCTGGAGAATGCCTGGAAAGATGAAATTAGAAAATGTGAAAAGTCTGACCAACAGAAAGGTATATATTACTAAATATATCAATAACAGAGCCCCATGACATATGAGTGCAAGCGTGGCATACATGGGGTAATATGCATGAGTGCTTGCAGTGTTCTCTGCACCTATACTTTCATGAGCATTGCAAGTGAAAGTGCAGCAGAAAACACTGCAGGTATGCAATATGTCTTTGGTATTGCACTGCAGTGAAAATACCACTAGTACGCACATGCACCAGTGCAACTAATCTCTGGTACATCAATGTAATAATACTGATTATTAATTACTATCACATGTACAATTCTTTTTTTTTCAAATTTAAAGAACTAATTCCAAATCTGTTCTTCTGTAGAACGTTAAATTATGAAAGATAATAATGATAACTCAACTTACCAACATTGTTACCCTCACAATGAAGGATAATGTCTGTAACACTTACCATAATACTGTAAAAAGGTGTGACCTGTTATACTTACACTTACCATAATATAGGGCGATGTCTGTTACACTTACCATAATATAGGGCAATATCTGTTACACTTACCATAATATAGGGCGATGTCTGTTACACTTACCATAATATAGGGCGATGTCTGTTACACTTACCATAATATAGGGCGATGTCTGTTACACTTACCATAATATAGGGCGATGTCTGTTACACTTACCATAATATAGGGCGATGTCTGTTACACTTACCATAATATAGGGCGATGTCTGTTACACTTACCATAATATAGGGCGATGTCTGTTACACTTACCATAATATAGGGCGATGTCTGTTACACTTACCATAATATAGGGCGATGTCTGTTACACTTACCATAATATAGGGCGATGTCTGTTACACTTACCATAATATAGGGCAATGTCTGTTACACTTACCATAATATAGGGCAATGTCTGTTACACTTACCATAATATAGGGCAATGTCTGTTACACTTACCATAATATAGGGCAATGTCTGTTACACTTACCATAATATAGGGCAATGTCTGTTACACTTACCATAATATAGGGCAATGTCTGTTACACTTACCATAATATAGGGCAATGTCTGTTACACTTACCATAATATAGGGCGATGTCTGTTACACTTACCATAATATAGGGCGATGTCTGTTACACTTACCATAATATAGGGCGATGTCTGTTACACTTACCATAATATAGGGCGATGTCTGTTACACTTAATATAATATAGGGCGATGTCTGTTACACTTACCATAATATAGGGCGATGTCTGTTACACTTACCATAATATAGGGCAATGTCTGTTACACTTACCATAATATAGGGCAATGTCTGTTACACTTACCATAATATAGGGTAATGTCTGTTACACTTACCATAATATAGGGCAATGTCTGTTACACTTACCATAATATAGGGTAATGTCTGTTACACTTACCATAATATAGGGCAATGTCTGTTACACTTACCATAATATAGGGTAATGTCTGTTACACTTACCATAATATAGGGTAATGTCTGTTACACTTACCATAATATAGGGCAATGTCTGTTACACTTACCATAATATAGGGTAATATCTGTTACACTTACCATAATATAGGGCAATGTCTGTTACACTTACCATAATATAGGGCAATGTCTGTTACACTTACCATAATATAGGGCAATGTCTGTTACACTTACCATAATATAGGGCAATATCTGTTACACTTACCATAATATAGGGCAATGTCTGTTACACTTACCATAATATAGGGCAATGTCTGTTACACTTACCATAATATAGGGCAATGTCTGTTACACTTACCATAATATAGGGTAATGTCTGTTACACTTACCATAATATAGGGTAATGTCTGTTACACTTACCATAATATAGGGCGATGTCTGTTACACTTACCATAATATAGGGCAATGTCTGTTACACTTACCATAATATAGGGTAATATCTGTTACACTTACCATAATATAGGGCAATGTCTGTTACACTTACCATAATATAGGGCAATGTCTGTTACACTTACCATAATATAGGGCAATGTCTGTTACACTTACCATAATATAGGGTTGTGTTGATTTGATCTTTGTCTATAGTACTGCTGGTTCTGACTGCCAACATTCATGACTCTTGCTAAGCCAAAGTCACTGATTTTAACTCTCTCTGATGAAGCCACAAGAATGTTCCTTGCTGCCAGGTCACGGTGCACTACATGTTCTTTTTCTAGGTATTCCATACCCTATATGGGGCAAAGGTCAAGAATTGAGAGTTACTATTTAGTACACTATAAGAAATGGGCAACTTTGTCATCAAGATAATTGGAAAGAAAGTATATATGAGAGAGAGAGAGAGAGAGAGAGAGAGAGAGAGAGAGAGAGAGAGAGAGAGAGAGAGAGAGAGAGAGAGAGAGAGAGAGAGAGAGAGAGAGAGAGAGAGAGAGAGAGAGAGAGAGAGAGAGAGAGAGAGAGAGAGAGAGAGAGAGAGAGAGAGAGAGAGAGAGAGAGAGAGAGAGAGAGAGAGAGAGAGAGGCTTATGGGAGAGAGAGAGAGAGAGAGAGAAGAGAGAGAGAGAGAGAGAGAGAGAGAGAGAGAGAGAGAGAGAGAGAGAGAGAGAGAGGAGAGAGAGAGAGAGAGAGAGAGAGAGAGAGAGAGAGAGAGAGAGAGAGAGAGGAGAGAGAGAGAGAAAGGGAGAGACAGACACACAGACATACAATGTATGACTTAGTATTTGTATAATTTGGGTATGAATACTTTATTACCTTGGCTATTTGCTGAGCATAGAGGCAGAGTATCTTCATTGACAAGTGAACATTTTTCTTCAAGTAACTATTCAGAGATCCTTTGGGTAGAAACTCCATAATCATCATCAAACCAAGTACTTCTTCTGCAAAATAAAGTGGAAAATCATGAAGACTTACACTAGTGTCTATAATAATTTCATAATAGACTAGTGAATGCACAATAAATTACAGAATAAATGTAGAATACTAGTGATTGATTGAGTGATTTAATCACATGATATATCTGTTCAGTATTCACTCACTCACTCACACACACACACACACACACACACACACACTCACTCACTCACTCACTCACTCACTCACTCACTCACTCACTCACTCAATCACGCACGATGCAACCTATGGTATTGTGTCAGATGTATGTAACAAGCACTCACAAAAGAACAAACGACAGTAAACGTAACAGCCAAAAAAATCACCACGTGTACACTACATCAGATTTTTAATCAGATTGGGTTCATACATACCCTGACATATACCCTTGACCTTGACCACCCAGTCACAATCTAACTTAGAAGTTCTTTGGATTTCTTTCCTGAAGTCTTCCACATGAGCTGCACTTTTAGAAAGGCTTATAGGTAGTTTCTTGACTGCTACTATTTCATCCTTCTCAGGTATGTTAGGGTATTTCTTCCAGGTTCCTTTATACACCTCACCATAGTGACCCTGTCCAGGTATGACATTACACCAAATCATTATGTGAATTGGGAACTTTAATTTCTTGACATTACATGTATGTGTGTGAGTACTAGATGTTGGATTAGGATTAAAATTGGGCTATAAATAGATAATCCTTATTTGTATAATCTCATCTCCCTATTTTAATCCCTATGGCTCTACTGATAATAATAATTATTTGAGATATTATTCCCCAATATTTTTCTTTGTTCAGCCAACAAAAATATGAGTAACCTAAGGGGCCTTTGTCACTATGAGTCGCTAGACAAATAGTGACAACCCTTAGGTCACGAGTATTTTCAGGATGAATGAAGACATTTAAATTGGTGAATAACATAATTATACCAGCACTGTGTTATCAAAGAAAAGTCGGAGAAAGTAATTGGCAATTTTGAATGTTTTGACAGCAGAAAAAGTGACGTTGACATGTGTTGTTGTGACACAGATGCACGTTGTCGTGACATAAAACAACCAGAGTATATATTCCATATTTTTTGTTCAACTTGGCTTGTGCATGGTATAACAATCTTTATAGTATACTTGGTATGTCTGTAACAATATTCAGTGCTTGTCTCCCAAGAAGTCCAGTGAGGGCCATCCCTTATGGGTTCAGTGTTAATGCAGGAGGAAACCAAAGTGCAGCTGGGGGAAAACCTGTACTGATTGGCTGAATCAAACAGTTACTGAATAACATTCTCATAACTTGCATTGTGACCAATTCAATCAAAAGAGTTTTCAATAGGTAAAATTTAAATCATTCCTGTAAAATATGACATAGCTCTTACACTGCCAATAATAACTTCGAGCTCCAGGGATTTTGGTTCAATATGTACAGTATCAAAGATGTCTTCTGAGCTGTCATCAACAACTATGTCTCTTGGCTGGTTGGGTTGTGCTTGAGACTGAGAATAGAATTTAATAGTTTAGAACACTGACAATCAATTCCATGCTGGTGTACAATATACACTATCACGACAGTGAAGGCGCTAGGGCCACGCACGTCTTTTCACTATCACAAGACACTGTAGCTATTGTCCATTAGAATGCCCTACTAGTGATGGCTCTGGGGGGCCAGGCAAGTCTTTCACTATCATAACATACTGTAACTGTTAACCCTTAGCACACCCTACTAGTGATGGCTTAGAGCCAGACCAGGTAAATCTTTTGACTATCACAACACACTGCAAATATCAAATCTTAGAATGCCCCACTAGTGTATGCACTATCATGGCAGTGAGTGCGCCCCTGTTCTAGCCATTAGCCATTTGGTTAATGGTGTCCATTTTCAATTAGCCAAATAGAGAAGTCGTTAGCCACAAACTTTAAACATTGAAACTACAGTGGGCCCTCGCTAACTCGCGCCTCGGTAAGTCGCGGATTCGGCCAAGTCGCGGGTGTCACCTTGGATCCCATTTTTTCTTTAGTTTTCCTATTGTTTTCGGAACTCCTCTTTGTGTATTTTTTTAAACAAATGGCACGCCTGCCAATTTCAAACTCGTTGGTGTTTCGATGAAGAGGTGTCGCGGTTTGACTTTGATGTTAGCAATTGCCTTCTATTTATTCGGACTGCTCCACATTCACAAGTTCCTTATGCACTTCTCGGCTAGTCAACAAACACGTCGACCATTTTTGTCTGGCTGGTGAACGGTGCGTGCATTGATCGTGTTAGATTCGAGTCGCAGGATTCGTCAGTCGAATTCGAACATCGTCCACAAAAACAAATTAATAACTAAAGCTTGTCTCGCATTAATATATCGTTGACTTGATTGATTTAGAAGTCACCTAAAAACGTTTTGTTTCTTCAAAATTTTGAGGAAAACGTCATTTATATAACGAAATTTCGGTCTACGATCAACTGAATTCGTTCATCACTTGCGTCTTTATGTTTATATATCTACCGACATCATGCATCACGCCACGTGTTGCCGAACCTTGTGATTTCTCAACTCAACCTCATCATTTAGGAATGTTACTGTACTGAGAAACATAAAAAATTAGTTGTTGTTTTAGAATATTTAAAACAAATCCCGTTATTCAATGATATAAAAGTCAAAACTGCACTTCCGCAACCCGGAAATTCAACAGCATTTCTTGGCCCTACCATGGCCGCCAGGCGTGAGCTTGTAAGTTGTACTGTTAGTTTGTCGACCGTTCAAAAAACAAAAAAGAAAGTCTTGCCGCGATTGATGCTTTGAGAGTCACACAATTGTACGATAATCTTCCTCAAAGATTTACTGTTAACCCAGGACTGTTACAATATTACGTCCATGCGTCCATCACAATAAATTTCGAATACATACCGTCATGTTCGTGAACTTAAAAGATTTACCCTGGATTTACTGAATATTGAAACTTTGATTTCGTGCGTATCTTATTTTTTTTTATGAATATCGCCAATGAACTTGCACTCATAAAACATGTACTGGGCTACTGTACTAGTTTCATCTGCACATTACTGAAGAATGAAGAAAAGCTGACGTGTGACGTGTGTTAATGTGTGGTTATGAATATATAATGAGCACCTCGCTAAGTCGCGGCCCTCGCTAAGTCGCGGGTTTCTTGATGGACCTGGACACCCGCGAGTTAGCGAGGGTCTACTGTATAATAATACTATTACACTGTCTTTACATGTACTTTCGGACTAAACTTTTAAATTTAAGCTTTCTATTTTTTCCTTCCAGCCATTGCCATGGAAACTATTCCCATTCCAAATTCATCCTACCTCAATATGACATCACAATAATGTAAATTTTATAAATTATTTCGGAGAGAGAGAGAGTTTTATAAATACTTTACAAATTAACATTTCAAATGTATACACACACACTACAGACCCAAACTATGAAATCTTCCCCTACCTGTACTGCAGGTCCCAGATCAAATTCATTGTTCAGACCGTGTCTGCTGTCTGTCAGTGCGTTATTTGGTGGTTCAGCAACTCCACTGTCGCCATTACCAGTGCTGGTTATTCCATTTTCAAAGAATTCTGAAACCGATCTCTCCCATGTGTTGCTGTCTTGGTTGATGTCCACAGTGCCTGGACAGTGAATATACACACACCAATGTAACATATTATTAATTAAAATATGAAGAAATATGAATATGAACTAAGTTATGAATATGAATTCAACCATAAAGTCAGTGAAACATGTGAATCCAAAAACATCTACATGAATGTGAATATAAATATGAATATGAACAACAACTCTTTTTAAATATAGACTTAGTTATCCAAATTAAATTTATACAGTAGAGGTATCTGAATGCTGACAATCATGAAACCTCTCGGTATCTGTACTGAGTATTTATTCTACCAGCTAGGTGTGTCATAAAAATAAAGGTGACCCTATTTTTTTCTTCTGTTTCTCATTACCTGACTGACCCAAATTGTCTGCTCCAACATCAACAGAATTTTTTTTTTTGCCTGCCTCTACTATTTTGTGGAACAGTGCCCTCTCTGGCAAGCATAAGCAAGGGTCTGGACTGTCAATGTAATCATAGACCCTACACTTTCGTGATGTAATCTAGTCGTGTGGAAGTAATGAGATTTGTTCACGAACAAAGCATTTCTTTCATGACAGAAATTATTCAAGTGGAGGGGGGGGGGGGGGGCAGGGGGTTCTAGAGGAGAAGCATTGGCTTTGTGGTGGAAAAGGCCGGTCACTATAAAATAAAGTAAATAAAAATGAAATAAAAAGAAGATAGAGAGGAGGAAAAGGTGAGGCAGAGAAACATGAAGATGAATTTTTTATACATTTGTATTGTATTGTATTGAAAAACATTATTCTATTTTGACCCTCTAGCATGAGGTGAAATGCTATTGCAGGTACTAAAAATCGTTCTATTTTGACCCCCTACCATGAGGTGAAATGCTATTGTAGGTACTGAAAATCATTCTATTTTGACCCCCTAGCATGAGGTAAAATGCTATTGTAGGTACTGAAAATCATTCTATTTTGACCCCCTAGCATGAGGTGAAATGCTATTGTAGGTACTGAAAATCATTCTATTTTGACCCCCTAGCATGAGGTGAAATGCTATTGTAGGTACTGAAAATCATTCTATTTTGACCCCCTACCATGAGGTAAAATGGTATTGTAGGTACTGAAAATCATTCTATTTTGACCCCCTACCATGAGGTGAAATGGTATTGTAGGTACTGAAAATCATTCTATTTTGACCCTCTAGCATGAGGTGAAATGCTATTGCAGGTACTGAGAATTAGCAAGACTCCTTCATTTAATATGAAATGGTGAACGTAACATTGTTAGTCACTTGAAAATCCAATATGGCCACCATGGGGAGTACTTCATGTCCAACATTGCAGGTTGAAGGATTTGGGTACCTTCACTACAGATTATCACTTCTGAAGAAACTGATATATATTAATTACGACAAACAGGTCTCGTAAGCGCATTTTTAAATTCTAGGAAGAAATGTACTGTGTGACTTCCGTCGTGGGGTAGTTGGAATGTGGTTTTCCCTGACACTCATTTGGGGATGCCTTGTACGCAGAGCCCCCAGCGACGAGACTACTTCAAGTTATGAACACTTGATGTCAAAATACAAACTGATCTGAGTACTTCATGTAATGTGTACACGTACACATGTATACGTGTATTATACATGTAAACATTACCTGCTGTTATGATCTTCCTGAAGTCTCTGAGAACACATTTGAAGGTGGGTCTTTCTGTTGGATCTTGATGCCAGCATGAACTAATGATTTTAGCCACAGGTGTAGGTAGTCCATTCAGAGGGGGTCTCATTTCTCTCAAGTACCGATGGCGTATCTAGAGGATTGAAAATGTTGTAAGTATTAAATGACATAGTACATAGAACAAATATCCACTCAATTTATTGATATTCACGTCTTTAGAAGTAATTTGCATATTACAAATGAGGTCATCTCATCTTGAACATTCTTTGTCTAGAAATATTTCCAAATATCTTTCAGATCTATTTGCTTTGAACTTTTGAGTCAACGGTGAACAGCGAATATTGGTAGTAATCCATCGCAAACTGACAGGGGGGGGGGGGGGGGTAAGCACAGAATCTTGTACTAGAGTAACCAGTTTGACTTTACATTGGAGATGACCGTAGTGATTATACCACATATAGGAAACTAGAATACTGAAAATCTACAAATCTAACCTCTTCATCCCGGCACACTGTTGGCTCCCTTCCTTTGTGAAATACTTCCCAGCAAAATACACCATACGCAAATCTATCTAACTCAGAGTTTGCTCGACAGGTCTGCACCAAATGTTCTGGTGGAGTCCATGGCACTCTGAAGACGAAAGGAAATATGTAACTGTCGTTACCATAGTGATTGGGCAGTAGAATTACAAACACAAAATGTCCATCTTTTACTTTGTGTGAATGACATTAACTATGTCGCCATCACCCCTCTCTCTCTCTCTCTCTCTCTCTCTCTCTCTCTAGTTCCTTTCTGATGTATTATGATTTGGTGATCATCATCACTCATGCATAGGGGAAGTCCTTATTTTAACACAGAAATATCAGTTACCCCCAACTGCATGCACGTAAAGATGATGATGTGATGAAATCTCTCTCTCTCTTCCTCTGTGTCTCTCTCTCTCTCTCTCTCTCTCTCTCTCTCTCTCTCTCTCTCTCTCTCTCTCTCTCTCTCAGCTGACAACATTCTTACCAAACTGCATATGTGACAACATCTTCTGATTGGACAAGATGATAAAATAAAACTTAGCCTAACCTTTTCAGCCTTGCTTCATGAGCAAACGGTAGTGCATAGTAGATACTACCAAACATTGGATCACCTAATTTCACAATAAAACCAGTGTCAGGATCACTTGCTACCAAGACATTCCTCGCACAGATACTACCATGGACAAATGATTTCTCTTCCTGTTGTAAACAAATGTATTTAGTACAGACATATGTAAATCATTCTGGGTAAATGTAGATAGTTACATAGTACATGTATGTTTATTCTTACATCTAACTTTATACCAATATACTAAACCCTATAGCTAAGTTTATATGCTAAATATTCTACACCCGAAAGCAATGGTTTTAGTTATGGCTTTTTAAGAGTCATATGTTAATACACCTTAAGAATTACTTCCTGACTAGCTAGCAGTGGGATAATACGAGGCTGGCATTGACACCCAATAAAGATGTAATCATCATCGGATCGTTTATGAGTTATATCTTAATACCAGGTTTGAGTTAAGTCAATTGAATAATTTGATCGAGGTTTTAAATATCTGATTCAATATTTCGAGTAAAAAGCTTGTAAATTCAGTCTGTGACACTTTAAGACAGTAAAAGTTTAAAAATGGCTACATGGATGAGGATTGGCTATTCATTTTGGATTTTTAATTTACAAAACAATTTTATCATGGCTTTCTACTTGAAAAATCAATATGAAACAACATTGACCAAGTCAGTCACAAAATTGCAAAAAGCTAAAATATGTGTAAAAAGTTTGTTTTTGTACGTACAATAATAACGATTTTACACATTTATTAATCTTTTGTACTTTTGTTGACTTTACAAACAGTAGTAGGAACTGAGCCATGATAAAATTGTTTTGTAAATCCAAAATCCAAAATCCAAAATAAATACCCAATCCTCATCCATATGGCCACTTTATCAGTCCTTACCAGGTATTCACAGGCCTGCGCTATTTGTATGACAGCCTTGAATAGATCAGGTGTTTGAATACGGTTGTTATTACGTAAATATTGACCAAGAGATCCAAACTTGACGTACTCCATAACAAGTGTATTTTGACGTACTCCCACAATTCCAACGATATGTGGATTCTCCAAAAACATAATCTTGTCAGCTGTTCTAAAAAATACCTAGGGTACAAAATAAAAAAACATTATGTTAATGATAAATGGTAAATACATGTATCCAAGATAAAAATACTGTCAATGGCAATGTGTACAACTGAAATTCTTCTTTCATGATTTTTCTAGTTAGGAAAGAGGCAGATGATTTGTTGCAAAAATTTTATTCATGTAAAAGTCATGAATAATAGAATTGTACAGATTTGTACTTTGGGCCAATAGCCATGAACTACAATAAATGACCTATCTATGACTTGACTTATACTGAAGGAAAAGGTTGGCTTTTACCTAGTCTAGTTCCTATACGACGCATTACGATTACTACGATCATCTACACTCACGTATACTACTCCCGCTGGGTGAAGGGTAAACAACGCATATCAGTAGTAATCCATCACAAATTGACATACAGTTGTAATTGGTTAGTTCCTTTAGACAATCGCTCATTGACCGAACTCCACCTCTCCAGTCTGAAACTAAAATCATGTGGGGATGCGATAACATCATCACGTTCATATAAACGCAGTCGAGGTAGCACAGATTGTTGTGCTAGAATAACGACTTCCCCTATACGTGAGTGGAGATGTTCGTAGTATTATCGTAACACATCATATAGGAACTAGACTATAAAATTTTTACCTCTTCAAGCTTCTTTTCATACTGTTTATTTGTTGTAAGACATTTGACGGCTACAGATTTGATGTTGTTTTCACTGTAAGTTCCTTTGTAAACTTTAGTGAATACTCCTTCTCCTTCCATGGGATGTCTTTCTTTCAGTAGATCCTTTTCCTGGATCCACACTCCACTGTCAGTGTTTTCCCGTCGATATCCAGGTTTTGGTGACCTCTGTATGTCGGGGATTTCACCTGATCTTCTCAAAAGCAAAGATTTATCTGAAAATATCAAAAATATATTTATATTATGTATGTGCTAATGTACAACTTTTTGGATCAAATTATGAGTGTTGCCATGGCCACAAGGCCACAAAAAAATGAAGATTTGTTTCTGGTCAGTGTGCGCATCACTTAAATACCCTCGAGTTGGTCTTTTTTTTCTCATGTTTGTCCAGCCCATGCAGTCTGCAGATCTGTTGGGAAACACAAAAATAACCCTACCTACTTCAGTGAAGACAACTGCAGAGCCAATCATGAACAAGCAAATGACATCTGCCCCACATACACACTTGCTCTAAAGTACTAAATAAAAAAGAACAGTAACTGCCATAAATAGTAGATTGAGTGACAGGTTTGTGAGAATTATGGGGAACCTGGGGAACCTTTTCAAGCATGTCTGAGATATGGTTTTGGACATGAAAACTGCGCCAACAAAATCGCTGCCAGGCAGCCATATCGGATTGTATCATGACAAAAATGGATATGCACATGTATGTCACAGAACACTGTCCTAATACCAACTTTGAATGAGATCTGTTCAAGCATGTCTGAGTTATGGCTTTGGACATGGAAAATTCGCAAACAGCCATATTGGATCGTATCACGACGAAAATGGATATGCACATGTATGTCATAGAACACTGTCCTAATACCAACTTTGAATTAGATCTGTTCAAGCATGTCAGAATTATGGCTTTAGACAGGGAAAAGGCGGCCATATTGGATCATATCATGAAACAAATTGACGTGCATATGTATGTCATTGTATGTTGCCCCTGTACAAAGTTTGAAAACAATCGGTCCAGGCATCTCCAAGAAACGGCTCTGGACGGACGGACGGACCGACCGACGCACGCATGGACAGACGGATGGAACCTAATCCATAAGTCCCCGTCCCGGACTTCGTCCGGCTGGGACTTATAAATTGCAAATGTGTGAAATGTTTGTTATTGTACGTACAATAATTTTTTTTTACACATTTGTTAGCTTTATGCAATGTATTGAGTTACAAACACAGACTTGGTCAATGTTGTGTTGCATTGATTTTTTCAAGAAGGAAGCCACAATAACATTCTTTTATAAAGTAAAAATCCAAAATAAATACCCAATCCTCATCCATATGGCCATTTTCAACTGAAAATTCACCCATTATTCTTGTTACCAACATTTGAACCATTTGGCAAGAAAGCTTTCCAAGAAGACACCTCAAATTTGGCAAAATGATCGGGGCTAAAGATGTTTTTATGTTGTTGTTTTTTGTATTTGGAAGATATATTTTACCTTTAGGTACAGGTGGCACACACTTCTTCAACTCCACAGGAAGGCATCGATTACTGACTTTATATTCGTCTATGAAGTGTTTCAGTGTTTTATGTTTTGGCTGGTCTGGTAAGCTGACTTCACCGTCTTTATGACAAAGAAATAGGATGACATTATGATCAACTGTTAAATTAATTAGTCATCAGGTTTAAACTGAATCCCGTAAGGGCAAAACCATAAATTGTTGGGCCTACACACATTGTTAGAATACATCATTCTAAACTCTAGCTGTACCACGTAATTGGAAAATAAATTATATGAAACTATACAAAATTTGAAGCTTGCATACTGAACATATTGCCTAATTAATTAAAAAATCATCAAATATTCATATTAACCATTAAGATTATAAGCTACATCAACAAGCTTTTAAAGGACACATGTATTTCTTTACCATCAAGGCATGTAGTAAAATTATCTGAAATTTAAAGCTTGCATTCTGAAGACATTGCCTAATTATCAAAAATGCAAATCACACATCACAATTAAAAATTATAGAAAAAGCTACATCAAACAAGAGTGAGTTGTTCTGGTTGATGTAAGTACCAAGTTATATGAAATTTGAAACTTGTATTCTTAAGATATAGCCTAATTACCGAAAATAATTTATTATGCAAATGTCTCATTAAAACTAAAAAACAGGCTTTATAGGATATGTGTGCTTTGTTATGATTGATGCCTGTGCCAAATTATATTGAATTTGAAGCATACATTAAGTTATAGCCTGATTACTAAAAACCATTATTTATGCAAATGATAATTAATGTTCATTAGATATTTACCAATATCTAAAATCAGTTCGGGAATTTGAAAATCTAATCAGGAAGATGTGTAGCCAGTTTCATTACAATTGATGCAGTAGTTTTTGAGATATTGTGTCCACAGAGAGACAGACACACGCACAGACAGACAGACAGACAGAAGCTTTACATAACCTCCCAATATAGGAGGTAAAAATGGCACTCAAGCAAAAAATACTTTCAAATAAAAGTTTTATTCTTATGCTGTTCAATTGAGTCATTTTCATGAATACATTGTATCCCTTTCCCCTTTTCCAAATTAAATTTCACAGTTACCTCTATTTACATCTACAGGGTAGTTCTTGATGGTATCATCGTAGGCCAGCATAAGACAAAATCCTCCCGGTTTAGTAGGGTCTGGGTTTTGACGTATAAGGTATGTGCCATCTGTCATTTCAGCTTGCTGCATTCTCTCACTAGCATGTGCACGCCTGAAATCATAAAAATGTTTCAAAATTAAATGACTCACAGATATTACATGTATGATGTACAAAAGTAGGCATCAACTGAGGGAAGAGTGTCTGAGGTACACATACAGTGTGCATGCCAAAGAATTGCTTCGACTGGGCTAGTAATTGAAAACATATAACAAAGTTTGAGTTGTGTACAATAGATGATTTTTTAATCTGTCCAATAAGTGTGGTATAAGTTCTATGTTTGTTTCTTAGCCAGTTTTGTCTTTTGGTGAACTTGTCCGGAAAAGTGTCTACAACTTTATTAAGAGAGTGGCAGACAGCAGCAATGTTTACGTACAGTCTGTTTATTCATGTGGTTCTCTCCAGTGCCGGCATTGGAGAGATATTCTCTATTGAATTTTTGTCATTACTTTGTATGCTTGTTCAACTCTTATTCAAACAAATAAATAATAATAAATTGGCTAATTCAGTGCTACATAGAGTCAGTTTTGGTGTTATATTGGTGTAGGGTTCCTGTGCTAGTACTAGTACACTAAGGTAATGAATAGTGACCACTGTATGCAAATTTAGGATACTAGTCCATATCATGTGACATGATCTTAGCCAATCACTGATGGGGATAATATAGTGGTGTTTTAAAATGAATGTTTAATAACTGGAAGAGAAATGCTTAGTCACATGCTATTACACACGGTTTGACATCAGGCCAGTTAATGAGAGAGAGGGGATCCTTAAATTGCACTGTAGGGTGGTGATGTGCAGACGAGGGCTTGTCTGTAATTGTACGGTACAACTTACGTCAATGGTCCATGGCATTTAGCTTCAGCCAGTCTAATTTGCATTGGTGATGCAGTGTCTTCACATAAACAATAGTAGTAATCTACCAGTAACTGATAGTAACCATCTAGTAAACTAACCAATGACTCCGCTTCATCCCAGTTCGCAGTTTCAAATTTCTGAAATTTTTTAAGGAACACAATGGATAGTTTGCCTTAAACAATCTGAGACATCCCCATGGCATTCCTTTCCCAAATTCGGCAAAATGTACCCAGCAATTTCAAGTTGTAGTCTTTGGACTAAAAATCACTTTTTAAGAACACAGACTATTTGACACTTATTGCCTGCCTAGCTATGAGGGCACTTGGTGACTTGCAGATGTCTTTTAACTCATGGCTGTTATGTAGCAACTATTCCCCTCTGCTTTCAGCCTCGGGGAATTAGTTGCTGCATAACTGCTACTGGGGGTATTAAACATCTGTTATTGTCCTCATTGCCAGGCAATAAATGTATAACACATCACATTCTTAGGCATTCTTTCCATAGTCAAAGAAAACCACTGATAGGGGGGTGGGGTGGGGTGGAAACTCTCCTGCAACATGTACATAAATAGTGCCCTAGGAAATAATAGAAAACAAGTGGTTCCCACTCTATGCTAATTGAGGTCACCATGGGTTACTAGTCCATACCATGTGACATTATCTAAGCCAATCAATGAAGGCTACGTGAAAATGATGTGTTTTAAATTGGGTTATTGGTATTATCATGTGACTACACCATAGGGCACTGGTTGGTCAGTTGTGGGGGTACTGAAAGAGTTTTACAGCCATACTGTATACTTACCACAGGCTCTCCTTTTCTTCTATTGATTTGTACCACTGTAGGTCTCTGGTTATAATCATTATCATTGCATGTTATCACAATGTCTGTGATATCACAGAAGTCAAATCTCAATATAATATCTTCTGTACCAGCCTGAAAGTTTAGTAATAGAAATAAAACAATGACTATTATAACTTACTACTGTATACAACAAATATGTCATGTCACTCATCAGCCCTAAATGGCCTTATCCTGACATGGCATACCCACATGTAACAGGCAAGGCTATGACCGAACCCATTGACATGAGAACCCAAGTGTGGCATACTTGGGGTATTTGTACGAGTGCTTGCAATGTTCTCTATGTTCATGAGCATGGAGTGAGTGAAAGTGCAGCAGAAAACACACACACACTCACTCTCTCTCTCTCTCTCACTCTCTCTCTCTCTCTCTCTCTCTCTCTCTCTCTCTCTCTCTCTCTCTCTCTCTCTCTCTCTCTCTCTCTCTCTCTCTCTCTCTCTCTCTCTCTCTCTCTCTCTCTCTCTCTCTCTCATTTTTCATGTCATCAAGTTTATATGCAGTTGGGGGTGGGGGTATAACAGATAATTTCTGTGCTAGAATAACGACTTTCTTTAATAGTTTAACTATCTTAAATATCACCAGGAAGGAGGGACAGTTTATTTTATTGTTTATATTATAAATCACATACATCATGGCTGTGTATCTACTGTACAAACCAGTGTTTACATGCACCAGTGAACATGCAGTCTATTTGTATTTGTATTACAGTGCAATACCGAAAATAACATTCTTTCACATCTGTATGCAAATGAGCACCTGTACATGTACATGTATACATGTATGGATGTTCCATACCCAGGATAACAGTGGACACAGTGTTCTATTACTTTCACAATCTGTTGTTTTGGACTAGGATACAATGGGTAACACTGAAGTACTTTCTCTCTATGTACTACACTCATTTACTAACAGCATTCACATCAAGTGTAAAAATATACTGTTTCAATTTGTTTATTTACAAGCCTGACATGTGGCTTTTGCAATGTGGTCAAATGAAACAGTATACTTTTACACTTGATATGGATGCTATAAATGATTGTTACATATGTACAGAAAATGCTTTACTTTGGTGTTGTGGGTTGTAATGTAATACTAAACCAGTCCCCATGCTTGTGCCAGAATGGGTGCTATATACAGTGTATAAGAATATTTGTACTGTGTTTTCTGCTGCGCAATATGACACAGCTACAGAAAACACTGCAATCACTTGTTCAAATAACAAACACTGGTAGTGGTACAATGTAGTGAAACCTGGTACAATGAATGGGGAACTGAGGCAGTACCACATTTACATGTTATACATGTACCACACTTACAAAACACTGAATAGGCAACGCTGGCATTACAAAATGACTGAAGAACATTTCATGTACTTACAACTCAGTAGTTGAAATTCTTTTTGTTTTATTTGTGTCAGGTTAAACATCACACTCACTCAGAATCAATGACATTTATAAAGGACACTTCCTTCGATTCTTTTTTTTTTCTTTTCATTTTATGATCATCAGACATCCTAGTTTCAGAAACTGTGAAGGAAGTGATGGGTTCAAGCCAATAACTCTTAGGAGTTTACTGTTTAGACAATGACCTCTGACCCACACAATGTCAAAGGTCAAAACATGAAGAGGAACTGGCCAACTTTGGTACATGTAGTTTTATTAATCGTGAAATAATATGTGGGAACTGTGTCTAATTCTTGTTGTCAAGGGGAATACAATCACTTATTACAATGTAGTTTACATCTGTTCACTGGACCCTTACGAGATTGTACATCATGTACATGTATGTGGTATACACATATCTTCCACCCCTTCCCCCCCCCACCTCCTAGGGGTTTGAGGTTGAGCTGGGTCGTAATAATCACATAGTAGCCTACATGTACATACACACTGTGCTTTTGAAACCCCCATCCCCACCCCCCACCCCCACACTATTTGAATCATGGAGACTTTTGATATGACTACATGATTATTACAACACAGCTCAACCTCAAACCTCCCAACCCACCCATATGCCCCCCCCCCCCCCCAAACACTAATCGACTCATTGAGACTTTTAATCTTGACTTTTTAAAGCATAAAAATAGAGGTTTGACCCCCCTCCTCATCCTGAACTATGAACAATTTGCTGAGACAGCATGTTTTTTTAATAAGGGCTGGAGACAACATTAGATGTAATTGGATATGATACCCTTATCAAAGCTGACCACACATCCCCACTGAGTGACACAATACATGATGTAGCAGCACACATGATGAATACACAGTCAGGTACTAAGACAAACACAGAGCAAGTGAAGTTTCGATGAAGACACACAACTTTACTCCATATCTACATCTGTGCTTATCTTAATAGTACCTGACTGTGTGTATGTGCTGCTATATATTGTGTCACTCACTTGGAATGAGTGGTCAGCTTTCATACGATCTCATATGCAATCCAAACTGAGCATGCTCAGATGCAAATGACTATGGGATTATCTGTGGTTATCGTAATACCTAATCTGGAGCTACTGATAAAATTAACCTCCCACAAAGATCAGGGTGACTATGAATTGATCATTCCTGGTTATAAACAATGTAACAATATTGTTTACAATGCTAATTGATTTAATTTATTATGACATTTCCCATGATGCAACATTCAACATGGCGGATTTGCAAGTTCCCTATTACTTCGAATGTTGCCTATACATACAATGTATACATGTACATGTTACATAGCTTGTAAAAAACGTGTATGACATGTCCTCTGCAAAGTGCTCATCAAGTATTTGGCAAACTGTGGCGGGCTGAATATAGGGATTAGTGGGAAAAATGCAGGTGTACGTTGTTTCTGCTTGTATACATTTACATATACAGATGATCTTACATCAAGTGGCAACACCTTATTGCCTCAATATTGTTATTTTATCATATAGTTATCAGTTTTTTTTGTACCTATGATGGTACACAGTGGGAGTGTAATACCAGCTAGTATTAAACAGAGTATTGGATAATGTACAATGTAGAATACATGACAATTATCTGAGACAGAGTGGAGACAGCCTACAGTGTACAAACACCATACACTTTAACTGTACAACTAAATACAGAATGGGGGTAAACCAGGATTGGTCATAACATTAACTGTGTCACCATATGACTCTGATTCGGTTTTGTGAATTGATAAGGCAGAACAGTCATAAGAAATGTAATTCACATGATGAATTATGCGGTAGAATTATGGAGAACAATAGGAAGGCACAAACCGTTAATTTACCAACAAAAATTTCTATTCAATAAATGTATTCTTATATTTCTATTTGTAATTTTGTAATTTTGTAATTTGTATATTTGTATTTGTAATCTAAAATGAAACTTGTTTTAGTGTACCGGTGTACAGGTGTTTTCAAAATTAAATGAATAGAATGTACATATTTTGTGTTCTTCTTGTGTTTTCAAATTTAATAAATGTGTATGTTTCCCTAGACATGATTTGTATGTAATTATGAGTCTGGTTGAAATTTCATTGTTTGCATCAAAATGCTGGTGCAGGCCAGGTGCAGGCCAGGCCAGGCCAGGTCAGGTATAGACTTAATTATATTTTGGATTCACATTTGGATCCAAAGATCTACCATTAGAATTCACAGCTCAATATTTAGCCAAAACTTTCAACACATACGCACTACTGTGCTGTACACACGGCTACAATCATGCTTGGACTTTGAGCCAAGATTTTGTTGTAGTTACACATTCAGAGCTTTAACCATTAAAACAGGATAAAACAGCACTCATAGTGTGGGGTTGGGCACAATTAGAATTGGTGTGAATTTCCGGC
This sequence comes from Glandiceps talaboti, assembly GCF_964340395.1. Lineage (NCBI taxonomy): Eukaryota > Metazoa > Hemichordata > Enteropneusta > Spengelidae > Glandiceps > Glandiceps talaboti. Next base: position 15,346,861 of record NC_135561.1, read on the forward strand.
CTAAAATATGAGCGGAAGAAGGGATTTTACAACTATTTATAACAATGATTTCTCTCTGATGTTCCCCATCAAACATTATAATATACACCACTAAAATAGAATTCCAGTTATTCATGAATACAGTGAATTGCTGGTAGAAAATGACTGAACCTTACCATACCATTTAGTTGTTATATACCATGCTATATATGGTATAAACATCAGCCTACCACTATTGGTACAGGAGAAAAAAAACGACAACATATCTACACCTGATAAACATTTTAGCATCACTCAATGATGACTCCAACCCGGTGAAAGCATACAATTTGGGAGACATCCCTTACGACTGATGAGAAACACCAAAGTGAGAGTTTTGAAACAGCCATAGTCACCTTATATGACAGTGTTTTATTTAAGGGCGGTAAGTAGGTAAAATCTACCGGGGTTCCCACATCATTTTACCGGGGTTCCCCACCAAAATTATGATACATTGCATGGGAAGCACTACCAGTTTTACCTCTTTCCCCCTTTCTGTTACCGGGGTTCCCAAACCTTAGCAAAAACACTGTATGATGAATGAATCCAACAGGAATCCAAGGCTCTATCATGGTACCTTTCATCATCATCATTTTAAAAAGACAATCTGCACATATTACACATAAGCACATTGATATACTACCTACAGTGTATGTGTGGATATCAATAAGCAAATACAAATGTAACATTACCAGAATGATATCCCACTCTACACACAAAATGCTACTATTTTCTCATACGGATGTCTCTATCATCTTTTTTTTTTCATGTGCAACATTTTGAAAGTGCCTGTAGTTGTTCTGTGCACCCTGGCCAAGCATTGGCAAAACATTTTTTTTTGCTCGTGAACAGGATCTATTACCAATCACACTTCCACAGTATGTACAAGAACGAATATGAAATAGATGTGAAAAATGTGGCTCCTAGAACTGAAGACACTAATTTACATGGAGATTTTGAATAGAAAAGATAACTAATGGCACATTGCTGAGAAAAAATAACCTGACGACAGCTAATCAAAAATCTATAGCATATATAATCTAAAAAAAATTCTGTGGATACCTGACCTGGCCTGGCCTGCGCCTGGCTTGTATCTATGTTTTGTAACGACCGAAAATTCATGCATGGTGTACATGTACAATGGAGATGTTTATTTTTGGTACATTCAACTGACACTAGTTCTCAGTACAGTTTGTCATTTATAAACAACTACTCTTTGTCTAAACATACATGTACATGTAAACAATACAGTAACTCTATTACCAATCACACTTCCACTGCGTACAGCAGCCACTAAGAGATTACTATTATCTGATAAAATAACAACTGAGATGATGTTTCCACTTGATGGAATATCATTAATCACTGTAAAATGCTCAATGGGGTAGCGAGTTATTATATTACAGAGGTGAACAAATCATTTTGTGAACTGGTGGTCCCGGACCAGTGACTTAAATAGAATCCAGTTGTCCTGCTGAAAGGATTAGTGGTCCAAGGTCCCGCTAATGTGATATATTACATGTAAATCTTGCCTATGAATCTGTATATTCAGATGACTTTTTAACATAGTTATTGGCAGTAAGGTACTGGTCCGATGGACCAGACAAGGTAAAATTTGTGTGGTCCGCCCAAAAAAATCGCTAGTCCCAGACCCAGGACCAGTGGATTTGTTCACCCTGTATCATAAGCAGAACAACAAAGGACCTTTCAGACTAAGTAGACATTTGACCTAGTTTTTGAATCCACCTGGGTAGCAATACCGGCAGTAATAATAATGTTGGTTTTTATATAGCGCTTTCCCACTCTGTGCTCAAAGCGCTTTACAATTACAATGTACATTTGTATTATCCCTGGCACATGGATCTATAGTGACACAACGACCCTTTACTTCCTCAACTCCCTGGGGAGCATACATGTACAATCACAGTCCTTCTATCATGAGAATGAACTAACCTGCTGTCCATATATGACTGTGATTCCGTTATCTCCACTCACGTTGATTTCTTCTCTTCCTGGTCCTTCACTAATGAACACTTCGTTGTACAAACTAGCATTCTTACATTCAAATTGTTGGATATATTTCATCTTGAGTTCCACGACTTGCCACTGCTGTTCAGCGCATGCTTTCAGTCCTTCTTTTAACCGTTTCTTCATCACTTTTGTTTTATGAGGCCATGACAGCCGTGGTGGGATAACCTTTGGCAGGAATAACTTATAGTCATATTTCTTTAAGAGTTGTTTAGCATCTATACCCTCCTCCTTACAAATCCTCGCCATGTCCATGACGGCCATTCCTAATATCTCTTCATCCTTGAAGGTCTCCCATATACTACTGGAGTTCAGGAAATCGTTCTTACACTGGAGAAAATAGTACTCGTGGGCAACTTTTCCCATGGGAATATTTTCGCTATCCCTCTGCAACTGGAATCTGAGACGGAAAACTAGCTCCATAGGTCGTTTGATTATTTTATTTGGACTCAACCATGTCTTCAAATCTTTGGTAGCAAGTCGAAACAAGTTAAAATCTCTGTTGGATATTTTTTGATCTTCATCAATGTTCAGTTCTTGTGCGATTCTACAGCAAATTTCTTCAGCTCTTATATTTTCTTCCTTAAAAATGAATGTTTGTCCTGTGTATGTTGTGACAGAAAGCTGAGATACTCCTAAAGGCTGATAGGTCGCCATTTTGATTTCAACTGTGCAGGTCTTAACAATGTAGTGTACTTCAATATCTTGAGACTTATAGTTATATTGACACACAGCATTAGGTTGTCTGTGAAAGTAAGAAAGAAAAATGTAGCATTATTAAGAAGCAACCATCGAAAAGCTGTAATCAACAGCACATGATTTAGCCTGTTTATTTGCTTAATCTGCGCTACCCGCATTAGATACAGCATCAGTTTGCACATGTTTAGCTCCTACTTGGGTATCATTCTTAGATTCTGTGTTTACCAGAATGTGCCATCCCATCAAATTTCAACCCCATTCATTGTGTTTACCAGAATGTGCCATCCCATCGAATTTCAACCCCATTCACTGTGTTTACCAGAATGTGCCATCCCATCGAATTTCAACCCCATTCACTGTGTTTACCAGAATGTGCCATCCCATCAAATTTTAACCCCATTCACTGAGTACATGTAAGTGTTGAGATGCCAGGATTTCATCAAATATCATGTTTTAGACCTAACTGGCATATCAACAATGGAGTCATCTTATGTTGAACAATTCTCAATCAATATAGCCCATGGAACATCCAAACCAAAATTCAGCACTCAGTACATGTAGGTGTTGAGATGCCAGGTTTTCACCAAGTATCATGTTTGTAGACGTAATTTGCATATCAACAAGAAAGTAATCTTATTTTAACATTTTTCATTTTTTATTTGTAAATTTTGTTGAACAATACCCACTCACTTTAATGAATTAATTTTTTGACTAAAAATAACATTTTTTGACCGAATTTGTACATCACGGGTAGTTGAAAATTCTTCATCTAGACATCCTGCAATACATACATGTACATGTACACATAGCTTCCAATTTTCAAAACAAACTGCTACATACATGCTAAACATCCCCACCAATTTTCAGACAAATTCGCTTATTAGTTTTGAAGTTTCACTATTTAAGTCAAAATTTTAAAACTGAAAAATCATAATGGAACCCTGTGACTCAAAAGTACTCTTTCTGCTGTTTCCTGTGTTTGACAGAATGGTCAAATAAAGTACAAATGGTTGACATAGTTCCCAATGACATTTGCAACATATTACAAAACATACCGAAAACCTGGAAATTTTCACAAAAGGCTTACACTTACAGGTAAAACATCGAGGGATCGCCGAATGATTGTACGTACATGGATCATACACATTTTATATTTCCTAACAACTATTTAGTTTAAGAAACAGGCTTTCCTCATACCACTCATTGCAAATATAAACAACACCACATTCCTGCCAACAAGCAGGCACTGTATGTGCACACACACATGTACATACAGGTATCACTTGTCACTTTGAATCAATACAGTCATTTGTACGTGTCAAAATCTGAGCCTGCAATGTGATGACTTTCAATAGCTTGATTGTTCCAAGGAGATGCATGTGTGTCTGTGTATCAGTAGGGGTCAGATGGTGTTGTTTATAGTTGTATTGAGTGGGCTGAGGAAATCCTGTTTTTTATCTATCTAAATTGTTCTTAGGAAACATAAAATGATGTATGATACACAGAGTCGTTCAGCAATCCCTCCATGTTTTACCTATATTTTGAAATTCACTTCTTTTGCTGGATAACAAATGCCAAAATAAGCAGTGTTTACAACAATAAACTGCCTTCTTGTACATGAACACAATGTACCAGTCTGGTAATCAGTAAAAATTAGTCTTTGAAAACTACCTGAAAACTGTCAAATCTATACATTTTGAGTAGCAAAAATATCTACATGTAGGTTTACAGCAGAAGGGAGTTATGTACATGTACATACAAAAAGACAAATACTTCGGATTGGGTAATCTACATGTAGTGTACTCTACCCTCTCTGAGTGTGTTGATGCTGCTCTGGCTGTCTAGGAAGCAGTTACCGATGACTTGATTTTAGTTGTCTGTCCAGTAGGCTGAAGTATCACTTCTCGTTGTTGACCCGAACACTAGACTCATTACAATATGTAACTCAATGAAAGTGCCAGACACAACAAGTACACATCATTCAACTATACATGTAACTGGTACATTAAAAACACAACATATTGTAATAAATATCAAAGCTGCATCTGTAAAAAACACTTTCAATACATAATATGCATGTAATAGCATATTTAATGGTAACAGGACAAGCTGTTACCAGCTACAATGTAACCTGTATACAACATGTATTATGTAAGTATAATTGGACAAGTGTACACATGTTGGAAGGGCCTCTCTCCAAAGTCTACTGTATTATATGGTGTACATTTAATTCATGGTCTACCATACAAATCTGCTTTGTCCTAAGGGGTTCATTACATTCCACAACCCACAAACCTTTAAATCAGATACAGATATTGATATCAGATGTTGATATCAGAGTTTTTTGGTAGAATGATTTAGCTCTATTGTTGAATTTTAGTATACCCCCCCCCCCCCCACTGCACTCACCTGTTATGTATTTACAATATAGTTTAAAACAGCCAATCAGAGAAAGGAAAAGAGAATATCAAAGCTGCATCTATAAAAAGACTTTCAATATATAATATGAATACATAACATACATTACATAACGCATTACATAACGTATATACATGTAATGGTAACAGGACAAGCTGTTACCAGCTACATGTACACAACATGTATCATATAAACCGGGGATTGAACTGAGTTTCATTGGCTAATGTACATGTATGTGGATACACACAAACGTCTCCCACAGTGCAAGCCTTGGTGACAGTACAGTATTTGTTATGACCAGACATTATTATCTGTACAGAACTGGATTATTATTAGAATGAGTGACCATTTAGGGGTTTTAAAGTCGATATGATGTGAAACTCTCCTTGTACAGGGCACAAGGACGAGTCATTTTTAAGAGTATCTGCCCAAGGGGTAAAATCGCTTGTCTGGGGCAAGTACAAGGTCTTTATTTCGAGACCTGAAAAGTGTAATAAATTATTACTGACACAAGCTTCCATACAAATACTGCTATGAAGATTTGTTGAAGTATTACTTTTCATAGGTTGCATAAATTTATGATTCTCGTAAATATATAAATACTTTTGCAGTCTGTGTATTTTTTTTACTAACATTACAGGAATACCTCACAATTCTATGCATCATCACATTTGAAAGATTTGTTTACACTTGACTATGAAAATCAAATGGTTGGTTGAACATAGACAAGTATTATTCTGATTTAAACCTGATGTGGAAGTTAGTGAGCTAGGGGGTTCAATTCTTGATATCTTCATTTTACCACCTAGGTACAGCATAAAAATACAATGTAACTTGATTTGACCCCCTAGGCACAACATAAAAATAACATTCATTCAATTTTAACCCCTAGGCACAGCATAAAAATAACAATCATTAAATTTTACCCCCTAGGCACAGTATAAACATAACAATCATTCAATTTTACCCCCTAGGCACAGTATAAACATAACAATCATTCAATTTTACCCCCTAGGCACAGTATAAACATAACAATCATTCAATTTTACCCCCTAGGCACAGTATAAACATAACAATCATTCAATTTTACCCCTAGGCACAGTATAAACATAACAATCATTCAATTTTACCCCCTAGGCACAGTATAAACCTAACAATCATTCAATTTTTTGCTCAAAATAATGATTTTTGCTACACATACATACACGTAGCTATTGTATAGGCAAGCATGAGAATATGTTGACCTTCTTGTTCTGACTGTGTAATAAAAATGTGTCAAGAATTTGGTCTTATTACCGTTTACAAATGTACATTGGTATATCCACTCTTTACATGTACATCTGCAGTCTGACACACATACTTGATGATTCAAATCCTGGTTTTCCTTATCTCAAAATACTGAGAGGAATTGCATTGAATATTCAATACATTTGTTAAAATGTCTTTTCATTTTCAAACGCATTGTGTATTGTTAAAATTGACAAAGAAAAACAGCAAAGCTATATTTGTATCAAGGTTTCATTTCATGTCACAGATCACCGAACAGTTTGTACCAACAATATGCTTTTGAAAGATATGTTGTGCACTTTCTGTTTGCATTTTGTTTTTGGTCCTCACAAGAAGTGTTGTAACTGTTAGTCTAGTTCCTATCCGATGTGTTATGATTAGTACAATCATCTCATTTAGGGAAAGTCGTTATTCTAGCACAAATATTTGTATTAACCCCGACTGCCATTCATATAAACATGATGACTTTAATGCATCCCCCATAAGATTTTAGTTTCATAATGGAGAGGTGAAGTTTAGTTAATGAGCAATTGTCTAAAGGAACTAACAACTGCCTTCCAGTTCATGATGGATTACAACTGACACGAGTCGTTTACCATATAGTGGGGTAGCACAAATTTTTGCAACGATAATGACTTTCCCTATACGTGAGTGGAGATGATCAAAATAATTGTAACTTGTCATAAAGGATTACTACATTGTAGACTACGTAATGGTATACATGTACATGTAGACGTAATAAAGGACAGAAGTTTTTGTGACACGTTTTTATTGAACAATGTCATTTTCAAATTTTGAAAATAAACGTGGGCAATATAAAATGTGTGATTCCAATACCACAATGACACCTTTCAAAACAGGTATGTAAACGTAGAGTTGGTACTACATCTTTTGTTAATTCATGTACATCTAATAATGTTCTCTATATGTTCACAGGTTTTATTTTATGAAAAATTTTCAAGTTATTCTTCTCAAATTAAATCCTTGGGCTACAACTTTCTGAAATTGGTAACCCACTAGGATTACCAAAGAAAAAACTTAATTGCAAACCCTGTTCATAACATGCATGTCTGTTTTCTTTCCTCAGTGATGTCTGCCCATACTTCATCAAACTATCAAAGAAGATGTATTCTGACTGATATTTCATTTGTTTTTGGGTGAAAGCAATATTTGTCAAAAATAAAAACAATTAAAAAGATAAAATAATATAAAATAAAATTCAAAACCTACACTATTCCCGGTCCGTGAGGCCATATATGTATTACTATTATTGGAAAAACATTGTGTAGTTATGATTACACTCAATTTCAAAATATGAGAGGTAGGTAGATTTTTTTATACATATTTTTCCGCATATATGTGAGTGTCTAGTTCAGATAGTTATGTTTTCCATTGTTTTCCATATGGTTTCTCTGTTATTGGTTTCTTCCCATCAGATGTACAGCCATTACCGATTGGAAGAACAGTTTTATATTGTCTTCTTAAGTTGATGTCAGTTACCGCATCAATTATTTCTCATGAGACTTCACAATTTTTCCAATTTCATTAACTTTTCTCTCAAATACGTAAAAAAAAAGTTTTGAGTCAGCAGTGAAAAACTAGGTGGGGGCGGCCGGGTAACTAGAACCAAACAATTTTTCTAGGCCCTAGTTTTTGACATAAGTATAATAAACTAAGATACACTATAAAGATGAAAAGTTTTGATTTACATATATTATATATTATATATCATTTATTATTTTTATATATTTATATATTATTCATCTGGCGAGAACCTGTCAACTCTCTCCAACATGACCTACATGTAATTATGACAAATCTGTGTTTGGAAAGTACACGTGGATATCAACAAACAAACAAACAATGAACCAATAACAAAATAAATGAATTCGAAAGTGCAATGAGAAGAAATGTACATTGTAATTTAAATGAACATACGTGGGAATCATAATTCTTCATGCTGCCTGGCATCAATATTTGGTAACTTTTCAATGATTTGTCTTTTCTACTAACACAGGATTCATTTGGCAGATTTGTGTGTAAGCTGAATCTCCCAGGGTACATGTCCAGCATGGATGACCTAACCAGTGATGCTTCCACCACCGTAATGTACTGTGTACATAATCATGTACAACTTTTGTTGTTGACAATGACAATGTTGTTTTATAACGTTAAGAATAAGATGTCGGGCGTTGCAATATTAAAATATTTAGAGTAAAAAATTACCTTTGTAGATAGTTCGATGTTTTGCATCCTCGATGCATCACTCGATCCTACAGGAGACTGAGTTCTATACATGGGTGTAGACTAACAATGGCGTTGGTCATAAATTTACAAATCTCTTCCTTGTCGCTCACGACACAATAATATGAAGAGGGAAGCGTTTGAGACCTGTGTACTGAGTGTGCGTGTACCGGAAGTAAGCAAGCCGCGACTCTGATGCTCCGCACGGTTTATAACGACGGCGTCAACGACACTGCAGTGAATGTTTGGATTACTCGTGTAATAAGCACCGTTAGCAAATGTTAGAAAAACTCTCACTTTCTGTAAATAAGGAATGTTTTCTCGACGGAATCGCTTACAGGATGACGGAAGGAATCACATCTTCAATAACAATATTTACAGCGCCCTCATATTGAGGTCAAAGGTAACGTTGAGAAACCCGTCCAGTTAACCTTCGACCTCTTCGCTCTCTGTCGTCAGATAGCAGTAATAGGTGAGTTGCACACGACAACTTTTACGTGAAATTATGTACACTTTTGAGTGGTTTACGACAAAATAATGATTTGATTACGATTATCATTATTATGTGTATCATTCCATTGTTATGAATATGCTAAAATATGGGAAATTTTGTATTATTTAACAAACCATGCCGGTGCACTGTGACTGACTGAATTATGAAGCATGCATTGCGTATTGATCAACGAGGGATCCATCTTATTATTAGGGGGTCCCCGTACAGTGTAGTTAATCCTCTCACACTCTGTCGTAAACTGTGTGCTCACTTCAGTGTCTTGTGTATTATTATTTAAGGAGAAAAGTTAACTCATCACACGTCAATTGTGTGATAAATTAGCAAATCTATTTAAAAAAATAAAATATTACATGTAATGATGTATGATGTATTTCATGTCGAGTGCAACGACAATAACCCAAGAATCTTACATACAGTATCAATTAATTTATTGTCAATAAAGCCCTTGTTGAACCATAATGATTGAATGATGAAAGGGACAATTGTGAACACAATGAAATATTACCAGAAACCCAGCACCATATCTCGCATTAAAAGTAAATTTTAATAAACTTACACTGTATCAACATCACTGTAGTTAATACAAAACGTCAAAGCTGTTATCATTGAAGGAGTGAAAGTTTTCCGTCAAAATTTGATTAAAAGTGCGAAAATGAAGTTCAGCAATCGCATTGATGCCAGGACACCCCCCCCCCCCCCCCCCCCCCCCCCCCCCGCTTAACAGCTTGTGTGACATAGTGCGATCGTCTGTAATTGTATATGGCCAGTCTAAGTTCTCCAGTCTGAAACTAAAATCACATGGGGACATGATAACGTCATCACATTTACATTTATATGAATGCAGGGGGGGGGGGGCACAGATTTTTGTGCTAGGATATGGACTTTCCCTATTCATGAGTGGATATGATCCTGGTAATTGTATCACGTAGTATAGGGACTAGACTAGGTTTATTGGAACTCTTGTGATACATTTACCCAGTATAAAATTGTAACCTATTGCATTGATTAGAGTATTGCATTCTCTCCATTTACAAAACAACATTGGTTGGTAATCCTGTTTGTGATTTGTGTTTCAATTAACAGCCACAATGCAGATCTTTGTGAAGACCCTGACTGGCAAGACCATCACCCTTGAGGTGGAACCATCAGATACCATAGAAAATGTCAAGGCAAAGATCCAAGACAAGGAAGGTAGGACTCAACAACGGCATTTCATCTAGAATAAGAAGCTTTATCACTTTATGGGTTGATTTTGATTTAACTGCAATAATTGTAGCATTCAAAGTTATTTGGAGGTTTTCTTTTTTTCAGTTTTGGTTTGTTTTTTTTTCATTCTGTCGTTTAACTGCAAAACAACTGCTACTATTCCTGCTGGGCAAACTCAAATTGACGACACCACGCTGAAAACTTGAGCGAGATGTCAGCATACTACCCGTTTCAAAATGCTGCAGTGCGATGTTGTGAGGATTTAGCTCTTAGAAGGCATGTAACTTCATTGGACCGTGTGCACCATTTTTATTTTAACAAGTTTGTAACTGTTAATATGATTTCTTGTAGGTATCCCCCCAGACCAACAGAGATTGATCTTTGCTGGTAAACAGTTAGAAGATGGACGTACTCTCTCAGACTACAACATTCAGAAAGGTTTGTTTTACAAATAGTAACTACTGGTAAGAGAGATAATTACAACACTGTAAGAGAAAATCACATGATTGATTGTTGTAACAAATGGAATTTGGTGGAAGGCCTTTGTGTTTTAGTATATCCACTTCTGTTAGAGTAACATGTGATATAATATTCGTTTGTTTTGCTGAAGTTTTGTAACCCCAGTAACAAACAGGGTAGTCTGAAAGGTCCAGCTGTAGGTCCGTCTATGTAACCACTCACTACCCCATGGGTTGAGCATATTATGAAAGCAGAAACAATTCCTGGACCTTACACAATTTACAGACTACAGAGAGGGTAATTGTGGTAATAATTTGCATATAGCTTTCCGTACTAGTCTTGATGGGAACCCTGAAAAAGTACCTGTGGAACTCCAGTAGATTTTACCTACATCTTACAAAATGTTGCAAGAATGAATGTTCATAGACTCCTGGTTCATACCTTAATTTGTAATGAAAATTTGTACTGACAGTCAAAAGTTTCTTGGAACTTGGAAGCAAAGTTGCGAGTAGAAATTTTCATGACTAAACAAAATGTTTGGATACACAGAACAACCTGGACTGCCTTATTAAGAACAAGAAGACTATTAGATTAAATAGAGCCTTTTTTGCATAATTACCTGATTCCAATTCAGTGATATTTGTTGTTATTTTCCTACAGAATCTACACTTCATCTTGTACTGCGTCTCCGTGGTGGTATCATTGAACCAAGTTTACGTATGTTGGCACAGAAGTACAACTGTGAAAAAATGATCTGCAGAAAGTAAGTATACATGATCCTTTCCATGTATGTATGTTCCAATGACTTATCAATGGCTCACGTAATGATTCCCTTGGTAATTCATTGTGATATCTACTGTTCATTTTATGGAGAAAAATTAATTTTAAAGACCGTTGACAAAATCTCAACATACATGTAGGACAGTTTCATTCCTGTAGTAAAGTTTCATGAGATATATATAATTTCTGTGAAAGAAGTTACTGACAAATACCTGTTACAGTACATTCAACATGCGTGTTTTGTGAACATTTTAAAAACCAGATTGGGTAGGGGTATAGTAAAACTTGTAGAGTGTCGTTCTTTGTGTTGCGGCATGATGGACGAATGGTTAGCATTACTGGCTAGGAATCTGAAGGTTGCAGGTTCGACCGCCATTGTTGCCGTTTTGTTTCTGAATGGCTAAAGTCCCCGGGCAAGATTTGAACCACGACTGTGCCTCAGTCAACCCAGCTGTATAATTGGGGACGTGGTAGGATAGAGGTTGCGATGTGAATGCTTTAATCCTATGCGCTTATAGAGGCTGCAATGTATTGTATGCTCCCTGGGGAGTTGAAGTATAAAAGAGCCGTTGTGCCACCATTGATCTATCCCAGGGGTAATGATTGTGAGCGCCTTGAGCTCTCAGGAGAAAAGGTGCATTATGAATTCACATTATTATTATTATTATTATTATTTATGCCGTTTGAAATGGAATTCTGGCAGATTTTACCCCCTTAATGCTCTCTACAAAGACTTTTTGATTGAATTTAAGGTAAAATGGATCGAATTTGTAAGCTGCTTTTTCTTTCTATTTTCTCAGGTGTTATGCTCGTCTTCATCCCCGTGCCACAAACTGTCGTAAGAAGAAGTGTGGCCACACCAACAATCTTCGCCCAAAAAAGAAGCTGAAGTAGACGACAAAATGTTTGCTACTGTACTTTCAATTGAACTTTCGTTGAGATTTACAGATGTAATAAAATAAAAAGTTAGATTATAAACTTGAATATTCTGTGTGAAAGAGCTTGTGTGTGTGTGTTATGTAGTTCAGTGGATTGTGTGTATAATTCTGATGCTAGGCTTGGGAGAGATAAACATCACACAAGATTTGTACATCTACATAAACACATGGACGGACCTAGACTAGTTCCTATACAGTATCATTACAATTTGCACCTCCACTCACAGTATAGTCAAAGTCATTACTCTAGAAGTCCTGAGATCTAATTTAAAATTCATCCACAGCCACCCACACAGTCATTAACATCATGTCTTTGTTAATCAATCACACAATTCTAACCAATAACACAGACAGTCCCTCATAAAGTTAGTGTTTATTGGGGCAGTTACGTAATGTCTCCAAATATGGTATTTTTGTCAGCTCAGGATGCTACTTATACACTGTTGACATCACTGTAACAGTTGGGGTTCACTGATTGGATGAACAACTTTTTGTGCTGATTGAGGGACTTTGACCAGACGTGGTTTAGTTATAAGCCAACGTAAACCACGTTGGCATCCAGACTAGGATGAACTAGTCTGTAAGGTACGCCATGACAGGGCGCCCTCAACCATCGGCCAACCCCTAACCTAACATAACAAATGTTTTAGGTTTATGTGTTCCCTGTGTTAGAACTCACTGATGACATTGTACGTCAACAAATCTGGATTAGTACTCTAGAACAGTAATGAATAAATAACAAGAAAAGATTCACAGTAAACTAATCTTTATGGTATTGTCCATAATACACCGAGTCACGAGATGCATTTTACATTTTAAAAAGTTGTTCATATCTTTAGTCCATCTTCTGTTGAGGTGTATATATCTAGTACATCATTAAAGGTGATTCAAAATGCTCACATTCACTATCGCTAATTTGCTAGACTACATGTTTGTGAAATGCATTCTGGTTTTAAAACTTTTCAAAAGCGTCTGTTTTTTTTATCAGACAATCACGATATATTCACTGAAAATTGTTAAAATACCAATTGAATGCACATATGTTGTACATGTTCATGACATTAGGAGGTTGATTGTATCCACGTTGAAATTGTGGATTCCTTCAGGTTGCTGATTTTTGGATGTGGACCCAACAATCAATTTCATGGGATTTATTCCCCATTAACAGATTCATAATGCTGGCAATTCAGTAATATAGTAAATTAATGTTCTTTTATACACAACCAAGTTGCTTGCCGAAACGTAAAACATTAACCAAAGTAACTTGGTTGTGTATCAAAAAAACATTACTATGTGATTGGATTTATTGTTTTATTAAAGTGGCCATATGGATGAAGATTGGGTATTTATTTTGGATTTTTAATTTATAAAACAAATTTATCATGATTTTCTACTTGAAAAAAATCAATGTAAAAAAACATATGCCAAGTCTATGTTTGTAACTCAATAAATTGTAAAACATAGATAAATGTGTAAAATCTTTGTTATAGTACAATAACAAACTTTTTTTTTTTTTTTTTTTTTACACATTTTTTACCTTTTGTAATGTATTGAGTTACAAATACAGACTTGGTCTGTGTTGTTACACATTTATTTTTCAAGTAGGAAACCATGATAAAATTGTTTTAAAAATTAAAAAATCCAAAATAAATACTTAATCCTCATCCATATGGCCACTTTAACCACAGGTGATTCAAAACTGTTCAGAGTGTAAGACACACCGTGCAAATCATTATATCTAATAAAAGAGTTATTAAAAACGTTTCAGTTACAGCTGTGCAGTTTTCAGAACTTCTATTCAAACTGATGCGGCTGTGTAAGTTATAAAACACATTTGTAACATTACAGCTGTTCATGTTTGTGCAAAAGACACGTCCTTGGTTTAAGTCACTTTATTGTAACTTTCAGCTTCAAGTATTGAATTTCTGCTGATATTCTGAATAATTTCTACCCCAATCAACATCAACGGCGCCACTGGTTATGTCACGCACAAAAATACTGATCGTACAAGAACAAATACATGGAACAAATATCATGTAAGATATGAACAGCGCCCTCGCACTAGTAGTTTAAATTCCCTTTGTTTATATTGGGCGCGTTCAGGGTCACGATTTCAACCTGTATAATGTACAATTTATGGATAAGTTTCAGTGAACATATTGTGGTTGTCAGATCGAAAAGCTATACTTCAATTACAACTAATATAGGCTTAACATGGTGACAGATTCAAATCAAACTTTGCTCAAAATATAAACTTGCCCTCAGTGAGGCTATGTACGTGTACATAATATTGACCACTGATTAACAGATACATGTACATGTACTATTTCTTTTAATAAATAATCGACTAATTTTTGGTGAATATATTTTTGGTCACTTGTTGAAAAAAATGTCCCAGTTGCAGCTACTCTGGTGCATGTTATTACAAATGTAAACAGCGCCATCACACCAGTAGGTTAAGTTGCCTTTATTTACAACCCCCCCCCCCCCCCCCCCCCCCCCATCTGGGATTATTATACCTTTGCTTGGGAGAGTTTGTCATTTTACAAGCAAAGAATATATGCAGAAAATCGAATGGGTACTCTTTCTCTTTATTTGGAGATGAAAATGCAGGTGAAATCTGAAGGACTCATATACTATGTTAGCCAATGGCAACAAGTTTGACACTCCAGTCAATGGATTAGTAATATCCATGCACAGACAGGGAAGATTCACACGTTCGAAAGTTGTTTCCACGACAATAGAGTAGTGTTTACTGGAGACTACGTTTGGATATGCGGCGTACATGTGCTATGATCAAGAAGTTTTACCAGGGAAAAGTAGTGTAATACTATCAGAGAAATGGGAGAGGGTCAGTTGCTGACCTGCTCTTTCCTTGTCTGTGGGAACACCATCCTTCTTTTTGGTAACACACACCTTAAAGATTGGGAGGGAAAGGAGGCCTGCCAAGCAAACTGGCATACTTTTTTGTTACTAACTAAAAGTACCCTCATACCTTTCTGAACTTATAACAACCAATGATACTGTTCATCAATACAGCACAAGGACTAAATTCCACATTCCAAAAGCCCAGCCCACCCCAATCCATCGTTGCAAATAGTTCACCAATCTAATGACTTCTGCATTCTAACACTTCTCTCGGTGTTCAATATTGTTGCATAATTCTTTACATCTGTCATGTGTATTTGTATTCGTTATATTTTGCAAATGCATGACAACCCATATTATGGATGCATTGCTGTTTATAAATATATAAATAAATAATAATAATATCAACTCTAGAATGGAAGTGCCTATGGAGAGGGAAAGGGGGAGGGGCACAATTTATTTCTGAAGTCACTTTGTGGTTCAACAGAGATATGTGAGAACACAGTATATAACAAATGTAAAAAAGAGAAATATCAACACACCAAGAGATTTATTTTCTAAATATTGTTTATTTAATTAGGAAAGCATAGAATGCAATAGACTGCACTCCATCTATCTGTGACACATAAAGTCTATAAATGACAGTCTTTTCTTGTATCTAAACTATACACCTCTATATCCAACCACCAATCCAGTCTAAATTGTACATGGATTTAACTGATGGTTAAAAATCTGTTCTAAAAATTACAGTCATTTGCAGCTTATCTTCACAGAATTCCTAGTTTTCTGAAAATGTTTAGTTTAGTACAAAATAATCTACATCAGTTTTTTTGACAGGAATATGTAATATATAGTGTGTTGTGCCACCCTGTGATGAGACTAGATAGAACCACCCTGAACTTTGATACATTTTTTTGTGTTCCTGTAACTCTACATTTAAACATTGATACAAGGAAAGAAGTATTTATGAAGAAGAATCTTTCGATCTACCCTGAGCCGAATTTGGCTAAATCTGATCAAAATCTGATGTCGGGAATTTGGTATGGTTTCTTTATTTACCTACTACTTTATTGTTATGCACTTTTTTTTGTTTGTTCGGTGAGTGTCTGACACCTACATCTGACACAATACCATAGGAGTACAAATCTTGCATTTATGTGTAGCCAATCACAATCCGTCTTACGATATAACACTCGATGATCGAATTTGAAACAAAGAACACATTGAACAATAACAATAACATCATTGTGTGCGTGCGCTCTGCACTTGGGGGTTATTTTTGAACAGACTATTCTGGGATAATGTACTCGCATAATGTATTCTCATTGGTTGAATAAATCCACTCAGCACTAGAGATTTGTATGCGAGTGTCTATGGTACTGTGTCAGATGTTACACACAGAACAAATAAGAACAAACAACACTAAAAGTAGGCAATCAATAAAGAGATCGTGCTAAGTTCACTACAACAGATTTTAACTTTTTGGATTTGGCTAAACAACATAACATATCTCACATTGTATTTCGACCAAACTCAAAGTACATGTAAAACAAAATCATGACATATACAATCTAATTAACATTTTGATTGGTATATTAGTCATGTTTAATATATGTCCACAAAAACTGCAATTTTCTATACTATTGTCTGGTTGTAACAATGTACATTACAACTTTGCTGACACATTTTGGGATTCTGAATGCCCCTATGAATGGTATTTCAGTCAGTATTTTCAATATTGCATGTGTAGATGTGCGTTACTTTTTTAAATTTAAAATTAACTGGTAACATAATCCCTATAGTAATATTGCACACTATCTAGTCTTGGTTATCCAGACTCCTATCACTGTGGGAGAGGGGGTGGGGGTGGGGTGGGTGAAGAGCTCCACTACCAGGCCCACAGATAAAAGTGGGGGGAAAATTAATCCAAATCTTTCAGTACCAAATGTGTTTCAATGCAGTGCATTCTGGGGAATACTTCACATTCAACATTGCGGCCCGCTGAGCAATCCTGAGGTTTTGTCCGGATAGGTTTGCATACTCCAAGCAACCGATACATCTTAATTACAAAGAACAGGCTTTGTTAAACCCATTGTTCATGACTTGGAAGAAATACACTGTGACTTTCAGTGTGGGTGACTTTCTTTCCCAACACTCTCAACAGGGGGAGTTGGGGGATGTTTCTTGTAGTTGAGTCCTCAGCATGATAGTCTGGGTAACCATGACTTCACACTATCAAGTAATATAATTCTAAAAATTTGGCAGCATCTTTCTTTGCTTCATTAGATTACACAAAATAATATGAAAGCACTCATTAACATGACAATAAAATTAATTATACCACAACACACCACACCACACCATTCAAGGGTGCACAAAATTAATGTTTGATGAGATAAAACTAGATATATACACTATGAAATTCATGCACCTAAGTGTGTATAATCCACTCGGTTTAATGTCTAGTTTTACATTCATTAAATCTAGCAACGTCATCTAACTAAAATGACATCTAAGACTAGAGACTTTGTTCCTTTTCTTGATTTCCTTGTATGTATCTTTTTGAGTATAAGCCCCTTATTATCTGGTGAATGAAAGCAGAGGAAGTCATATGAGGTGAGGTCATGATCCCGCATCCCATATATTCAAGAGGGGACTCAGGAAGGTGTGTTTATTAGTCAAGTACTCTACATGTGGGCTTGTTTTCTACAATCTCTTTCTCTCTTTCTCTCCATGTATAGTCAAATGGATAAATTCTACTGAAAATCTTGCTACATCTCCTGCTGGGGAAAGGGTGAACAGTGCCTGTCAGTAGTAATCTACCACACACTGACAGGCAGTTGTAATTGGTTACTTCGTTCAGTTTACTATAAACTCAACCTCCAGTCTTAATGTACGTCATGTAAGAACACGATAACGTCATCACGTTTATATCAATGCTCCAATAGCATTAAACTGCTGCTGGTGGTGTCAAGAATGGAATGCTGTGATAAAAGAAAGCCATTTGACTAGACGGTGGAGAGGGATCATAGAAAACGAGCCCACATGTATAGTTTGTAGACCGGGTGTTTATCAAAAGTGCGGGGACTTATACTCGGATGAACATCAATACACACCTGGTATTACCATAAGAAATCCATGGTGTGGTGTTGCATTGACAATATTTAAAGTGTTTCTAGAAGAAATTAATAACATTGGCAAACTGAATTCTGGCAAAAAGGTAATGAATGTCAAACTTACATGTATGTACGTATCCCGAATGTACTGTAAACCTAGCTATTTTCACTACTAGAAAATGTTTTGATTTTACAGTCTTCAACTCTAGTCTTCAAACTTGTTTTTTTTTTTAAATTACCAGACTGGTAAATTGTGTTTATAAACAAGGAGGCATTTTAGTCACTAATTATTATTTTGGCATTTTACGGTCTTCCAGTGAAATAAGTGAAAATGACTCTTTAGCGAAAATTTCCAGGTTTACATGTTTACAGTTTTTATGATTTGTCAATAAGCTCACAAAGTGATCTGTTGACATCTTGGCGTGTACTCGGTAATTCATTCAGCCTATTTGTACTTGAGGTAGGAAAAAACACACAACCAAATCATGATTTGGCATGCAGTAGCACCCTACGACGACGGCTCCATTCCATTGTAACTGTAACTTTAAATAGACAGCTAAGGTAAGGGATTATGTCGAGCTGTGATAAACACTCAGATGGCTGAGATAGTCAAATAACATATTTGAAATATTATTACAATACTGCCTGATAATCCCAATTTCATCATAAAGTGGCCATATGGATGAGGATTGGGTATTTTTATTTTATTTTTAATTTATAAAACAATTTTATTATGGCTTCCTGCGATATCATCTTAAAGTGGCCATATGGATGAGGATTGGGTATTTTTTATTTATTTTTAATTTATAAAACAATTTTATTACGGCTTCCTGCTTGACACATCAACGTGAAACAACATATGCCAAATCCTTGTTTGCAATTCATTACATAGCAAAAAGGTTAATAAACGTGCAAAATCTTTGTTATTGTATGTGAAATAACAAACTTTTTACACAAGTTTGATCTTTTTGAAATGAAACTTTCTTATAACCAATTATCTCTTATTATTGCAATTATTATTATTATATTATATTACTTAATTACACTCACCAAGACTGTCGTTTAGTACACAATTTGAACTCAGAAAATATTATCTACAACAAAAGTATGTTAAGATAAATAGACTTTCTTTATCAAGGTTTGGGTTTGAGTTAAAGACTTTGATAAAACTATCTATATAAAATAGAAATGGAAAACAGCGTTAGAGTTGATATGACACTAGCCCCATCTACATGGCACTGAAAATCCTACCTGAGATGCCACGCAGGACTAAGGATAGTTTGAAGCCTGTGTAGACGTAAACGCGTCCCAAACCTGTCCTGAAACTGTTCTGACTTAGGACACCTTCGAGAGGTTTCCTGAAACCCTCCTGACTTTGTCCTATGGACTGTAAGGATGGAGTCAGAAGAGAACGCGCGATATCGATGCCGTAACCTTCCTGCGTGTGGACACAAACCTATCCTACAAGTACCTCAGGTAGGACTCAGGACTGACTCAAGTTAGGACAACCTACATCTAGATGGGGGTTAGTGTATTAATACTACTTGACTGTAACAGACACAATGTAGAAAGTATCAGAACATGAATGACAATTCATTACTTGATGTGATGGAATAGTTAAAGTTTACCTGTTCCAAGATGCATTGAATGGACAATGTCAATTGTGTGGTTGACTTTTAGTTTGTTTTATCTTTATCTATCATTTGAAATAACATTTTCATGATTACATATAATGGAATGATATGACCTTTTGAGTTATTGAAAAGGATAAAGAGTAGCGGTATCACTGGCAGAAATAGCTCTTACTCAGAATATGATAAGTTGTCAACCATTGTGCACAAAATACAAAGCATTATACTGTACATAGGAAGTCACACTAAGCAATTCTTGGAACAGGTGAGAGGCAGGTCCATCAACCAGGTAACAATGGCTAGTATTGAACATTTGGTAAAAATAAAGTTGAAGTCTGATGAAAGCCTGCACTTGTGCCTGCCCAGTGTTCCCTCTACAATTCTGTGAGGTTATAAAATTTAGAATGTCAGATGACTGATGCTGCAGCAGTCGCTAGGAGCAATATGGGATGCATATGGCGTAGACACCTTTTTGAAGTAATTTCCGACACTATTAGTTACATAGTATCAGCCAAAGAAAGAAGACATGTTCTTGTTCAGCTGTATCAAAATAAATTTGTTATGTGTCCCTGTAAATTTTTGGACAAAAAATAAAACCAATATGTACACATCGTTATAAGTTTCTCAAAACATACGATTTGGTTGCGATAGTTGACTACGGTGACTGCATTACTTTCATGAAAATAAGTCGTAGACTTGGAGGAAGCACTGCACCTGACTTACCCTCAATAAAAAAAACCACATGAAATAAAAATAAATTGTCTCGAGTGCATACACTATTATAAATTTGGTATGCTATAATCTAAGTCTATAATGTTTCCATTTAGATTATGCCATACATGTATACTACATTATATTTATTTCTGATACATCATCCCTCAATGTGAAGGTCAAAGAATCTTTTTTAGGTGAACTGTTCCATCTTGAAATTTGATTGATTAACGCAGTCAAAGTCATATTATTTTTGTATGGTGTACGTCCATCACCACACATTTACATAATTATTATTTTGTACATTTCACATGGATGACACAGTCATTGAATTTCATATTTCATATATAACTATATTACTCAGTGTTTCCATACACTGTATACTAACAAGTTATTCCTGATTTCACCTGGTCTCCCTCACGCACGTAACAGGGCATTCCATCACATATTTGGAGGAGGGGGAGCAACGATTCCAGCTTCAAAATAATCATCACACCAGTTTATAATCATCCTGGTCGAATCCATGGAATGGTGGAGCTTTATTCCTAGATTCCATCCTGTCCACTGTATCAATAAAAGTGCCATCTAACCCAGCAAGACTTTCTTGATTTTGGAAGCAGCGACAGGTTCATCATCTTCAGAGGTATCTGATTCACTGCTACTTGTGAAGACGGAGGACCCTGGAGTAGCACAGTTTGGTGAACACAAATACTGTAGTAATGGCAGTCGGTATTTACCACAGAAGTCAACAAACTTGACGTTCTCAACGCGAGACTCAAAGTAAACACCTGAAATATAATAACAAAATATGAGCAATATTATTAGAGTTGTAATCTGAGGCGGACAAGAACATTTGGTCATTTGTAAAAATTTCAGAGGCACAATTGTATCACATGAATAATTTATAAGTGCACAGGATGTACATGTACTTATATCACACACAAGCCAGGTTGAACACGTCCAAACCAAAAACATGGTTTTTAGGAGCCTTTTATACTCCCTGTCTCACCTTTACAAAATTGTAATGTATCATACTCTGCTAGGGTTTAATCGCTGAGTCATCATATATACATCACTATGTATAACAATACAAAGAAGGACAATATTATGATTGAAGAACAAAAATTGTGGAAAACAGCTCCATGCTATAATCTGCAAGGTGGGGCGCCCTCGTGCAACAGTCAACCCCTCCCAGGGAGTAAGGAGGTTACAGTCTACTCCATGGCCTTACCTTTACATTTAGGATTGACACACAGACAAGCTGAAGACAAGTAGTGTAAAAGACTTGGAGGTAGATCACTGGGTTTATATGCCAGGTTTTTGTTTTTAATCACACGTCCGGACAACTCTAGAAGCGATGGTGGCTGGTAGGTAAGGTCACGACAGAAACGGACGACCAGTGGGTTTCCGCGGAGACTCAGTTCTCCTAGATAGCGTAGTTTGACGATCTGCGGTGGTAAGACAGTCAGCTGGTTGTTGTGAAGACTCAGTGACTGTAGGTTGGTTAGTTTGGCTAAGGCTGGTGGTAACACCTCTATCTTGTTATCGCACAAACCCAATGATATCAAGTTAGATAGATTGCCTAGTTCTGCTGGTATCTCGGTCAAACGATTTCCTCCTAAATACAGAATTTCAAGACTGCAATAAAGAAAAAAACAAGTCATTGAAAATGACATAGCCCTGCTAAAATTGGGTTTTAAGGAATTATCACTACTCTGATCACGCAACAACATTTGTGAACCTAAATCAAACAGACTTAGATATGTTGTGTCTGCTTGTTGGACATGGAATATGCCTCCAACAATAAAGGATTGGTTGGGTATGGGGGATCATATCACGATGAAAATGGAGTCTGAGTTATGGCTTTGGACATGGAAAATTCACAAACAAAATGCCATATTGGATCGTATCATGACGAAAATGGATATGCACATGTATGTCATAGAACGCTGTCCTAATACCAACTTTGAATGAGATCTGTTCAAGCATGTCTTAATAATGGCTTTGGACATGGAAAATTCACAAACCAAATGGCTGCCAGGCAGCCATATTGGATCGTATCATGACAAAAATGGATAAGCACATGTATGTCATAGAACACTGTCCTAATCCCAACTTTGAATGAGATCTGTTTAAGCATGTCTGAGTTATGGCTTTGGACATGAAAATTCGCAAACAAAATGGCTGCCAGGCAGCCATATTGGATCGTATCACGACGAAAATGGATATGCACATGTATGTCATAGAACACTGTCCTAATCCCAACTTTGAATGAGATCTGTTTAAGCATGTCTTAGTTATGGCCTTGAACATGGAAAATTCGCAAACAAAATGGCTGCCAGGCAGCCATATTGGATCGTATCACGACGAAAATAGATATGCACATGTATGTCATAGAACACTGTCCTAATACCAACTTTGAATGAGATCTGTTCAAGCATGTCTGAGTTATGGCTTTGGACATGAAAATTCGCAAACAAAATGGCTGCCAGGCGGCCATATTGGATCGTATCAGGAAACAAATTGACGTGCATATGTATGCCATTGTATGTTGTCCCTGTACCAAGTTTTAAAAAAATCAGTCCAGGCATCTCCAAGAAACAGCTGCGGACGGACGGACAGAAGGAACCCATTCCATAAGTCCCCGTCCCGGACTTCGTCCGGCGAGGACTAAAAAGAGATGAATAAATATTTTGACCAAGTTACAGTTGTATACTGTAAGATACATTGTGTTGTTCTGTCCTCACCAGCCTCCTTGACCGATGTGTGAGGGCGCCCAATCACAACATACAAATGTACCTTACAGACGAGTACAGTACGTGTATGCATCTATAGTTTGCAGATTGATCAACAGATACATGTACAGTTATTGATAGTGCTTGTAGCTTGGAAATAATTTTTGTTCAATGTTTTTACAATGATTCAATGTAACACAGAGGCAAAGATTAGGTAAAACCTGTATCTTTCGTACCATACGTGTACATGTACATGATGTACTTTAGTCTAGTTATTACAAATGTATGCGTGTAGATATTTTCATTTTTCACGATCCCTCTTAAATTTCTCTGCTCAAAGAGTCAAACGGACATATTTTACCAAAAATGTACCTAATCTCCTACTAGGGAAAGGGTAGACAGCACACGTTAGTAGTAATCCATCACACACTGAAGGCTCCAATTGAAAGTAAGTCATGTGAGGACACGATAACGTCATCATATGCGCCAATAGCGTAAACTACAGCTGTTGACAGTAAGTATGGAATGCTGTGCTAGAGAAATCCACTTGAAAATACTCAGAATATTTTGTAACACAATGATATTAACTAAAACAATATTGACGAAGTTGATATGCAATATAATGGTTGGTTGCTGGGCAACAGTCCTCCATAACTTCCCATTTTGAGAGACTACAGTTAATGAATTTTCTACTGTTATTTGGATCGAATGAGTCACGTCATAATGAAAGATTTTAAACGATACACATTGTGCACTCATGAATATAACTTCTATAATTTTTACTAAATAATGATTGTTCCCAACACATCAAATCATTTTAGTGAGTTACCCTGTTAAAAACTGCTGTGGAAACTCAAGACGATTTCAATCAACCCTATAGTAGAAAGCTTAATAACATGGTCTATTTTTTTTAAATAATAGATAATATGCAATTGTTTAATAAGCATTACTTAACTACATGTAGAGAGTAGTGTTACATCTACATTTGTATTAGTACCCTCCTTTCTCCTACACAGTGTGCCCTCTAATGATAGCCAAATTTTGTTGTTGTGAGTCAAAATGATAAAAACTGGCATTTCTTGTGAGTCATCACATAGTAAGAGATAGGGGAACACCAAATTTTGGTGCATCACTAGAAATTGTGTGCGTCAGTGGCGCGTCAAATTGGCTTAGAGGGCACACTGCTCCTACATGATGTACATTGTACAGTGTTGATGGTGATATGATGGTATAAAATATCACAGACTGGTTCCATTACTGATGTCTTAACATTTAACAGCCCATTTACTTTTCTGTACATATATCTCTGTCAATGTAAATGATTACTAGACGCCATATGTTATTTCAGTCTTTATTGCATCATCCTAATATTTCATTCTACAGTAGCCTACTTGTACATTTGTACATGTATCTGTAGATTTGAATGACTAGTATCCCTATATATGTATTTTGTTGTCCTAAATGACATTTAGATTTTTTTGAATTTTTGCCTGGGAACGGGGGTGGGGGCTGGGTGTTGTTTCACCCTTAGCAGGCTTACCACATGTGACACCTTAGCAAAAAACACTGGTAATGCCACCAAAATACATGTACATGTACATGTAATAAGTCTGTATGCTGTGTCACAATGATGACATGCCAAAACAAGTCGTATGATAGATTTTCATACCCAAGTCCTTACACCTGCATTTAATACATCTCATTAATATTGTACTCATTTATCACTTTATCACTCTACAGTTAAAAACACTTACACAAAATGTCAATATTTGTTGACCTGTGCCATTGTGCAGTTCCAACTGATGGCTATCATTGTATCAATCATACATGAATACATTGCTCACGTATCCGCCCAGGATAAAACAATGACCGAACAAAATGCAAAGTCATGCTGACACCAATAAGTCAAAGGGCCAGTGTGCCCTCTAAGCCAATTTGACATGACACTGACGCACACAATTTCTAGTGACACACCAAAATTTGGTGTTCCCCTATCTTTTACTATGTAGTGACTGACAAGAAATGCCAGTTTTTATCATTTTGACTCACAACAACAAAATTTGGCTATCGTTAGAGGGCACACTGCAAAGGGATATATTACCATGTACAAGTGGTGATAACGAATCAAAGTCACAAGTTTATCACAAAATAAAACTGTTTTCAAAAGGTGCGCATAATTTACAATAGGTGGCATATTTTTTTCATAAGTGCAATTGCTGAATAAAAATGCTGAATCATGTGACAGCCACTTCACATTACCATACAATACTGTAATTCATCAAAAATGAAATTGTTTGTGTTTCATACATTTATGACATTGTTTGGTTTTAATGGTCACCCCACTTTTCACTTCAAGGCTTCTAAAGACAATACATGTACTTCACAATACAATGGTACATTGTAAATGAAGCTATGTATGTACATGTATGTCAACCTGTCTACACATGTATCATGAACTGAAGCTATGACTACATGTACACACAGTTCTTGCTTTACCATTCTCGCAAACGAGAGCTGTTATTTGTTCTGCGACACTGGGATTTTTATAAGCACTACATTTAGCATATACATGTAGTCACAGACCCAATGACATAGACAGGCTATTTTAATCATGAATGTGAAAAAACAATATTTTTACATGATGTGTAAATTTAACAATGTGAACTACATGTATACATGTGTTTACTGTCTTATTATAAATTGTACTACATATAACTACATAAAATAATTGACAGTAACTTACATTTATAACTAGCTCAGAGACTTGCTATTACATGTAGTTCTCAAATCTAATGATCCTCCATTTTGAAATGTTATGGTCACTAGATTTGAAAACCAGGGACCAGTCTCTACACTAATGGTAGCTAGATTTGAAAACCAGGGACCAGTCTCTACACTAATGGTAGCTAGATTTGAAAACCAGGGACCAGTCTCTACACTAATGGTAACTAGATTTGAAAACCAGGGACCAGTCTCTACACTAATGGTAGCTAGATTTGAAAACCAGGGACCAGTCTCTACACTAATGGTAGCTAGATTTGAAAACCAGGGACCAGTCTCTACACTAATGGTAACTAGATTTGAAAACCAGGGACCAGTCTCTACACTAATGGTAGCTAGATTTGAAAACCAGGGACCAGTCTCTACACTAATGGTAGCTAGATTTGAAAACCAGGGACCAGTCTCTACACTAATGGTAGCTAGATTTGAAAACCAGGGACCAGTCTCTACACTAATGGTAGCTAGATTTGAAAACCAGGGACCAGTCTCTACACTAATGGTAGCTAGATTTGAAAACCAGGGACCAGTCTCTACACTAATGGTAGCTAGATTTGAAAACCAAGGACCAGTCTCTACACTAATGGTAGCTAGATTTGAAAACCAGGGACCAGTCTCTACACTAATGGTAGCTAGATTTGAAAACCAGGGACCAGTCTCTACACTAATGGTAACTAGATTTGAAAACCAGGGACCAGTCTCTACACTAATGGTAGCTAGATTTGAAAACCAGGGACCTGTCTCTACACTAATGGTAGCTAGATTTGAAAACCAGGGACCCGTCTCTACACTAATGGTAGCTAGATTTGAAAACCAGGGACCAGTCTCTACACTAATGGTAACTAGATTTGAAAACCAGGGACCAGTCTCTACACTAATGGTAGCTAGATTTGAAAACCAGGGACCAGTCTCTACACTAATGGTAACTAGATTTGAAAACCATGGACCAGTCTCTACACTAATGGTAACTAGATTTGAAAACCAGGGACCAGTCTCTACACTAATGGTAGCTAGATTTGAAAACCAGGGACCAGTCTCTACACTAATGGTAGCTAGATTTGAAAACCAGGGACCAGTCTCTACACTAATGGTAACTAGATTTGAAAACCATGGACCAGTCTCTACACTAATGGTAACTAGATTTGAAAACCAGGGACCAGTCTCTACACTAATGGTAGCTAGATTTGAAAACCAGGGACCAGTCTCTACACTAATGGTAACTAGATTTGAAAACCAGGGACCAGTCTCTACACTAATGGTAACTAGATTTGAAAACCATGGACCAGTCTCTACACTAATGGTAACTAGATTTGAAAACCAGGGACCAGTCTCTACACTAATGGTAGCTAGATTTGAAAACCAGGGACCAGTCTCTACACTAATGGTAACTAGATTTGAAAACCAGGGACCAGTCTCTACACTAATGGTAGCTAGATTTGAAAACCAGGGACCAGTCTCTACACTAATGGTAACTAGATTTGAAAACCAGGGACCAGTCTCTACACTAATGGTAGCTAGATTTGAAAACCAGGGACCAGTCTCTACATTAATGGTAACTAGATTTGAAAACCAGGGACCAGTCTCTACACTAATGGTAACTAGATTTGAAAACCAGGGACCAGTCTCTACACTAATGGTAGCTAGATTTGAAAACCAGGGACCAGTCTCTACACTAATGGTAACTAGATTTGAAAACCATGGACCAGTCTCTACACTAATGGTAACTAGATTTGAAAACCATGGACCAGTCTCTACACTAATGGTAGCTAGATTTGAAAACCAGGGACCAGTCTCTACACTAATGGTAGCTAGATTTGAAAACCAGGGACCAGTCTCTACACTAATGGTAGCTAGATTTGAAAACCAGGGACCAGTCTCTACACTAATGGTAGCTAGATTTGAAAACCAGGGACCAGTCTCTACACTAATGGTAGCTAGATTTGAAAACCAGGGACCAGTCTCTACACTAATGGTAACTAGATTTGAAAACCAGGGACCAGTCTCTACACTAATGGTAGCTAGATTTGAAAACCAGGGACCAGTCTCTACACTAATGGTAGCTAGATTTGAAAACCAGGGACCAGTCTCTACACTAATGGTAGCTAGATTTGAAAACCAGGGACCAGTCTCTACACTAATGGTAACTAGATTTGAAAACCATGGACCAGTCTCTACACTAATGGTAACTAGATTTGAAAACCAGGGACCAGTCTCTACACTAATGGTAACTAGATTTGAAAACCAGGGACCAGTCTCTACACTAATAGTAACTAGATTTGAAAACCAGGGACCAGTCTCTACACTAATGGTAACTAGATTTGAAAATCAGGGACCAGTCTCTACACTAATGGTATCTAGATTTGAAAACCAGGGACCAGTCTCTACACTAATGGTAGCTAGATTTGAAAACCAGGGACCAGTCTCTACACTAATGGTAGCTAGATTTGAAAACCAGGGACCAGTCTCTACACTAATGGTAGCTAGATTTGAAAACCAAGGACCAGTCTCTACACTAATGGTAACTAGATTTGAAAACCAGGGTCCAGTCTCTACATTAATGGTAACTATATTTGAAAACCAGGGACCAGTCTCTACACTAATGGTAACTAGATTTGAAAACCAGGGACCAGTCTCTACACTAATGGTAGCTAGATTTGAAAACCAGGGACCAGTCTCTACACTAATGGTAGGTAGATTTGAAAACCAGGGACCCGTCTCTACACTAATGGTAACTAGATTTGAAAACCAGGGACCAGTCTCTACACTAATGGTAACTAGATTTGAAAACCAGGGACCAGTCTCTACACTAAGGGTAACTAGATTTGAAAACCAGGGACCAGTCTCTACACTAATGGTAGGTAGATTTGAAAACCAGGGTCCAGTCTCTACACTAATGGTAACTAGATTTAAAAACCAGGGACCAGTCTCTACACTAATGGTAGGTAGATTTGAAAACCAGGGACCAGTCTCTACACTAATGGTAGGTAGATTTGAAAACCAGGGACCAGTCTCTACACTAATGGTAGGTAGATTTGAAAACCAGGGACCAGTCTCTACACTAATGGTAACTAGATTGAAAACCAGGGACCAGTCTCTACACTAATGGTAGCTAGATTTGAAAACCAGGGACCAGTCTCTACACTAATGGTAACTAGATTTGAAAACCAGGGACCAGTCTCTACACTAATGGTAACTAGATTTGAAAACCAGGGACCAGTCTCTTCACTAATGGTAACTAGATTTGAAAACCAGGGACCAGTCTCTATACTAATGAAAACCAAGGACATACACAGTCACATAATTTAAGTCTTTGGGAGCTAATTTATCACTAGGTCAGTTTATGACATATTTTTCCATTCTCACATTCGTACAGACATTATTACAGCCTATGTCTGGCCTCACACAAATACAGTTTACAATGTTTTAACTAGACTGTAGATTCTTCATGTTGTTCAGCCCTATCAAGCATCTTAACCATGACGATGAGTGCGACCAATAGCATGGCATGAATGTCTGTATATGTGTATCTTACAGAAGTATGTTTAACCCAATTTAATCATGGGCTTTACCCCTACCTACATCACATTTACACAGTAAATCTTGTGGATACTATATCATGTTTCTTTATTTTCTTTTTATATTTTTTTTCACATTTTTTAAAAATTTTTAATTCTTTTTACTGTATACTAAATTTCTTTTATTTTACTTATTTTGTCTGTGCTTTGTAACCTTTAGGTGTTCAAATAAAAATGTGATTAATATTAACTGACTGCTCATACATGTACAATGTACACATAATTCTAGTTCGTATGTATCTACATTGTAATCTGATTTAATTTGACAACCCTCATTGTACCTCTGTGTTACATGTATGTGTACACATATATGTATTTCTGTGTATTATTTATCTCAATACATGAAAATCCCTGTATGGAAAAAAATCCATAAATAAACAAATAAATAAATAGATGAGTAATCAATATTTTCTCTGTTGATTAAAATCTGCTTATTCATCCTCCAATGTAACTGACCTAAATCTTGAATTTTGTTATCAGCTTTTTGTTGTTTTTTTGTTTGATAATACAATGGACAGATGTCTCCCTGACCAACATTTGTAGATGTACATGTAGTGTAAATCTGATTAAAATCTGATGTTGTGAAAGTGGCTAGATGTCTTTATTTACCTCTATTCCCATTGTTTTGGAGAAAACTGATGAAATGAAAAATATTTAACTTTGGGGGCTAGATTAGGGCATAGACCCTCCATGGTTAGTGCTGTACATGATTCATGTATCTTACAATCTATATACTGTGCCCATTGTCATGTACATGTACACATATATTTTATTTAGATACATGTACATGTACATGTTGTAGTCTATACATTTTCTCAACATTGTGTAAGCAGAGCTCTGACACAACAGTTTTCCCCAGTTTACATGTACTATCAAATAAGTTAATGTACAGTAGTTCAATGGTTAGAAGGGGATTTCCCTGCACACTGAAAGTGGACATTGTCAACATTTAGAAACTGACATAACACCTCCTGGTATGTAACCACTATACTGGTACAATGAAGTCAAAGGGACCTGAATAGATGTCTGAAAGTGGAAGACGGTTCAAGCCAACCATTACTATGTCCACAGTTAATTCTCAATGTGCCATAGAACCACATTGTATTCCAAAGTACACTGAACTCATCAATTCACTTCTTGATCATTGCGAACACATTCCAAAACATATTGACCAATAGCTGGCTTTGTCACAAAACACACATATCACTTTTAACACATTATTCAAACAAGGTGAGATACATGATGTATTAGCAGCTCAGAATTATTCATAATATTTAGCAGAGACTATTTCTGCAGCTGTTGTGTACATTTGAAGACTGAAATATTACTTTCTTACATCCTTGTAAACATTTTAATATGTAGTGATCATAGCCCAGAGACAGCTCGACATACATGTACTGCTAGCAGTGATCTTTGGGTCACTTCTTTCTTACATCTAGCTATGATCATATTAAACACAGTTCAAAATCAGTTTCATGTTAGTCTGGCTTTCAGTGTGGTATCCAATCATCTCTAAAGAGAGCTCTTAAGATTGGATGAAGGATAACACTAGACCTAGTATTCAGTGTCCCTGGCCCCGAGGTCAAACTTTGTGACACTTCAGTCTCAAATTGAAGAAGCCAATCATGTCTTGTGTTTCTTATGTACTGTATCTGGACAATTTGAAATATGATTTGCTATCACTTGCTGACCTTCTAGATCATAATTTATTGAATGGTAATCATATACACACTGGCTCTGGTGTTGTATATATGTATAGATAAATTAGCCAGACAAACTTTGTACATACAAAGGTTTTATGTTTTTTACTGAAGTTTTTAATAGATCCCAGTGACCAGGGATAAGGAAAGATGGTAGAACTCTTACAGTTTCCCATACACTTCACTATATTTTGGCAGAGAAGCACCATAATGATAAAATGAAGGGAGGATTAGAATTCTACTAAATTTTACAAGTTACAAAATATATACAATGTACATGTACTTATGTACATTTCTAATTTCGAGAGCCTTCTTGACCTAAGGGTGCTTTAAATACCACCATGCATGAGTGGCTAGACAGAGGAACACCCAAGACAAGTCTGCAGTCTGTGAGCTCCAATGGGTCCCGATCTGTCTGTCTGTCTATCTACCATAAGAACAGTTTTCAATGGTCGATGCAAGTACATTGGTGAATTTGTATCACCCGGTACTCACCCTAGCTACAATAATTGTAGCTTTGTTTTTATTTGCAATATTTAAAAAAATATATATTTTATTTCCTAAATGAGTGTGACTCAACATTTTTCGTTTTATTTTTTATCTTCTTACGGGGTTTGCAAAGGCCCGAAAGCGACAGAGCAAAACTGCCATAATAACAAAAGTACTGCAGTTAGAATCAACAATAGATGTATTACTATTACTATTAGGGGTCCCTACAATAGTGATAGTACAGTAGTAATACATCCATGAATCAACCAAGCCTCATTCCCTATTTGCTATGTAGTGAAACATTCAAAATAACCTCGAAGGGTATGTGTTCATACAAACAGGAAATCTACTTTACAAAACACTACAGGGCGTTTCATTTCCTTCAGAGATGAAAGACCCAAGGTTCACAACAAAATAGATTCAGGGTTATGTTCAGTTTTTATACAATGGCAATGTTTCATAACGAAACGCCATTTTATTTTTGGACTCTGAAATATTTGCGACCTTGATGATATTTGGTGTTAGAAGTTGGGGCCTTATAGGTCACATTTAACGGTATCTGTCCGTATAAAACTATGAACTGTTTTACACAATAATAGATGCCTGGCAGACACAGTTGACCACATCATTATGGGCCAGGTGTGTTATTTGCAAATATGGTGACGATACAATTATTTAGGATTTTGTATCTTACTTTTTTAAATGCTGCACTTCAATTGGCAACGTTCTTATTTGGTTGGCACCAAGGAAAACATGTCTAAGGGTTGGTATTTGCGTGAGTTCAACAGGAAACTCCTCCAGCTGATTTCCACTGAAATTCACTTCTTCCAGTCGTGGACAGTCGGCAAAGTCTTTAGGAAACGACTCACAGTCGAGACGATTGTTCTTTGCCACAAGCACTTTCAAATTTTGCAATCGCGTGATTTCATCAGAAATGTATTTCAGTCGATTTGAACTGATGTCTAGTTCTATTAGGTTCTTAAATTCACCGATTGCTCGTGGTAAAACGGATATACTATTCTGTGAGAGAACTAACGTCCGTATTTTGTCCGCTGTTTTTTGTAAATTAT
The DNA here is from genome assembly GCF_964340395.1 of Glandiceps talaboti. Taxonomy (NCBI): domain Eukaryota; kingdom Metazoa; phylum Hemichordata; class Enteropneusta; family Spengelidae; genus Glandiceps; species Glandiceps talaboti. The sequence goes on from NC_135561.1 coordinate 15,380,125, forward strand.
CGGGAAATTCCTCGAGGTTATGCCGTGACAGATACACATAACATTCGGGGTCTTCGCCTTCCATGGTTCTGTATTTTCCTCTATACATCGATGATCGAGACACAGGCACAGATGGTTAGTTGGTCCTCAGCACTGGGTCAGGCGCTGCATTGCCTTGCCGTCCAGATCGTCGAATACTCGACTTTTACATAATAAAACTGGTTATTATATCACATCTGAACTGACACCATGAGATACAGCTGTACGGTTGATTCACAATGCATGACTCAACGAAAAAGTCAGGGTCAAAGGTCAACTGTGGGCGGAGCCAACCCAAGGCAGCAGTTGCATCACGTATCATTTGGACCTTTGGACTTTCTAGTTTTGTACCAAATATGTACGACACAGCACACTAGCAATCACAATTGTAAATGTTTTAATACGCTATCGATTATTATTATTATTATTTTAAACAAAATTCGAATGGTTTTACGAACTATCATTGTCTTATCTTCTTCTTTCATAACAACATAACATGTGGAAATCACGTGATACCAATGTCGCCTCTCGTACCTTCCTGACCAATCACTGACCTTCAATGTGAGAGTGGTGCCACCATATACGTAGTCTATCAGCTAGCCCTCGGATGTTCTTCCTATAAAATACGACACACAGCCGAACAATGCTATCGAGGATGGAACATCCGAGGCCCTCACATGCGAACTTCGTTCGCTTATAGTTATAGCATCGAAAGAAAGCCCGAACGTCTAGCAGCAAGACTACCATATACGTAGACAGTGGGCGTTACTCACCTGTGCAGTGTTTTAAAACACTACCTTTCATACCGTAGTATTACTGCTAGTACTAGTATTTCGTATACGGAATCATTACGGCAGGGGAGGGGGCCTGAGGAGAAAACAAGCCCTTCGCGCTCACAAAAAAGTTACACCCCCCACAAATGAACCAAATAATGCTCGTACCCCCACCCATAGCCATTTGTTTCCTGAGATACGTCTCAGAATATTTATATATGAAAGAGGTAAAATTAAACTTGTTTCTGTGATCGCGCAGGTTCACTCACCGCGAAAGAAAACACAGGCATTTGTTTCCCGAGATAAGTCTCAGAATATTTCTATCAGAATACATTAAAAATATAGACGTGTTTAGCCAACTATATATGAAAAGGGTAACATTACAATTGTTTCTGTGATCGCGCAAGAACTTTCGCGGTGCCAGTGGACAGGCTGCGCGATCACAGAAGCAAGTGTAATTTTACCCCTTTCATATATAGTTGGCTAAACACGTCTATATTATCTGTATTATCGACATTGTGTTGTATTCTGATAGAACTATTCTGAGACTTATCTCGGGAAACAAATGCCTGTGTTTTCTTTCGCGGTGAGTGAACCTTCGCGATCACAGAAACAAGTTTAATTTTATCCCTTTCATATATATAGTTGGCTGACTACGTCAATATTAAACGATAAGCTTATTATCGATTTTTTTTATTGTATTCTGATATAAAGATATATCTCGGGAAACAAATGCCAGTGCCCCTTCCCCGCCCCTAGGCTACGCAGATATCATTTAAGGTGCAATTATACAGTATCCATATCCCATCCCCACCCCCTTTCTGGATATGTACAATTGTATGGTTCACGACATTAATTGTATCTTACTAGTGTGTTGACATTTAGTTAGTTAGTTAGTTAGTTAGTTAGTTAGTTAGTTAGTTAGTTAGTTAGTTAGTTAGTTAGTTAGTTAGTTAGTTAGTTAGTTAGTTAGTTAGTTAGTTAGTTAGTTAGGTTTTGTTTGTTAGTTAGTCAGTTTGTTTGTTTGTTTGTAACAGGGTTCCTGGGTTCCATAGCTATTCAACGAACACAAACTCTGTGCTAGGTCCTAATGCAAAAAACAACAAACAAAGAATATATAGATGCAAGCATGAATGTTGAAACAGTAGTCTTGGGTGACGTTGTAATAGTACCATATTAGATCATCGTATATGAAGCCAATTAGTTGTGGATAATGTTTCACTGAGAAATACTATTACTAGGGCTTGGCAACAAACCGGTGTCACTGAAACGAAAGTTTATCGAACGCTTCGTCGTTGATGGCGCTCTTTGGGTTACAATGACATTGCCGGCTGTCCGTGTCATGTACCTGTGGATCACTTTACGTTATACAATATGCAATTTGTTCATTATATTTTGCTACAACTTGGTTGTGAAATTGACTTAAAAGTCACCGTATGTACAGAATATATTGAAAATTCAACCGAGGATTCAATTCATTTAGGGGGGGGGGGGTTGTTTATACCACCGGGATATACCAAATCTATGTATACCCATCGTGGTAAAAACACTAGCTTCATTACGCTACCGTCCGAAAAGTATTATTTTTCATTCCGACAGTATCAATGGGGAAAAAGTGCTCTAACTTGCGAAGATCTTTCTATTTTACTTTCATTTGCATTCTTTTTTGCGTATATAGGTACTTTCAAAGGATCTAGGAAGGGACCAAATACCCAGCGTCTATAGAACATTGAACACAGCTGACAAACATATTGTGATGTGAAATATATAAGTACTGTAAATGAAACGAATTGTGTTATCTCCTTTATCATATTTTCATCAGACTACATGTGTCAAAAGGCAGTTCTCCAAAAAATAGTCGTTTCAAAGGGTGTATACGTACAATCACGGTTAGCTGACATTTGACGAGGAACAAACGGACTTTACGTTAGGGCCTAGCACAGTAGAAAATATTTAGGATAATTTTTTTCGCAGGGCCGCCTCAAAAAAATCTTGTCCACCCCGATGACATGAGCCCAGGATTCCAGAAATTCCTTTTTCATGACCTGTACCCCCTCAAAAGAAGGTCGCAGGTAAGTCGGCTAAGAAAGCCTTCAGTATATTTACAAGGGGATAGGAGGTCACCTTTTACAAATCGACTCACGGGGAGGGCCACATTTTAGAAAATGGGGTCACCCTTTACTTTGACTCACCGTATTGTCTAACATTGCATTATTATTATTATTATTTTTTATTTATTTTTTTTTTTGGGGGGGGGGGGGGGGTTGTCGTCCCATCGCTGCCACCAGTTCCAAATCTCATTACTGTCATTCGGGGTTAGGGTTAGGATTTAGGGTTATGATTAGGGTTCAATCTGATTGAAATCTAATGTTGTGAACTTGGCGCGGTTTCTTTATTTACTTCCTACTTTTATCGTCATTTACTCTTGTTTGGTTCGGTGAGCGCCTGACACCTACATCTGAAACAATACCATAAGAGTAGTAATAATTACTTGGATCAATCAACCCCGACTCGGAGAAATTCCACCAATCCATGCACACTGTGCACATACCATACTTAGTCTACTGCCCTCAACGATTGATATTGGTTTTCCTTTGCAAAATATTTTCGTGATACAATTTTCAATTTATTAATCACCTTCAAGGGAATATAGAAAAATCCTGCGGCGATGATTGAAATAAAAAAACTAGCCATTGTAAGATTACAAGGTAAAATCTCTATAGAACAAATCTATAAAAATAAATGTTATTTTGGAAAAAAAACCGCGAAAATATATATTGACCATGGATTGATTCTACAATTTTTACCATCAGTAAGGGAAGGTTATGTTCATTCTCGCAAACCAGAGCTGTTATTTCTTCTGCGACACTGCGAAACTTGGCGGTGCGTCTTAGACGGTGCCATAAAAGAGGTTGTGGTTTTACGACAATGGTCATGTCATGCTTTTATTTGCGTCTGTCTGTCTGTCTGTCTGTCTGTCTGTCTGTCTGTCTGTCTGTCTGTCGGTCTGTCGGTCGGTCGGTCGGTCGGTCTGTCTCTGTGAACACGTCAACAGATACATTAACAGAGTGCGCGTGTCTTATAAAAGTTAATGGTGTAGCTTTTAACCCTAATGAGTAATTTGCATAATTAATGATTTTCAGTAATAAGCCTATATTTCTATAAGAATGAAAACTTCACATTCCGTCTGACTTAGTACATACATGTTGCCTTCAAACAATCAAAGTATATAGGATATATGGGATATTAAGACGAGCACATTGACTGCCATGGTGAATCCTAGCTAAAAGCTAGTAAAACCAATTATCAAATGCTGAAGTCATGGGCTAATTTGGACGTACCTGCATGTTATATGACTGTGGCAGAAACACCAGTCACTCTAGATCTAAATGTATTTTGGTTATGGTTAGAATTATTTGTAGCGGACTATATACTCATGACCTATATTGACAAACTACAAAAAAGATTTTCTGCGCCATTAACCCTTTCATGACTAGAGACGCGTTTTAAATAATATGGGGACCCAATTTCTATGAATATTTTCATAATTACAATAATATTACTTTATTAGGAAGTAACATTTCTTTAATTCCACTCTAAAATGAAGTTGATATATGCCAAAAACTTACATAAAACAAGAATTTTGTCCAAACAATTTTGGCGGGAATGTTTTCAGTATTGAAGGGGTTAAAGCTGCGCACTAACTGCAACTGAAAAAGGGTTTTAAGAAATGCAGGTCCTCTCTATGAAAACACACTCAAGTCCTGCCGGTACAATAATAGATAAATGTATCTATCATTGAATTATAGGAAAAGACAAAGAAGAGACGGAAAAAACTACCAAAGAAATATCATTTGGTTTACTCGCCCCATCCCCACAGGAATATCGCCCAATCTAATGTGTCAAAAGTTCTCATAAGAGCTCTAAACTGTACAAAGTCTTCAACAAGGGAAGCGAGAAAGCGAGCTACAGTACAATTGCATGAAGCAAATGGCAAGCTATATAAAGTCACAGGACAAGAAAATAACGAAATGCCAAAAAAACTAGATAGCACGTACCTGTACGTCGAGACACAAAAATTGCATGCCCATTTAAAGGTAAGTGTCAATCTACCAATATCATCTACATTATACTAATGTTAAAACGGATAATAACGACACCAAACAATTAATATCTCACACTTTAAAACAAAAGTTTAAAAACCCCAAAAGGCAGAAAGTGTACAACGTAGTGTTACAGGGATGTTACATGCATCACTCTACATATTCATGATTGATGAGTACTGTTTACTCCATAGACATGTTACGTATAGGGTCACTGAGTTATATTTTATATTTGTAGTAAGGTAGTTATTAATCATTGTAAAGGTGGCGTACTTTTGGTTATAGGTTGAGTACTTGTCTTCGAACACAAAGGTTTGTATTGTAGGACGTCGACCTTTTTGATGACGTAAGCAACATTGCAGTCAAATGTTCACGAAATAGGTCATTTGTATTGCTGACCTTCTGATGACTTTAAAGGTGGGATTTAGGTAAGGCTTCATTCAATTCTTGAATAGTTGGGATAGGTAGGTTTTTTATTTTATTTTATTTTTTTCATATGTGAGTGTCTAGTTCAGGTAGTTATGTTTTCCATTGTTTTCCACATGGTCTGTGTTGTTGGTTTCTTCTCATCAGATGTACAGCCATTACAGATTGGAAGAACAGTATATTGTCTTTTTAAGTTGATGTCAGTTTCCTTGTACATCCACTCTTTCTTGCTAGACTTCACAATTTTCGTGATTTTATTTTTTTCCTCGAATACGTAAAAAAGTTTAGGGTCGGCGTGAAAAACTAGGCGGGGTCGGGTAATTGGAACCAAACAACTTTTTTTTACTTGGCCTAAGGGTACAGTAGTCTGGCGGATCTCTAGAAACAGTTAGTGCAGAACAAAATGCTCAAATGATAAAATAACACTAATGCGAAAACATAGGTATACTTTATGCAAATGTTGGGAAAAATATTTTCAGTATCATTGTTAATAGGGGCGTTGTTATATTTCACAACTTTTATTTATCACAAACTATGGACGTACATATGCCTGAAAGGGCTGAAGATGATGGCATTTCTGTAACTGACAAGCATTTCAACTTGCATGGAATACAGATATTGGGACTTTAAACTTGGTTTATTGGCCAGGGGTCCAATCCCTAAATGTACAATGCAGTCAATTGCAAAAGTGATACAATATGTCACTATTTTGTCACTATTTTGAAAATCTTGCCAGTTTTACCAAACTTCGCAAAAATATTATTCTTCCGCATTCGTACTTTGTAATAATGGGTTGGAAACATGAGGCCACTTATTCATTTCAATAGTAAAAAAATATGTAAAACGGTAATCAAAATCATGACCGCTTTACCTAATTTTTCCATCAGTACTTAGCCTATCAAGGCCATAAATAGTATTTGAACAGCTTTTGAAAACAAACTAGCAATCTTGATTATGCGCAGATGGAATGCGCACGCGAATTCTAGAAATTTCATGAACTCTTGAACGAGTTCAACACGTATACCTTCTTTACCAATCTTGATTTGTCTATTATTTACTAATAAATCAACCTTTAAAATAAACATTTGTCATTCAACACAATTTACAACATCAATGTGTCTCAGAGTTGGACGTTTTTATTACTTTTTATTATGCCATAACCTGTTGATGAGTGATATAGAATGACTGGTATATATTGGTCAAGTCTGGCTATTTTCCAATATTTGGAATTTATAGGTCTCTCTTTGTTACTAATGTTAGCGCTGGCTCTACGCCAAGCTATGTGATTCAGCGTCATGCTGCAAATGAGACACTGGTACATTGTCTTTTTCTCTCCCTGTCCTACTACAAAACATTAAGACATAAAGACATCATGATCATATGAAGAGTTCACTCATATATAATATAATATGTTACCATTTTGCATGTGTCATTATATTTGACCTCGACCTTGACCTTCATGAAAAATGACAAAATTTCAGCCATAATGAGATTGAGTAACTTATTTGTGTTGTGATCTTTATAACATCATACAAGCGAATTCACTTATTGCAGTAAGGCACACTCATTTTCAGTTAGCATATGTGCACTGCTTCACACCACCAACTAAAGCCTAGTCCCTGTACGATATCGTTACAATTTACACCTCCACTCACAGTATAGTCTAGACGTCTTGAGATGCATGAGATGCAATCTAAAACTCATCCACAGCCACCACGCAGTCATGATGTCTTTGTTAATCAATCACAAAATTCTAACGAAAACATTCCCTCATAAAGTTAGTGTTTATTGGCACAGTTACGTTATGTCCAAATATGGTATATTTGTCAGCTCAGGATGCTACTTATACACTGTTTACGTCACTATAATAGTTGGGGTCACTGACTGGATGAACAACCTCTTGTGCTGATTGAGGGACTTTGACCAGACGTGATTTAGTTAGAGACCATGATGTTGACATCCAGACTACATCAACTATGGGCATACAGTATTTTAGTGTAACTTACTAAAACTTAATGCAATGAATGTGTATGTGTAACTACAGTTACATTTATACTCAGTACTATGTGATACATTTTGATATTTATACATTTTTAGGTTAAATAACTTGATTTTACTGGTTATGACAGATGACAACCCGTTTTTGACACACGAAGAATGTTATTATGGAAGTAGAAACATCTGAATTTGCTCCAAAACCGATCCTAAAGCAAACACTTGAAATGGTAGTGTTCATTTTGTAACCTTCTGTACGGGAAAACTATGTTTAATATGCTTCTGTCTGTCTGTTTCTGCGTGCGTGCGTGCGTGCGTGTGTGTGTGTGTGTGGGGGGGGGGGGGTAAACGGGGAGGGGTCTATCTGTCTGTCAGTGGACACAATATCTCAAAACAAATGCATCAATTCTAATGAAACTTTGTTACTTCATATATGGCAACCATTCAGGTGCAACCAGTCCTTGAATATTTTGACGTTGTTTTTCATGGTCAAATATCAAATCAAGCGTAATGCATTGGCCAAGGTCTTTTACATTTTGTTTTCAGGTAATACAGAAGAAACGGTATTTACTGCATAGCCCCAAAACGTAATACACAGACTCTATTCAAATGTTTACCTCTGTCCACCAAGTTACACAGAAGAAATGGAATAAACACTTGGATTACTTTGAATGCTCACGCCAGTTTCTAATTAATGGTAGCCATATTTGTGGTGAAAACCCCCAATTTACTATATAAATCAAAAACTAACACTCCACTCCACCCCTATATTATTAGGGCCAAACTTACTTTTTTCAACTTTACCTTAACCTCCAGTGTCAATTATCAACATCAAGTTATTTATTGCACACTTCAGATAATCTAGCACATATGCGAAAAAAATAGTTCACTTTTTGATAAAAAGCACCAAATTTGGTTTGGAGGTAGAAATCGATTCATTGATGATTAAAATAAGCTATGTAGGTAGATATACAAGGAAACACTTCTTTACTCAACTCTAAACCAAAGGACGCGACCATCTTGTAAAGAGACGCCATTTTGTATTTACACAATTTGTCCATATCAAATATGACAAGATGACTGATATCTCCATCCCTACCCTATGTGGTGAATTTATTTGACTATGTACACTATTTCATAGATCTACACTAGAAAATATTCCATGCTGCCATCTTCAGAATGGCAGCCATGTTTAATTTATGCAATTAGGTCCATACATTTTCAAGATGGCTGCTATGCGTATTGACCATTTTAGAATAGTTTAATGAAATAAGTGTACATTGTAAAATATAGTCCCACTGATCAACAAAAATAACAAAAAATAGCAATCTTGATATGCAGTGATGTTTGTCAACTGTGAGAGGTGTTTACTTCAGGGGTGGTTTAGATCTTTTATCTATAAAGGTAGTGTTAGAATGTCCCGTTTGAGTGTTACTTGTATCGTCAATGTTACAAGCCTTGGGGCTTTTCAGTGACCAAAGCAATTGTTCCCAGTTAACTTTGTATATGGAGAATGGTTCCGCGGATAATTTCTATAATGTCTTGAACTAACACGTTATAATGCTAACCTGTGCATGGAGCTAATTTAATCTGCTTATTTAGAATTCAATATTGTATTATCTATTTGGGAACATCACTCTTACAGTAAAGGAATTGTTTTAAAAGAAACAATATATAAACATTTATAAACACAGACACAGACACAGACACAGACACTCTCGTGCACAGAGTAGACACCACTTGAATCATTAACGATGATGAGGCGGGGCCAGGTTGGTTATGTGTCGAGAGGTGTTTGCACGTCGTGTTCAAAGAATGACAGGATTAGCACAATCTATTATTACGAGGGCAATGCATATCTGTTGTCTTTGTCAAACTTTTGGCACAGAGTACAACTGTACACACTCAGTGTTGAAACTTCCGAGTTTGTAACAACATCCATCAAATACGCTGCAATTCCTTCGCTTCAAGATGGTACACCTAAAACCCGCGTCAGTTTTATTACTTTCATGTGTACTCATCACAGTTTGTGGTTTCCCTATATTTTTACGTAAAACGAGTAAGTCAGCTTTTCACAAGTTACCTGAACCATACAAAGTGGTTCTAGATCACATCACCCACAACTCCGATGATTGTCAACATGCGACGTGTGGCCTGGAAAGTACAAGCTACCTTCTGAGTCTTCGTAAGTACATGTACTTATCTTTTCTCAAACAATTATCATAGTACTAAATAATAAGGGGTCGGATTAAAGTGTTTCTCATTTTGCAATGAGAGAGAGAGAGAGAGAGAGCGAGAGAGAGAGAGAGAGAGAGAGAGAGAGAGAGAGAGAGAGAGAGAGAGAGAGGGAGAGGGAGAGAGAGGGAGAGAGGGAGGGAGGGACTGAGGGAGCACATTTTTCATCTCCAATGCCCGCGAGTTCGACTACGGTAATAGGAATATACAGGGGAGGAATTGCTGTAATTGTTGACAACATTGGCATTTTTGGAACCATGTTCGTGGAAGCAATCGTTTGGTACATATTGGGAAGTTTCGAGACGATGTCCCAACACCGCTGTCTATTGCACTAACCCAGTATCCAAGCTTAATGTTTATCCTATCGCTATTGTTTTGGGTTGGCAGGCAGTACCCAGTTCAATTTACAGAAAACAGTAGGTTTTAACGCCCAATAAAAAAAATGTGCGGTTCCGATTACGCTCAATTTTAGAATAGGTGGGTAGGTAGATTTTTTCATTTTATATCTTTTTCTGTATACGTGCATAGTTCAGGATTTCCATTGTTTTCCAAATGGTCTATGTGTTGTTTATTTCTTCCTATCAGATGTACAGCCATTAGAAATTGGACGAACAGTTTTATTTTGTCTTTTTAAGTTGATGTCAGTTTCCGCACCCACTATTTCTCGTGAGAGTTCAAAATTTTGCAATTTTATTATTTTTTCTCGAATAAGAAAAAAAGTTTAGTGGAAAGCTTGGTGGGGGTCGTGTACCCGGAACCAAACAAATACTAGTTTTTTGGGCCTAAAAGTACAAATTACAAAGATAACATTTCAATTATTACTTTGGTAATCAAGGCTTCGGTTTACTAAGAGACACAAACGAAACTATTGTCAGACACAACATGTTGACACAACATCAATGTGATAAGATATCTCTCTGAATACAAAGCTACATTGCAGGTTGTTGTTGAATTTGAAGTGACCACACACGTACAAATGTACACATCCACGGACAGGATCTTATTGATAGAGTGCCACTAGTTTGCAGTGTACTGTTTTGGAACTTCCAATGTTTACACTCTCTTGATCATAGAGTGATTAGATTTGCACAGCAGAGGAACCACTGTCACTCACATCTTGTGTAATCTACCACATTGAACAACAGTGGTTTTAGGTTGTATCCATCTTATAGTAAACCAAAGCCTCGATTACCAGAGTCATTGATATTACATTTACGATGAAGAAGCAGAATTTATTAATTAAGAACGGAATAAATCGGATTTTATATTTTATAATTATAACAAAGTTGATGGAAAGGTGTATTCTAATTTCTACAGTCTAGGAGTTTACTGATATGAATTAATCTAAAACTCCCTGAACTCATGACAAATATAGAGATGAAGGGATAAAACAAAATTTAGCAATAGTTGTTACTTAAATCAGAATGGAGGCTTTTTTTCCGGATTACTGTGAACATAAACAATTGGTTACGCTGTACTTCGACCATTGAATTGTGATTTTACGGGTGTAATTGCATGCAACGTTTTACTATTTACGAAAAATAAAATGGCCCAATTACGAAGTGCGAAAATACCTGTTGCCCATTTTCATTGTCGTTTATTTACTCCATAAAAATGTATTCTCATTGGACCGTAAATCCAGTTTGTTGGTTATGGGAGGGATAATAACCTGCTCGTCACCTTTCCATTATTGGATCTCGACCCAATATAGCTGCAATGATTGTAGCGTTCTGCTGCGATTTTGAGGGTTTTTTTTGTCTGTTTTAGCGACTTTTTAAGTTTTGGTGTTTAACCCGCATTTAACGGTTAAAACACCAAAACTTAAAAAGTCGCCAAAACAGACAAAAACCCCTCAAATTCGCAGGAAATGCTACAATTATTGCAGCTAAACCCATGGTAGGTCAATAGCAAGCCAAAACAAGGTCGCTCTAAAGATATGAGTTGAAAAGTAACATTTGTTTAGGTCCCCAGGATCATGAGAAGTAGGGAATGTGTATTAGGGGAGAACAATTTGATTTCTGGGGGTGGGGGTGGGGTGGGGGTTGGAGAATTATGGGAATAAAAAAATTGTCGGCAGGTGAAGGAGAAAAAAATAATTTGATCCCGTAATGACTTGAGAAAAAAATTGTTACAACAGACAGAAGTAAACAGACATTATTGCGATGTGCTGAAATCAGCAACATTTGGGAATCAGATTCTCTCATTTTCTCTGGAGGTTAGCCGGCGTAACTAAGAGCGGTCAGGAGTACAGCACTCCCTCGAGTTCAGTTCGTGTTATTTTTCCATACCACTTTACTACGAACCCGGAAAAACTATGGCCTCTGATATATTGTTTTCACTATTTCAAATGTTATGTGAATAGCGCTAGCCTGTATTAGTTGCAACTAAGCTAAGGCCAAATAAAAAATGGTATGCGCTTCCGATAACCCGACCGACCCTAGTTTAAACCCCGACCTTAAACAGTTTTGGCATACAAAGGTAAAATGATAACAATTTAATTTCCGTGTACACCTTCATGCCTTTAATTACTTTAACCGTAGACTGTAGTATCTTCGTTTAAACAAATCTTATTCCAAACCAGGTCTTTTTAGACTATAACAGTACAGTCTGCATAACGTGTTTGTCTACCTAACTTATAATTTTCTTCATTTACTTCTTTTACACCTCATCAAACTTTCACAGAAGTATTGTGACCAATGAGTATCTTATATAGGGGTCGAAGTAATTTTTTAAAAATTAAGGGAAAATCATATCAAATTCTGACCTATCTACCCTATCGTCTAAAGTCATGTTATGGGAAACAAACAGTTATGTTCATTTTGCCTAATCGCCAAAAGAATTTCTTTTAAGGTTGAGATGCAGGTTCGTCAGCTCATTTTTCCTCCATCACATTTCTCAGTAAAGACAAGATAAATACACCATTTTTTTCATTAATTATGTCGAGTCTTTGTATGAAGTTGTGGTTTCTATGGTGATTTTTTACATTTTTAACCATATTATGGATCTATACCCAAAAAATGTGTTTTTTGACGATTTTCACTTAAAGCTATTTAACTTTTACAAACAGTTGAATATAGTCCTCTTTTCGACTTTAAATGCAAGCTATGTACATAAACAAAAAAACGTTCCTCCAGATTTTTTATTTTGTCTCTCATTGTCTTGTTATAATCATCCAAAGTTGTATTTTTGTGTTTTTTGCATAAATTACCGCTTTTCACACTTCTCAATGCAATATCTCTTGATTCCCTCAAAAACTAAACAATCCGGAGGAACGTTTTTTCGACACGCTGTCTCCGAGTATTGTCTCCAAATTTGACACAGCTGGGACGTTCTGACGCAAAGTTAAATAGCTTTGAACTTCACACAGTATACAAAATAAAGAACGTAGAAAAATGCTAATTTACACAATTGGACTCCTTCCGCCCGACAAAAGCTTTCAAATTCGACAGACATTGCAACAGCTTTTTTCTGTGACTTGCAAATATGTTACTCAATCCTTGCCATTTGGTTGTGTACGTTGCTTTGCTACAGACATGAAGAAAATCGGGTATTTTAGGAGTTGTCATGAAATGCTTCAGATAGAAACGTGTTTGTTTCCCGCGATAAATGTGTCATGTCATCTATTATTCATCTACGGGTGGAGACTTTGGTTTAATCTTTTAATACGGTACGCGTGCCGTTCTCGACATTACATAGTATACTTTCTGGTTTGGATTCGAAGCCCTTGCTCTACGCAGTTGGTGTTCGTGTTTTGATACGAATATGGGCTACGTTCCATATTCCTGCTCATGTATTAGGCATTGCTACGCAATTGTTGTTGGTGTTTCGTTGAAAACACACAATAAACAAAGGTTAACCCTTTCCCTGAAATTAAATTTCCACACCAGGACACCGTACGACATCGGGAATTTTATACAAATTGCAAGGAGTGTTACAAAACTACGGTATAAATAATGGTACTTGACGAACTCACGTCAACAGTTTTTCTAGATCTTCCACTGCGAGTGACGTTTTATGATACTCGGAGTCGTAGTAGATGTTACGATCCAAAATATCGTATTTCGGAATTATGGGAATAAATTCTACTTTTCGGCATTGTAGGCCATAGGTCAGAAATAGACTGGCGATGACGGAGCTGGGCAAACATGATGTAACTGAAATTCACATGGTTGGTTAGAGAAAAGTGCGTAATAACTTTTATGATGGCATGATCTTAGGGTGTGACTTGCTATTTATATAGTCGTTGTGTAAATTCCATTGTATTCGAAGTATACTTAAGATGAGAATAAAATATCCAGAATCAGAGGAGAGGAGACGAGAGAGACTCGGGTAGGTGATTCTGGCAAGCCGAAATATCTTCTCAGTTGTGACTAATTCCCGACTTGGACCTGAACGATCCCGTACGAGAGTATGAGAGTGTGAGTGCTAGAGTGTAACGTCTGAACTATCCATACTTATACCGTTCAACTCTACGACTCCCAACACTGGTGGAAAATCCAACAGGTCCACTTAAAGTTATTACGTTCTGGTAGAAGACTGAGAAGAAAACGACATTAACATCCTTGTCAACGGCCACCTACAGTAATGGCAGAAGCAGACCCGAATATCCAGCAAGAAGCTCCACAGCCAGAAAACAATGGAGCAGAGGTCAACCAAGGCCAGCGGCAAGACGCACGGCTGGCTCACCAAGAGCTACAACGCATTGTCAACAGAATGCAGAATTTGACGGTGGGTAACGATATCATACCACCTCAATTTTATGGGAAGGAAGATGAAATACCAACCAGATGGTTGCGTAAATTTGATGCATATGTCGTCCTTAAGCAGTTTGACAATATTCAACGTCTGAATATTTTTAGTCTGCTTATGTCTGGTGAAGCAGAGAGATGGTACACGTCCTTGCCTGACGACCTGGCGAACAACTGGGAGAACATGCGTGCAGCTTTCATCGGACGATTCCAGAACAGAGCACCACAGTGGCGTATAGATCAAGAGCTAAGAACAATTAAGCAAATGGACAAAGAAACAATCGAAAAATATGCCTCACGTTTAAGGGATATGTGCTATCGTTATAACAGAAATGATAACGAGCTTTTTAGTTTATTTTTACAGGGGTTAATACCGTCTATACGTAGTACGGTAGTCAACAGAGATCCGGTCAATTTCCAGGAGGCCGTGGCTTTCGCCCGAACAGCAGAAGTGGTGGAACGGTTCGACGATGATGTCAAAGTACTGAAAACTGGTCGTACTTCCGACACGTCTACAGAGGTTTTACAACAAGCCTTCGACTCTTTGCTAAAACAGAATGAAGTTCTACATGAGAAGCTATCAGCAGCGGCGGTGACGCCCCTCCCTGTACCAGCAGCGCCTGTTCAAATACGACAAGAACCCTACGCAAACGCTGGACCACGGTCACGGGTAGGCCAGAGCTATAATTATTCTAACGTAAATAGGCCGCCAGTAGTAACTCCACGTTATGGCGGTCGACAAGTTAATACGGCTAAGCAGATTTGTAAATTTTGTAATAAGCCAGGGCATTCAAGTCCTAATTGTTATACAAATCCTAATCGTGGGTGTTACAATTGTGGGGAGATAGGCCATGTGGCCAGATTTTGTGATAGAAATGGTGCCCGATATGCTTTTCCAAAAAACGGGTAAACGTTGCGAGACGAAAATTGTATAAGCAGTCAGATGAGAAATCTCGCAACGGAGTATCTTTAAATCTCAATTGTGTTAATTTGCCAGAGTCAATGATTGTAAATGATAATTTAATTAATGTGCGTATTTTTGATCGTAAAGTTTCAGCACTTATAGATACAGGTTCCGATGTATCAATAATTTCAGAGTCTTTGTTAAATAATATTCGTAAGTTAAGAAAGTGTAAGCTTTTCAAATCAAATTATAAGATAGTTACTTTGCCAGATGGGCGTACTTTGCCTATTTTAGGATGTCTTAGAATTCCTGTTTTCTTTACTAATCGTGCGATTACTATGCAAGTCTATGTCCTCAAAGAATTGAAGCAGGATTTAATTATAGGCCATGATTTCTTACGTAGAAATGGAGCCATTATTGATTTTATGAAGCGCAAAGTTACTTTACGTCCATCGTCCCTTATACGCGCGTCTAAGACATATTCTATACCTGCTCGTTCAGAGTGTGTTATATCGGCGCGTGTTCGTGGGGATTACCCTAACGGTATAGTAGGTCATACTACAAACATAATGTCGCTTGCTCACATTGGTATTGCTACTGCGAGAGTTTTAGGTGCTGTGCAGAATGGGCGCGTTCCGGTTAGACTAGTGAATTGTAAGGATACGCCTGTAAAATTGAGGAGAGGTACTCGTTTAGGTAATTTCAGAATTTTGCCAGATGGTACTGATATCCATACTTTTGATACTAATGTTAGTCGCAACGGGCCAGTTGTACGTCCAAATAGGTTAAGTAAACAGGAGTTTTTAAAGGCATTTGATTTTGAAGATTCTACTTTAACCTCAGATCAGGTATTGCAGTTACAACAGGTATTATGGAAAAATAAGGATGCGTTCGTTGATGACACTAACACCTTGGGATATTGTGATATAATTAAGCATAGAATCAATTTAAAACCAGGTAGTAAGACCGTATCTCGCCCTCCATATAAAGCTTCTCCAGATAAGCGTGAGGAAATTAAACGACAAATTGATAAGTTGTTAGACCAGGGTTTGGTAGTTCCCTCTACTTCTCCTTACAGTTCTCCGGTTTTACTAGTACGTAAACCAAATGGTGAATTTCGTATGGTTATAGATTATAGGATGATAAATTCTATTACAGAACCCATTGCTTTCCCTCTTCCTGGGATAAAAGATACTTTAGATATCATTGGGAGTAAATGTCCAAAGTATTTTTCGACCCTAGACCTTAGTTCGGGATTTTGGCAAATAGCTATACATCCTGACGATGTACATAAGACTTCCTTTGTCTCTCATTACGGTAAGTTTGCTTTCAAGGTGTTACCTATGGGAATGATGAATAGTTCGGCAAGTTTTCAAAACACAATACAGTTCGTTCTAATAAATTTGCTAAACGACTCATGCTGCGCCTACATGGACGATATTTTAGCATTCTCAGCAACATTTGAAGATCATTTAATACATATTGATGAAGTTCTTACACGTTTACGCGAAGCCAATTTAAAGTTAGGACCACGGAAGTGCGTTTTTGGTAGGCGCGAGGTCAAATTTCTAGGTCACCGGGTCAACGAACACGGGGTCATGGCAGATCCTTCTAAATTGGAAGCTGTCAAGAATTTCCCCACGCCAAAATCGGTTACAGAATTAAAGTCATTTCTGGGATTGGCAAATTTCTATAGAAAGTTTATTAAGGATTTTGCTAAGATTGCGCATCCATTGCATGGTCTATTAAGGAAAGGCGTCGACTTTGTTTGGTCACGTGATTGTGAAATAGCATTTGATACACTAAAGACGGCGTTAATCTCACCTCCTGTACTAGCGCATCCACGGTTTAATGAGGAATTTATTCTATATACGGACGCGAGTAGTTTTAGTGTAGGTTATGTGTTAGCTCAGATTCAGGAGGGTGTGGAAAAACCTATATGCTATGGTGACAGGGCGCTGTCGAAACCACAACAGAATTATACAGTTACGGAAAGGGAATTTCTAGCTTTGATTCACGCTCTCTCGCAGTGTGAACAGTATTTGCATTCTGTTCATTTTACGGTTATTACAGATCATGCTAACCTTCCCTATTTGATTAAGACTACGGAACCTTCGGGGCGTTTAGCGCGATGGGTACTCAGAATTCAAGGTTTCGATTTTGATATCGTGCACAGATCGGGCTGCAAAATTCCCCATGCAGATTCATTATCACGTAGGGTTTATGATGACGGAATTCATAATTCTGATGTAACTTCTGTTGAAACAGCTCCAGCGGCCTCAAATACACAATGTGTCCAGGTACCTTCTACTGATAAGATAGTGCAAGAATCCAGCAATAATAAAGGTGACGTTGTTAATACGCAAAGTGTTGACAATGACCCAGTAGTTGACATACCAACCTTGTTTACTATTAGCAATGACAATAGCGTTGACGACATGACTTGTTTGACTTTAGATTCCGATGACGATCTAATAGGTGTTAATGACTTGAATGATGACAGAAGGACAGGTGTAATAGCTGATAGGCAAAGAAACGACAATCATCTAAGACCGCTGATTGACTTTCTTGAATCGGGTGACTTACCGACTGATGATAGACATGCTAAACGCATAGCAAGCATAAGTGCCAATTACATGATTATTGACAGAGTTCTGTATCATTTCTGGACGCCTAATAGCAATAAATCTGATAAAGACATACGGCGCCAGCTTGTAGTACCTAAGGATTTACGACTTCTGATTTTGCGGAGATTGCATGATGATGTTACAGGTGGACATCTAGGCGTTCTAAAAACGCTGGGTGTCATCAGACAACGTTACTTTTGGGATACACTTATTAAAGACGTTCATAAATACGTTAATAGTTGTGTACATTGCCAAATGCGTAAACCGGGGCATAGAATACGCGCTCCTTTATTGCCGATTCCAGTTACAGGATTATTTGATAGGATAGCTATTGATTTCTGTGGGCCTTTTCATGTTACTAAATCTGGGAATAGCTATGTTCTTGTTTGCATGGGCGTTTCCTACTAAGAATATGACAGCAATTACAGTTGCTAACATCTTATTCGAGCACATATTCACGAATTACGGTTTTCCGAATGTCATCTTATCAGACCAGGGGCCCTGTTTCAATTCGCAAATAATGCGCGAATTTTGTCGTTTTTTTGACGTTTCCAAGCGTTTTGGAACGGCATATAGGCCTCAAACCCAGGGTATCGTCGAAAAGTTTAATTCGACGTTACTTGGAATGCTTTCCATGTTTGTTGCCGACCGGGGAGATGACTGGGACTCATACTTAGCGGCAGTTTTGTTCGCGTATAGGGTAGCGCCACATCATTCCACGGGTGTTTCGCCATTTTCGGTTCTGTTTGGAATGGAGCCACGCCTACCGCTAGACGTTACCTTGCTTCCCGCGGTTAGCAAATCGGCAAGTATCAATTTTCATCTGAAAGAATTAGCATCAAAACGAAATATTGCAATAAAGATGGCAATGGACAACATTAAAGTCGCACAGGAAAAAATGAAAGAGCACTATGACAAGAGAGCTGTACAACACGAATTCACAATAGGGGATATAGTTTATTTATATAACCCAGCAGTGAAACCAGGGAGAGCTAGAAAGTTTCACAAATTTTATAGGGGTCCATATCGAATTGCTGATTTCATACCGCCACTCAATTATCGATTGCGTTACGTTCATTCAGGAAAGTTATATCCTAAATTAGTACACCATAACAGACTCAAAAAGGGTTCACTCCGATCTACTTCCTTAGAAGGTAGTACCCCGGATGTCGATCTCGGTGACACAGACACAGACACGGACACGGAATCACCACAAAATTCGGGTGGTTTCGTTCCCCCTCGCCGTTCGCAGGCGCCCACGTCACCATCAACAGAAACCGAGAGCACAGAAAGTCGAAATAGCGACTCGTCTTCTGTGAGCGCAGAAAGTCAAAGTAGCGAGTCGGCTTCTGTAAGCGCTTCGATTCGACATTCGAACGATAATCGATATAGATATCGACGTAGGCGAAATAAGCCGTCTTCACGAGTACCTATTGATTATGACAGTGATAGTTTAGCAGGAGAAAACGAGCCTGCTGGGGACGATACATATTATCGCATCGATAAGATTTTACGCGGACGGCACAAAAACGGTATTTTGGAGTATTTAGTGAAATGGGAGGGGTATCCAAGTTCAGACAATTCATGGATACCGGAATCTTATTTGAACGATGAAGCGATTAAATCTTTACGCGATAATCCGGTAGTAATTACAGGTAAACAACGATCTACTTAATAGTTAGCACGGCTTCAGAACGGGTTCACTTAGTTTGTTTAAGGGATTTATATTTGTTTTCACCAAGCCCTATAACAGTCGCTCGCACATTTTAATGTCCACTTATTATTATTTTGAGTCATTAGATGCTAATTGCCAGCCTAATAAGACAATTACTTATGAACATATTTTAAATGTTCCAGTTTTATCTACGTTGTATAACAAGGAATTTGACACAGCACTGTTTGACTATACTTTCAATGACACTCTAACTATGCAACTACCTCAAGTTAAGTTGTTCACAGAAAGTTGGAATAAGTCTTTGTTCAGGGATAATAATTAATAGATTAAAATTGGAATTGAATAGGGTTTCACAGGTATTGAGAAACCATTCCGATATATACTTAACTCCCATGGATGAATTTAGTAATTATGTGGATAGTACCTTAGTTAAGGGTGATTCTTGGTTTGATTGGTTCGATATTCCAGGATATGTTAGTGTCATCTTCAACGCTATAACCATTTCAGCTGTGATATACTTATTTTTTAGGGTTAGACAGCTTTCTATAACTCTTGCGATTTTGAGTGCCAGTCCTATACGTGCACAAAATATACCGTGGGATTCAGTTGGCTCCGTGTTGACGACAGAAGCCGGCACTGTTGTTAGCGGTGGAACCAGCGATATCCTACTTAATGCTATTGCGGTAGTTGGACTGGGACTTATTGTCGTATTGTGTTATAAGTGTAGCTTTAAATGTTTTAGATTTTGGAAGAAATGTTTTTGTCCAGTTAAAGTACCTATAGACGCAAAACTTTTGTTCTTGACTAATTCTAAGGGGTGTCAAACTGACTTTGGTACACAGGCTGATAGCGATTGTTTAGATATGCGCGAAATTATTATAGAGCCGCTCTGCGAAGATAGTTTGCTTGCTATGAATACAAGTAGCAGCGTGGTGGTAGCCGATGTTCATTCAGACATCCCCGACACGCCCCTTATTCGCCCTGCTATTGTTGCTAGTGTTGCGGCCTCCCCTGTAAAAGATACTCCCTCATGGTCATTATTTTAGGTCTTGCTTCGCTGACATTGAATTTTGGATTTCTTTTTGGATATTGACTACGATATTTGACTACGGACTTGACTTGCATTCTAATTGCAGGAATGCTATAACTTACTGTACTTTTGTAGAACAATCCGTTGCATATATGATTTACAATTATTTTCATTTGATTGTGTATTTACTTTTATTTTACGGGTATTGAATGCATGTTTTGAGACGAACATTTGGAGTTTTATCATGTTTCACGACTTATACTGTCGTCTGTTAGATTTTGTGTTCGTGACATTTTGTTTTCTTGATATTTTATATATATATTTACAGGACTGATCGCTACTGTCAATTACGGTATTCCATAATCAATATTTATATTATACTACTTCAAGTGCTATGTTTACTTTCATGTTTATTCAAGATATATATCAAAGTTACTATGCTATTTTAATCACTTCTTTGATTTCATAATTGGTTTACATTGTAATTTATTCTATGTATACATGTATTTATCTCATATATATTTATATACTCTGTATTTAACATTCCTTGAGACGATTTTACCTGATTACCGATTACATATTGTATCTATGCAACGGTGTTACTTAGTTGTTATATAAGGAAAAACAAATTTACAAGAAAGCTTTGGCTATGCCACTCGTCATGTTTCTCCAGTTCTGAAGTCGCGGGTCGCTCCTTTAGGAAAACGGGGGGTGGTGTTACGATCCAAAATATCGTATTTCGGAATTATGGGAATAAATTCTACTTTTCGGCATTGTAGGCCATAGGTCAGAAATAGACTGGCGATGACGGAGCTGGGCAAACATGATGTAACTGAAATTCACATGGTTGGTTAGAGAAAAGTGCGTAATAACTTTTATGATGGCATGATCTTAGGGTGTGACTTGCTATTTATATAGTCGTTGTGTAAATTCCATTGTATTCGAAGTATACTTAAGATGAGAATAAAATATCCAGAATCAGAGGAGAGGAGACGAGAGAGACTCGGGTAGGTGATTCTGGCAAGCCGAAATATCTTCTCAGTTGTGACTAATTCCCGACTTGGACCTGAACGATCCCGTACGAGAGTATGAGAGTGTGAGTGCTAGAGTGTAACGTCTGAACTATCCATACTTATACCGTTCAACTCTACGACTCCCAACAGTAGACATTACCTCATTTACGTTCAAAATCTCCGTTTTATAACTTTAATAGCCTTGAGGAGCGCTCTGTGCCAAATTCTTTGCCGTTTACGTTCAGACAGCGTCATCGTAGACGCAAATAAACAACGCTACGCACGTATACTACTACAGTACATGTGACTCGGTGTCGACGTGTCTCGAAAGTTCACGAAGGATCGAGCCGTGATAAGCCGATCGTTAGAGTGTGGTTGCCACACTCAATTTATAGGACCTTAACCCTAATAATATAATCTAGTATGTGAAGAGGACGTTGTCAAAATCCACCAACGCGAAAGTTCCGTCTGGTAATTGGAGACCCATAATCATACAATTCAGGTGTATAACAATGTTCATGCCATAACAAATCGCTGTCGTTTAATTATTGAATCGTGTCGGTGGGTCATCACTTGGTCGTTACAGACAATTTCGAAAAGACAGTCACAGCGAACCGACTTAATTTTTTTGGTTAAATTCCGTATTTATTTGTATTACAGCTTCGAATGATAGTAGAGACGTATCCTTCCCCATCGACCGAAATACATCAACGGAACGTGGTCTTTTGTCAGCAAAACTGCATGTCATCATTAAACCTGAAGATATGAATGAGGTGCAGCCTCTAGAATTCTCGGTGAAGTTTGGCAAGGACAATCTCATGAAACTTGCATCGAGTAACACAACCGAAAAGATGACACTAGAGTTGGATGTAACGACAGTAGTAAGGAGCTCCTTAGAAGAACTAGGTTCGGATACGTTAGATTTTGCTATCAGTGTGACCAGGAAGTTTATTGCTTTCCTAGCTTTATCTCAACAAGGGGATGAAGAATACAATCTTATGGCAAATATGATGCGCAAAGTACAGAGCCAGCTTCTTGATCGTCACCATGGAGACCATTCCACGATTTTCAGACGGGAAGTTACAAGGGAGGAGGTTTGCCAACAACGTAGATTAAGGGTGAAATTCAAAGACCTCGGATACAGTCAGATACTAGCTCCCCATGGTGAGATCACATTCAGTATTAAATTTGTGTGTTATATCATAATAATGTGTGTGATTTGTTGTGATCGACACTGCAGGTGGGTGGGTGGATGGGTTGTTGGATGAGTGGATGTACGGATGGGTTGTTGGGTGGATGAATGAATGAATGAATGAATGGATGGATGGGTTATTGAGGATGGATCAGGATGGACGGATGGATGGAAGGATAGATGAATGGATCTGAGTGGATGGATCAGGATGGATGGATGAATGGGTGGGTGGGTGAGTGGATGGATCAGGATGGATGGATGGATGGATGAATGAATGGGTGGGTGGGTGGGTGGATAGATCAGGATGGGTGGATACATGGTTGGAAGGATCAAGAATGATGGATGAACGGGTGGATGGATGAATGGGTGGGTGGACCAGGATGGATGATCAAATGGGTGGGTGGATGGATCGGGATGGATGGATGGATGGATGAATGGAAGGATGGATGGATGGATGGATAGATGGACAAATGGGTCGGTGGGTTGATGGATCAGGATGGATGAATGAATGGTTGGATGGATGGGTGGGTGGATGGACGAATGGGTGGGTTGATAGATCAGGATGGATGGATGAATGGTTGGGGGAGTGGGTGGATCAGTATTGATGGATGAATGGGTTGGTGGATGGATCAGGAGGGATGGATGAATGGGTGGAGGAATGGATGGATCAGTATTGATGGATGAATATGTGGATGGATTGATGAATGGGTGGGTGGGTGGATGGAGTTTGAGAAAATGGTGATACACAGACAGACAGACAGACTTTTTATCCCTAATGTACAACCTTCCTTATGGAGGTAAAAACATTACAGCAAAACACTTAATAGTGATGAGATACCCAAGATGAATCTCATAATATCAACTTCACAAACTGTTTATTTGTTTGCAGGTTTTATTACAAGCAGTTGTCATGGCATGTGTCCTTTTCCACTGGATGGCTATTTGAATGGCACTGGGCTTCCTGTCACTCAGTCCAATCTGAATGCTGGCAACATCGACCTTGAGGGCGCTAGGGTACCAAACCCTAGTTGTGTACCAGATGTTATGTCTACCTTGTCTGTGATGATGTTGAAAGGCACAACACTCGCAGTGACACATATTCCCAATATGATTGTTAAGTCTTGTGCTTGTCGTTGATAAATGTTTAGAATATCAAATACAGTCAATTGTAAAATACCATGCGGCTTGATACGACCAGGTAGAAACCAACAAGAAACTGCATATGCCACACTTCAATAGCAAGATCGCATTTTTTGCTACATTTAGTCTAAATGAAAAAAAACCCAATGAAATGTATTACAACTCCATGCAGACATTCGGGCGTCAATGTTTTTCTCAGTATCAAACACCCTGTGAAGGGCGCGAAAAATTTCCTTTGAGGTGTTCATTTGATGTCTGTAATGGTGGCATGTGTAGTTCATTTCACTTACTAGACAAAAAGTAGCAAGAAACTGTACTCATTCAATCTTGCTATCTAAAAGTGTAGCATGTCCAGTTTCTTTTTGATTTCTGTGTGGTTGTATTAAACAGAAAAGCTGCACTGTATTTTGAAATTGACTGTACTACCAAGGGTTGTTCCCATGCATGGCTCATATTTTTTACTTTTTAATTCCACGATTAATGCTTTTTGGTAATTGGGCAATATCTTCAGTATGTACGTTTTAAATTCTTCAAAGTGTGATGGTGCGTTGTGGTGTTGGCATTGAGTAATCATGACATTTAGTTTTAGCACGTTTAGTATTAAAGTTTACGTAAAGACGTATACAATAATATGAAGATTCTCCTTTGTGCGTGACCCAATCAATACACAGAAGTTTCACACTACAACGGAAATCATGAACTCTAAAACAAAACGTCTTCTGATATTTGTCACCCCAGACGATTGACGAAACGCTGTTTGTAAGATTTTTGTCTAGCCAGACGATAAAATGTAGCAAAGTTAATGAGATTTTTGTAGGGCCAATCGACGGTTTGATTCAGGGTTTTATGATTTTTGTTGTAAATCAGTGCATAGAAATTTAGTTGGAGAGAGACATCTATAGCCAGTGCTGTTGCTCTGTACTGTATACAGATTTCAAACTTTTTATCGCAAATAAAACACAATTGTTATGACTGTAAGCAATTAATTTTTTCTCAGGTTTTGTTTTTCTTTTGCTAAGACCGTGACGAATGTGCCACCTTAAACATCTAACTTTTGATTTCTAAGTTATAGTCATAATGGAGTACATGGATAGAAATATCAAAAGTATAACTTGGCTTACACGGTCAAATTAAGGTAAAGCAAGGTACATGTATGCGTACAGACACCTACAATTTTCAGCATTAAATAAAATAAAAATCGCGTCGTCGTATCATATTAGACAAACTGTCCTGACCAGAAACAGTAGCCCCATCTACACGGCACTAAAAATCCTACCTGAGGTAGGATTCGGGATAGTTTGAAGCCCGTGTAGATGCAAACGCGTCCTGAAACCGTCCTGACTTAGGGCTCCTTTGAGAGGTTTCCTGAAACCCTCCTGACTTCGTCCTATGTACTGTCAGGACGGAACGCGCGACATCTACGTTGTAGCCTTACTACGTGTAGACACAAACCTATCCTACCTCAGGTAGGACTTGGGACTGCCTCAGGTAGGACGACCTACGTGTAGATTGGGCTAGTTCTTTTTGGTCTTATCACGCTTTCTTTAAAAATGAAAGATAAAATAATGAAGTAATCTCACAAACACCACAATACTTCAAATTATTTGAAATAAGTCAATCATGTCGTAGATACATAAGCTTTTACAAGTGTACAACATGTTATTGATGAGATGACCTCGTACGTGTTAAACGTGTATTTTTAGTTAACATTCGGGTAAAAGAATAATCAATTCCACTGTCTACATAAAATATTAAACTGGATGACGTCACTGTTGGCAAATGTTGTCTGATGAACTGTTAATCATTATACATATCCTGAGTGTGTACATGAAAATTTCTATGATAACAGAATCAAAGTCATTGAATGTCAACATGGCCGCGGTGTTTTGAACTGAGTATGGACAGCAGGTTGTAATAGCTGAGACGAAGACTGTGTTAACACTATAGTAATGCGATTTTGGGGTGGATCGTTGTATGTCAGTAAAACTAACTTTACTTCATGGACCCATGCTGTCACTTAAGGTATTCAAATAAATACATGTTATTAGACTAATAATAATAATGTTTATTCGTCCAAATAATTTCGCAAATTTGTTGAATGGTTGCCACAAGAGCAACGCCCTAGTGCCCTAGTGCCCCAGTGTTGAAGAATCAGTAGGAAACCGGAGTAAACAGAGAAAACCTGTGTTGTTCAGCAGGGTCAAACTGAGCGTCACCCTTCTTACATACTGACCTGGTTAAATTTAAAATCAAACCCAGCCGACACCTGGCGGGTTCGAACCCAGACTGCAGAGCTAAGAGGCGTGCCGCTCGGCCAACGACAACCCCAATACAATGCGAATATAAGGGTAACTAAAAACAGACATTGTTCAGTCACGGTGTGTGAAGAGTGTATACAAAATCAATGTGGTTTTCGGACCTCGATATTGAGTTCTTGGTAAGTGTTGACAAAACATACAAAATGTACTTTGAAGAGGTTCGTACTTGGAGGCGGACGTAACATCTACGTTTGTGTTAGTTGTTTGAGGTGAAATATATACAGTACCGTCAGAGAGATGTCTATTGACTCAGTATAGCAAGTCTGAAATGGTCGCTTTGTAAGTTCCGATCCGAGTGACAAATCTAGGCAGTGGACACACTAGCTAATAGCTTGTAACTTTTATAGGGTTTTTCTAAACTATGTTGCGAGATAACCAAGTCTACTCTACCCAGTCAAGATCAACCAGAGGTTTATGCTAGTCATGTAACCAGGTTTTGCAAACTTTGTGATACTTTATGGCCAGACTTTCCAGATATGATTTTACACTCGCAGTGTGGTATACTCCCGGCCCCAAGCTTCGATATCTTTATCGGCTTTTGTTAGACAAGAAAATGGTGTTAAATGTAATACACAGTGTATGATCAGAAGGTTCATTTCCTGTGATTATGTGTACACTTGGCAACAACTACGACACGGTCCTTTTCTCTGTGAACACGGTGAATGTTATTTTTGGAGTGTAGAAACAATACTCAAGGTCAAAGTTTGATCTGACTAGTTGGACAAACTAAAGGGTACTTACTTTGGTAATCAAAGTGTTGGTTTTCTTCAAAGGTGGACGGGATTACCAGAAAAGAAAGTCCTCAAGTGACAATCCTTGTTGAACTTGACTGATGGCAGAACGTGTCAAGAGTTAGCAGGTGATTGTCGAACACGATTAACCCCAAGGGGATAGTTTTAAATATGTAAGCAGAAATGTTCAAGTAGACTGGGGTGGTTTTAAACATTTGGTGAGACAGGGTCAGCTAAGTTCTGCCCTCAAGTTAGAAATAATACAAATACTTGTTTTCGATGTGGAGATTGCGTATATGGAAATCCTTGTATGATATAGAGAAAAATGCACGAAGTTCACTTTGGCTGATTTAGAGTACACCCAGCATTACATATTAGGCTGTTTGTACAATGTATATCCAATTGCAATGCATTAAAATTGTATTGACGAGCAGCAACAGTGAGTCATTCATACTCGTTGGACTAGGCGGCGTTGGGCATGGATGGAGCATCAAATTCAGCCACTTACACATATTTCAATTTGGAATCTGGAGATCAGTCATCACGCAATTGGATCTGTGTATATTTTATTCGTAAACACACCACAGCGATATAGCAAGAACAGTAAATATCTGGCTATCAAAATGATTGACGTCATATACACCTAAATACTCAACCGAGTTCAACCCTACAGAATAAGGTCAAAACTTGTCTCCAGAATGTCATTCTCACCATACATGGTATAGAGATCTGCCTGTTGGGACTTTTGCCCTGCACTCGACAGTTACTGCAATTGATACAATTGGGTTTCATCACGGCACAATTAGTCTAGTTGGTATCCGTTGCTTCTAATCAAGGGAGATCTTGAGATTGGAAGTCAAAGATAACCTCTAGCTTATCCTGGCATTAGGACTAATCCAAATATGTGTGGTTTCAATTACAACTCAATTTTAGGATAGGTGGGGTAGGTAGAATTGTTATTTTATTTTATCATATGTTTTTTTTTTCGTGTGTGAGTGTCTAGTTCAGGTAGTTATGTTTTCGTTGTTTTCAATATGGTCTCTGTGTTATTGGTTTCTTCTCATCAGATGTACAGCCATTACAGATTGCAAGAACAGTTTTATATTGTCTTTTTTCAGTTGATGTCAGCTCCCGCATCCACTGTTTCTGGCAAGACTTTACAATTTTCGCGATTTTTTTTTTTTTTTTTGTAGAATACTTACAAAAAGGTTTCGGGTCGGCAGTGAAAAACTACATGGGGTCAGGTAAACGGAACCAAACAATTTTAAATATCTAAACGTCTGAACGTTGCCTGGCGTTGTAACTGTGTGACCACCGCAGACGTGTTATGTTCAAATAAATGTAATATATGCATGTTTATATGTCGGCAATTTAAAATCATAAATGTGATAGGTATTATTAAGTCTGTGTAATATAATTTTAGTTAACCACGTGATTATTGTGCATTTAGTATTTCCATCAGACGTCGTATATGGGTACTTTTCGTGTCACAATTTAGGGTTTTTCAGTATGGAGTCATTTTTCCCCTATGTTGAACTAATATTTGTAGTTCAATTGAAAATCACATCAAATCACATCAAATCAAATCAAACAAATCAAATCATGCATATATATAGATAATGTTTTAGTTTTTAATTACTGTGCTTGAGATTCTAGACAATTCAAGTATATATAGTGCGTTGTGTTTATGACTGAGTGTTGCTTGAAGGTTATGCATGCGTAAATACAAAACAGTAAACACTCCGAAATTTAGAAGAAAAGGTTGAAACAAACAAACAAACAAACAAACAAACAAACAAACAAAATAACCTTCAGAAAAAGCCAATAACAGCTTTGAAATGTGTGAACAATGTTTTGTCTCGATTATTGATATCAGAACAGTTTTCAACAATGTCATTTTACACTATAGCCCAGTGAGTATTACTACTACTGTAGTTTTAATTGCTATTCTAGTTGTAAATGTAGCAAGCATTTAACCATAATAGATCTTGGTTGGAGGGGAATCCCCTTTGATCTATGATTAAACAAATGACTTTACTGTGTATCTTGTGCCTATTAGGCAAAAAAAATATCTGGTTCTGGTCAGGGTAAACTTTCTAAAGTGGTGCGACGACGCGAATTTTTTTTTCCTAATTTTTTTTTTTGCAAATAAGTAAATACACATTTGTTGACACTTTACATACTCTGTTCTATCATATTTATCTCATGACAAACTTCCTTTTTCTTCGAAGCAGTTTAGGCTTTGTATTTAAGCAGTCTTGGCATGTAGGGTAGATTTCAGCTGCATGTTCTCCTGATATCAGGAATAAATAAGGAACGGGAAAGCAAAAATTATCGGAAAAAAAGGATCGACGCGAGGGTATTCAGGGAATGCGCGCGCTGACCAGAACCAGATATATATATTTTTTGGCCTTAGATGTGCATATGAAGCCTTGTGTCATAAAATACACAATTGTACAGCAAATTGTTGAAATGACGTCATACATGTGGATTTATTATCAGGTAAAGGATAATCAATCCCAAGGTGTACACAAAAAGAGCTTTTTGATGTGAAAGCCGACACATGTTATGAGAGGAACTGTTAAGTTATGTACGTAAACATTTATAAGATAACTCAACCAAAGTCCTTAAATGTCAATATACTGATGATATTGTGGTATCAATTCCTGCATCTGCAGGCCAGGGGTCAACTTTTCACAAGGTGATATTGACATATCCCACCGTTTACCATCAACAACGACCTTTGATTTGCTTTTAGTAATTCGCCATCTGTGCTACCTGCCATTGCAGTTGTGTGCATGCGCGGGAACTTGTAGGTACTAGATACATGTAGGTAGGATACGATACATTATGATACCATGTCTTTTATTACCCGATCAAAAAGAGAAGAGAAAATTGACATCACAAACGAAAATACATAAGAAGCAAATAATCTGGTCAGATAATAGGAGTCAGAAATTAAAATGGCGATGCTAATCGTGTCTGACCCCCCGGAAACAATAAATAATGGTACAAGTTTAGGGTGTAAATAAACATACGAGATGTTGTTCTATTCTCGATCACTGCGATATTGGGATCATTGTATGTCAGTAAAACTAACTTTACTTCATGTCACTTAAGGTACTCAAATAAATGCATGTTGCTAGAATTATAATAATAGTAATGTGTTTTCGTCCAAATAATTTCGGAATTCTGTTGAACGGTCGCCACAAGAGCAACACCCTATTGCACTAGTGCCCCAGTGTTGAAAAACCAGGAGGAAACCGGAGTACCCAGAGAAAACTTGCGTTGTCTAACTGAACATCATCCTTCTTATATACTGACCTGGTTAAATTTAAACCCAGCCAACACCTAGGTTCGAACCCAGACTGGTAAGAGACTTATGAGTGGCAAATGCTGTCAATGCAAACTGAGCATCACTCTTCTTATACACACATACCTGGTTAAATTTTAAATCAAACCCAGCCGACACCTGACGGGTTCGAACCCACACTTGGGTAGCCACATGGGTAGTTATCTCGTATGCCTCTTACCTCTGCATACGAGATAACCGATCGGCCATCTAAAAACAGACATTGTTCAGTAACGGTGTGTGAAGAGTGTATACAAAATCAATGTGGTTATAGGACCTCGATATTGAGTTCTAGGTAAGTGTTGACAAAACATACAAAATGTACTTTGAAAAGGTTCGTACTTGGAGGCGGATGTAACATATACGTTTGTGTTAGTTGTTTGAGGTGAAATCTATACGGTACCGTCAGAGAGCTGTATTCGCTCAGTATAGCACTCAGCCGTGTCTCACTCACAAGACGAGTGCGAATTTGGGGGGCTCCTGGAGCAATGACTTGAAAAGTTGGGGATGATTACTCACACGGAGCCCGCAGGTGCTATGTTTGCCGGGCCTGGGTGACTCTGGGATAGCCTGTGGACTGACTGGGAGAGCCTTGACAGTTCCACAGCAACGTGATATAGAGTGTGCTTACATAGCCCTGTCACGTAGTCCCAAACCCGAATGGATCTCTGTAGCATTTGTGTTTGTTTGTTTGTGTGTATTTGTCTGCATAACAGAAAATCGCTGGGAGGAATTCCCAGCACAAAGAATTTTATTAAAAACCCAAAACAAAATAAAACAAAAAAACTTTGTGGTACTTTATGGCCAGACTTTTCAGATGATTTTACACTTTCTCTCCCCAAGCTTCCATAGCTTTTTCGGCTTTTGTTAGTGTTAAATGTAATACAGAGTGTATGACCACAAGGTTTATTTCCTGTGATATGTGTACACTTGGGAACAACTACGACATGGTCCTATTCTCTGTGAACACGGTGAATTTTATTTGGAGTGTAGAAACAATACTCAGGGTGAAAGTTTGATGTGACTAGTTGGACAAACTAAAGGGTACTTACTTTGGTAATCAAGGTGTTGGTTTTCTATAAAGGTGGACGGGATTACCAGAAAAGAAAGTCCTCGGGAGACAACCCTTGTTGAACTTAACTGATGGCAGAACGTGTCAAGAGTTAGCAGGTGATTGTCTAACAGGATTAACCCCAAGGAGATAGTTTTA
The DNA here is from genome assembly GCF_964340395.1 of Glandiceps talaboti. Lineage (NCBI taxonomy): Eukaryota > Metazoa > Hemichordata > Enteropneusta > Spengelidae > Glandiceps > Glandiceps talaboti. Next base: position 15,411,615 of record NC_135561.1, read on the forward strand.
AATCTGTAAGCAGAAATATTCAAGTGGACTTGGAGGCGGTTTTAAACATTCGGTGAGACAGGGTCAGCTAAGTTCTGTCCTCAAGTTATAAATAATACAAAGACTTTTTTTGGGTGTGAAGATTGCGTATTTGGAAAGCTTAAGGGTAGAAAATCCCTGTATGATATAGAGATAAATGCATGACTATTAACAGTTTCGCCTGTTGATATTTGTGAGTGAACAATATAAGGACAGCAATTCAAAAATATCCCACTGGTGGTATTTGGACTAGAAAACGCTGTACTAGGCATGTCAAGAGAGGTTCACTTTGGCTAATTTAGAGTACACTCAGCAATACATATGCTATTTTTACACTGTATATCCAATGCATTAAAGTTGTATTGACGAGCAACAACTGTGAGCTATTCAAGATGCAGCCATTCTCTCATTGGAACCCGATACAACACCGATGCTGTAAGATATGATCAAACTCATAGCCTAGAACCTGTCGTCTGGGGATGTTTGGCCCGCTCCGTCCCCTGTAAGTCGAAAGCCAAATATCTCCACATGACTGCCTTCTAATCTTTTAACTTGAGCATACTAGTTGGACTAGGCGGCGTTGGGCAAGGATGGCTCACCAAATTCAGCCACTTACACTGATTTTATTTTGGAATCTGGAGATCAGTCATCACACAATCGGAACTGTGTATATTTTATTCGTAAACACACCACAATGATGTAGCAAGAACAGTAAATATCTGGCGATCAAAATGATTGATGTCATATACACCTAAATACTCAACCGAGTTCAACCCTACAAAATAAGATCAAAACTTGTCTCCAGAATGTCAATCTCACCATACAGTATAGAGATCCGCCTGTTGTGATTTTTGCCTCACACTCGACAGTTAGTGCAATTGATACAATTGGGTTTCATCATGGCACTATTAGTCTAGCTGGTGCCCGTGGCTTCTAATCAAGGGACATCTTGAGATTGGAAGTCATGGATAGCCTCTAGATTATCCTGGTATTAGGACTAATCAAAATATGTGTGGTTTCAATTATAACTCAATTTTAGGATAGTGGGGTAGGTAGAATTGAAATTTTATTTTATTACATATTTTTTCGTGTGTGAGTATCTAGTTCAGGTAGTTATTATGTTGTTGGTTTCTTCTCATCAGATATACAGCCATTACAACTTGGAAGATTGTCTTTTTAAGTTGATGTCAATTTCCGCATCCACTATTTCTGGCAAGACTTTACAATTTTCTCGATTTTATTAATTTTTTTTGTAGAATACTTACAAAAAGGTTTCGGGTCGGCAGTGAAAAACAAGATGGGGTCAGGTAAACGGAACCAAACAATTTTAAATATCTAAACGTTTGAACGTTGCCTGGCATTGTAACTGTGTGACCACCACAGACGTGTTATGTTCAAATAAAAGTATTATATGCATGTTTATATGTCGGCAATTTAAAATCATAAATGTGATAGGTATTATTAAGTTTGTGTAGTATAATTTTAGTTAACCACGTGTTTATTGTGCATTTAGTATTTCCATCAGACGTCGTATATGGGTACTTTTCGTGTCGCAATTTAGGGTTTTTCAGTATGGAGTCATTTTTCCCTATGTTGAATTGATATATGTAGGTCAATTGAACATCACATCAAGTCATGCGTAAAAATAATGTTTAAGTTTTAGATACTGTGTTTGGGATTCTAGACAGTGTTGGTTGAATGATATGCAGGCGTTAATACAAAATAGTAAACACTCTGAAATTTAGAAGAAACTGCTTAAACAAACCAACAAAAACAAACAAATAAATAAACGAACGAACAAAATACCTTTATTTCTGAAAAGCAAATACCAACTTTGAAATGTGTGATCAATGTTTTCTCTCGATTATTCAGAACACCTTCCAACAATGTCATTTGACACTATAGCCCAGTGAGTATTACTACTACTGTAGTTTTTACCTCCATAAGGGTACGGGAGGTATTAAAAGGGGAATGCCTGTCTGTGTGTGTGTGTGTCTGTCTGTCTGTGTCATCAATTTCTAAACATCGGCTGGCTCAATTGTAATGAAATTTGGGATTTATAATCTTTAGAGTAATAGCTAGACCTGATTAGGTTTTGAGCCAGATCTGTTAATGTTTAATTAGAGAAATTTGCATATTAATGAAATCAACTAATTATGCAATATCTTAAGACTGCATACTTCAATTTCAATATAATTTAGTATATTCGTTAAACATAACAACATACATTTGTCCTATACAATTCGTTGATGTATCTTAGAGCGTTAATGAATAATTTGCATAATTAATGATTTTCGGTAATTAGGCTATATCTTAAGAACACATACTTCAATTCCAATATAATTCAGTACACATGTTAACCATAACAATCGCATATGTCCTGTAAAGTTTGTTGGTGTACCTTTCAGTGTTAATGAATAATTTGCATAATTAATGATTCTTGGTAATTAGGCTATATCTTACGACTGCATGCTTCAATTTCAAAGTTAGTTAATGTACCTTACAGTGTTAATGAATAATTTGCATAATTAATGATTTTCGGGAATTAGGCTATATCCTAAGACTGCATTAAGTAGTATCATATACTCTTACATACATTAACCTAAGAAAGCACGCTTGTCCAAAAAACAAAGCCTGTTCCCATAGTTTTTTTTAGTTTAATGAGTTTTTTGCATAATTAGTGATTCCCTTACGGGAGGCATTCAGTTTAAATCTGGTATTTGATATTCTAGTTGTAAATGTAGCAAGCATTTAACCATAGATATTGGATGGAGGGGAATCCCCTTCGATCTATGATGAAACAAATAACGTTACTGTGTATCTTGTGCCTATAAGATGTGCATACGAAGCCTTGTGTCATAAAATACAAAATTGTACAGAATATTGTTGAAATGACGTCATACATGTGGATTTATAATCAGGTGAAGGATAATCAATCCCAAGGTGTACACAAAAAGAGCTTTTTGATGTGAAAGCCGAGACATGTTGTGAGAGGAACTGTTAAGTTATGTACGTAAACATTTATAAGATAACTCAACCAAAGTCCTTGAATGTCAATATACTGATGATATTGTGGTATCAATTCCTGCATCTGCAGGCCAGGGGTCAACTTTTCACAAGGTGATATTGACATATCTCACCGTTTACCATCAACAACGAACATTGATTTGCTTTTAGTAATTTGCCATCTGTGCTACCTGCCATTGCAGTTGTGTGCATGCGCGGGAACTTGTAGGTACTAGATACATGTAGGTAGGATACGATACATTATGATACCATGTCTTTTATCACCCGATCAAAAAGAGAAGAGAAAATTGACATCACAAACGAAAATACATAAGAAGCAAATAATCTGGTCAGATAATAGGAGTCAGAAATTAAAATGGCGATGCTAATCGTGTCTGACCCCCCGGAAACAATAAATAATGGTACAAGTTTAGGGTGTAAATAAATATACAAAGTGTAGCGCTACCCTCGATCCCATCTTCTCGTCTCCCCACATATCTCTGAGCGGCAAAATGAAAGCTGTTAGGCGGTATACTCTTTCACTAAATCTTTACTAACGGTGCTATGAGTCGCTGTCTTCTTCGTTCGTTTCTGGCGCCGTGTTGTATTGAATTCAATGTGATTGCACCTGTGTATGTCATTGCTTGTTTATATGTTTTAAAAAACAGAAGGTAAACATTAATTCTCGTGGTCATTTTGTCGTGTGTTATAGTCATAGTGTCAGGAGATGATTTTTTCTGTTCAATAATTCTTGTAGGTAACTCATTTTAGAGTGCTGACTGATTCAGTCATTGTGTAGAATTTTTTTTAATGGCAATATATCATATGATTATGTTCAGCTCTTGTCATTTACATATTGGTACCAGGGCACCTGGTGTTTACAACATAGTGTAAGTTGACTGATGACGTAGGGATTAAGTGAACTTTCAGTCACCAGGGAAATCTGCATACAACCAGTCAAGCATCTGTTGTTGTCGTCAAAGGTCAGACCAATCAACGTAAGTCATGGTAATGTCGCCGAGTGGACTATCAACATGTTTTGATAGTTTCTACCATGTGGACTTGTTTACAACAGGCTATAAAAGCCAGAAATTGTGAAATTTCAGTGCCACAACTGATTTACCCTGTAGCCAGTGATATGCTACTTTGTATGCTGCTAGAATACAGCTGTTGCCAGGACTCCAAGCGATCTACTAAGCCAGAGACTGTCATCTATTCAGCCAAGTGCCTCAACACAACTATTCGTGGTTTCTGTCTACTCAACGCGTCGCCTACCTCTGTGCAAGTCTACAAGCAAGTCCCAAGTGTACTCGCCAACAAGTCAAGATAAGGGACTGCGCTCAACCAAGCTACTATGGACGTTCTGTGAGTTGCGTAATTTTAGTTTAGTTTTAGCATAGCTTTATCTCTGTAGTGTAAACTTTTGAGAGTTTTTTTTTCAGTAAAACAATTATAGGTCTTTGACCAAGTCAGTATAATTCACTGTGTCTGTGTGCATCTTTCTCCATCACCACACTCACAGTTGTGTCATATTTTGCACCATCTTGTGACAAATGGTTTTAACACATTGCAGTATTCATTCATCAATAGAGTGTAGTAAATTATTGTGCAGCAAATCATGAACAAAGGTACTGAACAAAAACCTATGCAGCTTATATACATCGAGAATTTCTAGTATAGTTTATTGAAAAATTGGTGAAGAGTGAGTCCTAAACTGGCTATTTGAGACTGTTCGAACAGCCATCGTTAGCGATAAGAAAATAAAATTCAAATAGGAATGAAAGTGTTTTCCCAAACTTCTATACCATACGGTATATGTGGTTGGACGAAAGTCTTGAAGAGTAATATTAGTATATTTCGGGTTAGTTAGATTCTATCACTATACGAAAAGTCAAATTTACCCACCTTTATAAACCTTACCCTCCTAACCACCATCTCTGTCCAGGGGTAGTACGAGACGCAGTACCACTTTTGACTGTCTACAGCTACCAGGTGAGAGATCACCGGGGTTAAATTAAGTCAAAGGTGGAACTTCGTCTCATCCTCGCCACGTATACACATCATCTGCCCAAAATTTACCCCGGTGGAAAAACATGGTCAAATATGACTTTTCGTATAGTGTAGGGTTTCGGTGGCAGGCAAAGGTAAAGGTGCAATCTATGCAATCCTGTCATCTATACTACCTTATTAGTCTCCATATGCTTCTAATGGGACTTGAACATGACCGGAATTAAAGTATGAACAATTTTAACAGAGACACCAGCAAGAAAAAGATTGTGAAAATCAATGTGCTTGCAATTGTGTATACTTGAAATTAAAAAAAAAATCAGTTTAATTAATTAACTTGTTTAAATTAAGCAGTTCCACGGACTCGTAGCGAGTCGATAATGTGACAAATATGTTAATGTCAGGCTGGATTGAAATCGAGTCATGTGAATACTGAGTGATCATGAAATAATTATACGTGCGATTTGGTAGCCTCGACAAATAAAAATTTATGGTAAATTTAGAACAGAGACCGTCAATGAATATACTATTTAGCTAGAACAGATTCAGAAGGCACAATCCGTGAGGGAACGCCGGGGTACTTAAATAAAAATAGAAACTTGAGTATGTGTGGACAACCAACCAATGTCAGCAGTGTAGATGGCAGGTAGTATATAGATGCCAAATCACCGGTAACCGTTATCGTAAACTTGTCCGACGTACGTACCATTCGCAATACACGTACTACTCAAAGAATCATCTTAACGACAAAACCGCTCGTTGCATCAGATTTACAAGTAGCAACTGTTTGCAATATATACCAACGAATGTTAACACCAACAAAGCAAACAGCCATTCTTCGAGGCAAACAGACAACGCAACGTAAAGCCTTGGATATTCGTCTGTACCTACCACGGCAAGATCTATGCGAGTGAGAATAATTGAGACCCACAATCTACACAACCAACCCAAGATCTTAGCCGAATCGTCTCAATAAACATAACATTATGTACTGAACTTGTACATATCTATGAGATTCAACTCTGACTCGTGGCCCAATAAAAAAAACTTATTCTACAAACCGGCTTCATGAGAGTACATATACAACTGAATATAAAAATTCTTCTTTTTTTGCATTTGGATATCAGGTCGTTAGCGAAACATTGCGATGTTCTAGTGTCCCTCTTAGATATTTTAGGCTGTGATTTTCATTTAGAAGGTTTGTCGGAAACATGGTTCTTTCTTTACTTTGCCTTTGTATCAACTTATTTACCAGAAAAAAAATCAAGGGGTGGGAGTAGCACTGTACGTTCATGATTTGTATCTGTTACCCGTATCACCATTAATATTATTCTCTGTGAACCACTGTCTTTGGAGAAACCATCATTGATAACAAATATAAGTGTCAATTACAGGAAACCCAACACACCAGATCGTGAATTCTTCCATGTAGTCTAGAATCATGTCTTGCCCAGCTGTCTGCTTGAGGAAAATCCTGCAGAGTTCGTAGTTATGTGAACAGATTCTTCCATGGACAGTATACATCTACAAATCCAGTACACAATACCCTTCTAAAGTCTTATAATTTCTGTCAGATACCACCATCCGTTCAATCGACAGCTACAGTACAAGTACAGTACAACGCTAGTGTTCTCTGGCTCGGAGAAATCACATTTTACTACTTGTAGCCTACCCGCTCTTTCGGGAGAGTAATAAAGCTTTGTTTGGGAGCTCTTCAGACAATTTTTGGGATGACTAAATGCCAAATTCTAGAAGAGTTAATCGTTTTGATATGTAGAAGTGTTTCAATAATAAGTACGCCATGTAAATCTTGTCAACTAAAGTTCAGAATAATACCAGACAAGTCGATCATACGCTTGTAAGAAATGCAAATGCCCCAAACCTTGTTACACCAAACAAGTGTTGTTAAAACAACAGTCGCTGAAAAATAAAACTAGGGCTCAGTTCCAATATTTACAAGACTGTATTGGCATTGGAATTGTGCATAATTGCAGTCGGAAATGGGATATGCAAGGTCTCGCATGTCTCATGGATACTGTGGTCTCTTGTTTCTATCGTAATGAAATTCATGGCTATTTGATCAATCGACATAAATGTTTATTAAATGACAAAGTCCAATGTTTGACCGGCCAGAACAACTAGAATTTTGTTATTCTGAAGAGATTTGTACATTTAAAAAAAAATATTGCAATAGCATCAAATACGGCCTATTCCCCGACAAACAATTTTGAACAAAAGGGATGATGTTTTTTATGTAAAGTTACCAAAATACCCATCCGCACGAGGACGACGAACAAAAAATAATTGATGGCACCTAAGCTTGATATCAACAATTCTCTTACGCGTGACCGATCAATTTGACTGCAAACAAGTAAGTAGGCACAAAACAAGTACCACAAGGTTAGATTCATGTTGGTAAAATTTGCCCTATCACTGAAGCAAATGTTATTTATTTACTGTAAATTTCAATCAGTTATAAGGACCGACAACATTGCTGTAACTTTGCGAAACTGTTGGTCCTTAAGGATATTTGACGGTCTCGGACCAACGTTAATTTCCCCCACACAGATTCGTAAGAAATATGTGTATATATTTTTTTAACTTGGTATCATTTTTATATCAGATTTTTCTCGACATATAAATACTATTTCAGTCATTATTATATCATATTAATTAGTTAATTAATTACCACTACTATTGATATAGTTTGCTTTTATTTCTTCCTTTCAATTGATGTGCAGCTACACAGTTGTATTTTTTCTTGCATGTTTATTTTGTCTCAGTCACAGACTTAACTAGTTTAGATGGAACTATTTCTGTGGTTCTCACCAGATCCTGATAACCAATTCTCCTTTGAAATGTACATATCTTTTTTTTTGTATCTGATGAATAAATTTATTCAGATTTAAAAGAATTAAAAAAACCAAAAAACACAAAACCCTACAGTATCAGCGAAAACCATGGCTGTGGTATATTTAACACCACAGCGTCACTCTCGTGTGGACAGCAGGTTGTAATAGCTGAGACTCGACGGTATCAACAGTTTAGGACCAAGATATTGCGTGTATCGTTGTATGTCAGTAAAAACTAACTTTTCTACATGTCACTTAAGATACGTAAAAGAGTAGTTTACATGCTCTTATAAAATCCGAACATTGTAGAGGATTCAAAGAACAAACAAAAACGGGGAAAAATCCCACAGTATCAGCAAAAAAAACATGACTCGGTATATTTCACAATGTGATAATGGTGACAAAACGGTCGCTTTGTAAATTCTGACACTCGTGCCAAAGCTAGGCAGTGGACAGGCTAGCTAAGGCCTAAAAAAACGTTTGGTTTCGGTTACCCGACCCAACCTAGTTTTTCACTACCGACCATAAACTTCGAGAAAAGAATAATCAAATCGCGAAAATTGTGAAGTCTCGCAAGAAAGAGTAGATACGGAAACTGACATCAACTTAAGAAGACAAATTAAAAGTGTTCTTCCAATCTGTAATTGTTGTACATCTGCTGGAAAGAAACCAATAAGGCAGAAACCATTTGGAAAACAATGGAAAACATAACTACCTGAACTAAACATTCACACATGAAAATAAAATAAAATAAAATAAAATAAAAAACCTACCTACCTACCCCACCTATTCTAAAATTGGGCGTAATCTGAACCACACATTTTTTAAATTAGGCCTAGGGCCAAATAAATAAATATAGACACCGACCCTGGTTTAAGCGGACGACCATAACAGTTTGTAATATAAGTAAAGTTATGAGAATTTACTTATATTATCATGTGATTTTCTTTTCAGAGTATCTTTGGTTACTTTTAAAAAAAATCACATTCCAGTGAGAAACGATGTATTTTCAGCCTATAACAGCACAGTCTGCTATTGTGTTTGTCTACTTCTGAATCATATATAATTGCCTTCGTTTACATCTTTTACACCTCATCAACTGTAATGGAAATATTGTGACCAACGAGTATCTTGTCTTTGGGTCAAAGTAATTAAAAAGAATTCAAAATGTAAAATAAAATCCCTACCTATCTACCCTATTATCCGAAGTAATATTATCGGAAACAAACATTTTCTTATTTTTGCTTAAATGTTATGGGGTTGTTCTAAACTATATTGCGAGATAACCAAGTTCTCTCTCAATACAGTCAAGATGAACGAAAGATTCTAAGTTACTTTTAAAACATTGTTTTCGAAATCTCGTGGTACTCTACGTCCCGACATTCCTGCAAATGCGATTTCATGCAATGTTCTCTCGCAGTAGTATCACAGTGGTTTACTCCCCAAACTTCCATATCTTCTTGATAACATCGGCTTTTGTCAGACAAAAGTTTGGTGTTTTCATTTAATACTAGTACAATGTGTTATTATCTCGAGGTTCATTTCATGTGATATGTGTAAACTTGGGGACAATACTACGATATGTCCTTTTTCTCTGTGTAAGCAGTGAATTATATTTTGGGTGTAGTAGCAATACTCAATTCAAGGTAATGAAAGTTTGATCTGGACAAACTAAAAGGGTACTTACTTTGGTAATCTTGGTGTTGGTTTACTTCAAACGTGGACGGGAAAACCACAAAGGAAAGTTCTTGACTGACGATTTGATGATAGCAGGATATATAAAGATTTGGCAGGTGGCTGTCGAACAGAATTAACTCCAAGGGAAATGTTTAAATCTGTAAGCAGAATTTTCAATTGGACTTGCAGTCAGTTGTAAACATTTAGTGAATGTACGTTGAAACTGGGTCATCTAAATTCTGCCCTCCAGTTAGATATAATGCGAAGAAGTTATTGGACGATATTGAGTAGAAGAGCTCGCGAATGCAGAACAGGAAATCATTTGTATGATATAGAAAGATAGGCGAGCTAGATTATAAATAATTCGCGGCTGTTGATATTTGTGAGAGAATGATATGGACTGTAATCCAAAAATATTTCACTTGTGGTAAGTTGACCGGGAAACGCTGTACCAGGACAGCTAAATGGAGGTGCAGTTTTGCGAGTTGAGAGTATATGCAGAATTACAGTCACTATTTGTACACTGTAGATCCAAGGCGTTTAAATTGTTAAATCAACGGCAGTGTAGTCATTCAAGGTACGATCATTCCCATTGCATCCGAGTCGTTGATGTAAGATACTACGTACACCAATCTCCTAATGCAACTCTGACATAGTAGTAGGTCCAAACTGAGTCACACTTGCCAACACCATAGATGGAGCATCAACGTCAGCCACTCACAACGGGTATCATTGTGGACTTTGTCAATTCAGTTAGATATTAGTAAACAGGTACTTGGAACTGGGGACATGTTAGTCATGGATAACTGTCAAACGCACAGTGACGTAGCAAGGGCATCAAAGGGCTAATTTGACTATATAGCTACAGGGATCGGATGACTTTGTACTGGGTGACGGATACGATCTTAGACTCCTTCCAAAAAGCTGTTCTAGAGAGTATCAGACATTTTCGATCTCCTAATGTTGGACTATATAGTGCTATGAATACATAAGAAAGAAATGTATTGCTTTATATTTGACAATAATTTAGTTTTGGGGACTTTATTCGTGAAAGGAAAGCCTGGTTTGATACACACTAGCCAGGGAAGTGATGATACCGAATCTGCTGGCAGCTGGTCAAACCATGATGATGGCTCTATAACCAATTATTGATCCATGTTCAAACCATGGAGGTAGGAATGTACCCCAATGACCAATCTGATTAAAACCTGATGTAGTAGTGTACACGCCGCGGTTTCTTTTTGGTTGTTATGTTTATTGTCGTTTGTGAGCGCTCCTTACATACATCTGACACACTTTTCCGTACCCAATCTCGTATTTACGAGTAGCCAATCAGAATCTGTCTTACAATATAACACTCAACATTCGAATGTAAAAGATAGAAAACCACCAAACAATACCACTGACATCGTTGTCTGCGCTCTGTGCTCGTGCTTTTTTTTTCAAACAGAGCGCCCTGAAGTACTTTATGTTTCGGCGCATTACGCGTTTTCATTGGTTGAGTGAATTCACACAGCAATCTCGTGTGGTTCGGGAAAACCTATGCCACGTATTGTGTGTCACAAAAGAACAGACGACAGTAAACGTAACAGCCATAAAGAAATCGCGAGGTGTACACTACATCGGATTTTAATCAGATTGTTCCATGACTAAACGAACCATGAACCATGGACGTGTCATGGCCATTGGGAGAGATAGGGACAGGAAACTGTGGTATTTGCTTTCAAAGGATGTGGTTGGAATAAATGATTACTTTTTAGGCATTGTCTATGATTAATCTCATTTTACACAAGTCAGACTGGTAGGCCGATTTTCGACTTCCTGTGTAGCTGAAATCGACATATTCTCTTGTGATTTTTTGCCCATTCATGAATTCAGTGGATTTTACCAGTAATGATTTATTAACAAAATTTGATAATCTGTAAACTCGGCGAAGCGAACCCAACACATTACATTATCACCAGGCTAACGGACTAGCCATTTTATCGTCTTATATGTCTGATAAGTAAATAGAAGAGGGGTGGGGGTACCAGTACAAATTACAGAAAAAAACCCCCAAATTATGAAGATAATATTTTCAATTCTACATTTAAAAAAACGCAATTTCAGAATAACAAAGAAAATAAGTATTCAGTGCCCCAAGGCCGATTGATAGTCCAACCCATTCATATGCAAATTACACGGATCGATACATCGGCCCACTCGAGATACTGTATTTTGTAAGGGATATTCTGAATCGCTCATTTCGCAGAATACCTTACTATGATATCAAAAATGTTCAATCAGTGATCTTGTTATAAAATGTTATTTTTTTCATCATACTTCCGTTGAAATCATGAGACTTGCGCAGTAAGTTCAAGCAAAGTTCAACTTGTCAAAGGTCGATTTTGTGTGTGTACTCCAGTTTTAGTTACAATTTTGAGAGTTCATCCTCTGATTTTGAATCTGAAACCGATCAAAGTATATCTGAAGACGCAAATGAAGCAATTTCAGCACAATGGTTTTAGGGTTTTCCCCTTGAGACAGATCGCCAACGACCATTACCGCCATGTTACTATGATATACAAGTTCCCAATAGCCCATGACATTTCTATGGTTTGTATAGGGGTACTGAAAGGTGGTGGGATATCAAACGTGGTATATGTAAGCAACAGATTATACGTATATCAGTATAGGAGACCAACTCAGATTCTTGAAAGTGGGAGAATTGTTTTAGCAGGTAGCAGAAATAGTACTAAATAAAAGTGTATGGAAGTTTCTACAGTGAGGGAAGGAGTGACTGAGTGGGTTGGCCGACAACTAGTACAAGAACGATCTTTCATGTAATTTAATAACTTCAAGTGTTCCACAGTTCAAAAGACACAGTTAATCATTTCTTTCCACCGGCAATCTTTGAGGTTGGGTTCTCTGGAAATACTCATTTTATCAAGGCACTTCATATTTCCGCTGTATCGCAGTACCTGAAATAGAATATTAATGCCTAGGCACATCATAAAATAGTAAATATTTTATTTCTTTGTCGCATTACTATAGGAGTGTGTGAGAATAAGTAGACCAACTAGTTATATTTTCACCCGCTATCACTGTGCGTTTGACCGCCTTGTTCTAATTCTACCCTATAAATGACAGTATTGCTATTTATACTACTACAGGTTTACCATTAGTGTTGCTGATCCTCGTTGCTCGTCGTGAACCTTCAACCGTCCTACAGTCACGATAAAACTGTATGTATTTTCCTTTTACATGTACGGAAAATATAGTTTTTCCGGTTTACAGTGAAAATAAAGAGTTGATTATGCAGTAGGCCGGTGAATTATTGAAATACGATTTTACACCTTTGGTTTTATTTCAACGTTTTGCAACTTATTGAAAATGGTGCGTTTACGAAATACGAAATAGCCCTTGCCCATCCACATAGAAGTCCAAAATTTCTTTAAAAATGACAGAACTTCTAAATTTCTGCTAAAATGTAATGTCATCGCCAAAAGTAGACGGCCGCCATTTTGCACCATGTGATGACGAACGCCACTGAGCGTTTTGTTGGATAGAGAAAAGTAACAACTTTTGCAGCAAATCTTTTGTAAAAGGGTCACAAAACCAACTGTATTTTTTACCAGACCACGATGAATTTTGATGAGGGAGTTTTTAAAGCAAGTGCTATCAAACTCATATATTTTGGAAATTGAATTTAAAACTGCCTTACAAGACCCGGCGGACCACATGTTCAACTAAAGGTGTTCACTCCCAACGTCAAAATGTATACATTACGTGTGTCGATCAGTGTGGACGTGCAGTTTAGCGATTTAAATGTCACCGTTTTCCGTAAAAAAGGGAGGGACAAAGGCTATTAAATGTATCTTCTTTGATATAATAAGACTTCAGTAGTAAAGCATATAAGTAGCAGTGTACTTGGTACAGATCATAAGAACATTAGGCATTATAAGGCTGCAACATCTACAATAATAGTATTCTACCACTGCAAGACAAACGACGATGTTGCTTACTTTGTCATAGGAAAACTGATTCGTTGAACTTTTTTTACACAATTTTAAAGCCATCGTCGTTGTATGGAAATAATGTCGAGTCTAGTTCTGATGTTACGTGTCATGCATGCTACTTATCAGTACCAAGAGCGACATTGACAATTATATTCCAACCACATGTTTTGTGGCCGTTTCCAGCCCTTCTCGCTCTCCAACAGCAGTACCCCTTTGTGGTTATGCAAACAAAGGTGTTTCAGATAACCCGACCAACCCTGGTTTAAACAGTCGATCTTAAACATATTTTCAACATTAAAAACGAACAGATAAGAAATTCTTTGTCTTTTTGATTTTCATGTACGTCTGTTTTCTTTCCCCTGCGATATCTATACACATTTCATCGAAGCATCACAGAATAGGTATTCTGACCGAATTTGTTTGGTTTTGGGTCGACGCAATATTTTTCAAAATAAAAACATTTAAAAAAAATAAAATAATTAAAAGAAGATAAAATAAATAACAAAATCCTGACCTACCTACCTACCATATTTTCTGATGCCATATTCAACCCCTCCGTCTTATTGTCTTTTAGTCTATGAACTGTAGGTACTGCTAGCTTATCAGCTCTCGGCCAACTGAAGTGTCTCGCTCATTTCGTACACTATCGTATGGCAACAACATGTCCGTACATACAACTTACTTGACTAACTCAAAAATGATTGCAGAGAAATGAAATGGGGGTGGGGTGGGGGGGGCTAAAAAGGTTGTTTTACATTGGGGAAGTAAGTCAGGCAGGTAAAGATGATGACGCAATAATTACGTACAGAATTGGTCAATCAAATCTCGATTAAACCTGTTTATTTTCGTCCATTTTAACCCAACAATCGCCAATATGAAATGTTCCAAACATGCGTCTAGCAAAGAGCAAACATTACGGTGTAAAAAGCAATTCTCGATGAACCAAGTAGTGTTACATTAATACACAGTACAACTGTTCAACCAATGTTCAGAGTCATTCCTTCCACTTGATGATATCTGAGTTAAGTCTCTGGCAGTGAGATGAGTAAAGAAATGACATTGGTCATTTTCACGTTTTCAAATCTATGGCACTCATAAATATAAACCTGCAAAACAGTCAACGACGGTAACCATTTATGTCGTACGGTCTACTCAGAATTACTTTGTCCTTGTTGATATGTGCACGCATGTAATTATAACGAATAATTTGTGAAATAAACCCCCCCCCCCCAGAGTTCTATGTACTGTATTTGGTAACTGTTATCAACATAACATAACGAATACTATATGTCTTCATGTTTAATTTGCCGTATCATGTATCGTCAGCTTATCATCACACGATGGGTTTGATACCGTTCTACAAGTACGTATTTGCCAGGAAATGGTCATTGCCGCACTTATGCCAGGAAACACATCTCTGCACTAGCGGCATGTACTTTTTTCTAAGAGATTTAATATGACCTTTCGAATACTAAAAGTATGATTCACACAAAATCTTCCTTCTGATAAAATTTCACCGAGGAAACATATTGAGACTATTTTGTTTTGCAGGTCACATTTTGAGCCATGAATGAATGTTTGCTTTCGTCTCAAATCAAATGTGACACCCACTCACCTAGCTACATGCGTGAACGTAGTGAATGCGTCGATTGCCGACCGATGATACGTGACGGTACGTTTTCAAACTACATGATAACAAATACTTGATAGCTTGTATATGAATAGTGTGTTCATTTACCATGAAACTCGGGGACATGCCCATCACGGGTAAATAATGAAAACTCTATATCGCAGGATTGTTGTTGTTGAATGTGCTGTTCAATATTGCGTGGCTCTAGCCTTGGACTATTACTATATAAATACCAGCGATGTTTTCAAGATCTATCATCTGCTACCTCATGTTGCACCATAAACCTCAGCATGCACCTATGTTTTTTGTACAAAAGGTTGTAAGTGATCTACATGTATGTACATGGTGATAACAGTTAATCCTCTTGAATTAGACAGTTAACTGGACAGAATACCCACTATTACGATGACCCGTGATTGAAACATAGTCCATTAAATATCTGGCTATCAAGGTAATGGTGCGATGTATACATTTAGTAATTAATCACCCGAGTATAAACATACGTCATAAGGTTAAAACGTGCCTCCAGAATGACATCCTGTTGTCTAAACTTACAGGGACGATCGCACAATATCCCAAAAGCTCAATAAGCGAACACCATTCGTTCAGTACAACCCCCTCTCTCCTTTTTTTTTTTATCAACATCTCAGTAGTAAATAGAGAAGCTTTTATCACTGAACGCATGGAAGTTTTCGAAATTCGGTTAGAAGCCCGAAAATGAAGTTCTGCAATCGCATTGACGACGCTAGACCTCTACCCTAAACGAAGTTCGCTTGTTGAGCTTGTGTGATGACATTGTGCGATCATCCCGCATTCTAAAAAGGTGTGTATGGCACCTGACGAATGGTATATTACATGTATCAGTCCCAGAGATGTAGCTAATATTAAAAGTAGTCAGTCAAATGTAAAAAGTAAGCAGTAACAGCTACAAACAAGACCTATGAATCTGCCAACTGATGGCATTAAAGTCCTTAAACAAAGATTTTTTAACCTGAAAAAGTAGTTCGCAAAAATATTGCCGAGTAGTTGGTTGTTTTTGGCGGCTACCGATCATTATTGACATCCCTACGTACGTTTTCAATATACACAGAGTTACGTGACCTTTCAAGTAGATTTGGACTTTCTTTTGACAGTTGATAAAATCAAGCTGTGTGTAAACAATCAAATAAGTCAACGGCGAAATGAAAAAATATATTTTTGAGTTGGAAAGGGATATCTTGTGTATAGTTGTGGTCGCTAGGTGGCGATATTGCAGTGAAAGACAACTTGACTACAAGCGCTACGTTGGCTTTAGTTATTTTCAATCCAAGTATATATTCATCACTCAACTTTGAATGAAAATTAAATCACATGTACACCGTTTGAAGTATCTAAAAGAAAATCAAGCTATGTACAAAAAGAGTAACCTATTTGTGAACCTATATGTATAAACATGATCTAAGCGTTTTTGTGCACCCCATTCACGAAATACTTAGAACTTTTAAAGGAATGCTAGTAAGCTGAAATATACGTGTTTACTACATTTAGCTGTAGGGTTATACTAACTCACATATACTTCACAATCACGCTTGTCCGTTTGGCAGAACTCAACCTGTAGTCGAAATCCCTATTATGTCACCATCAGCATTAACGCTGTAATTCATTTTCTCTTTGTGCCATTGAGGGCGCGCTTCGACATTTACATTACATTAAAGTAGTAGTTGTTTTATGTATATTTTTACTTTCGCCCAAACATTGGATTTCATCACTTATGCGAGATAATTATCTACACAGCTCAACAATTCCAAGGCATGCCACTGGTAAAATTGTGAATTTTCCATATTTAGTCTGCTGCCCTCAACGATTGACACAAACACGCTCTTTTGTAAATATAACACGTATCGAGGAATTGTAACTTCGTATTAGTACTTTTAATCACATTGATATAGCAATAGAAATCTTGAATTGTAGCAATGTGTAAGAGTCTAATTCCAGCAAGATTGTAATGCTAAATGTCTAAAAAAACATCACAAAAGAATAAAATGTATAAAGGCAGACATTGTATTGCTAAAAATGGAGTGGTCTGTACTATTGACTCAAGTACCTACTTTTTTAATGTGCCTTCCGTAAAGGTAGAGTCAATACGTTTTCGTTTCTACACACAATAATTGTTGGAGTGCAAAATTGTCAATTATGGCTATCATACATGAAAAAACCCTCAAGTGTCAAATAGTTGTGCCAAACTCTAAGAAATCTGAAGTTAGTACATTTAAGATTAACTATTCAAACTCCTTAATGTGTAATAAGAAGGGGCTAACAATAACAGAGTAGTGTTTGCAATGAGAGAAGGGTGACAACAAAGTTACGAAATGTAATGTAACATAACTTGAACAAGGTCCGAGTAAACTCGATAAATTTATACATTTTATGAAATCTGGCAATATTTTGTCTAATTATGGAATAGATCATGTCCAAAATCTTGTCAATATTTCCACTTTTCGTAAGGAGATGTGTACCAAATGTTATTTGAATTGAGCCTGCCGTTGTTGAGAAAACGATGGCACAAACAGACACACTCTCAGATAGACACACACACAGACAGACACATCCGCACATACATTTTTTGGTGTCTACAGCCCTACGGAACTATCTTAGTGTTCAATTGTGCTAAAATGACATTTGCGTGAAGGAGCAATGAGATGAGAGTTTATCGGCAGAAACCCTGGTTTCCCGCAGAATATTTACTTTGAGGTTGTTGTAAAAATCGTATGCTGTCGATTAATGAATTGATTTAGTGCTCAATACAAATACACGTCATTTGTCACCTATTGCAGGAAATATACAATTCATTTAATCATACAATTTATGGCAGTGAAGCAACTGCAAATGCAGTAAGCATTGCCATGGTAACGGTTATTCCATTACTGTATTGGGACACCGCTCGTCCTACCATTGCACACGTGTCTTCCTCCTGTGGCAATGGCTCGGTGATTTCTGGAACAGCAAACTTTTTACCATTTGTCTGTAAGAAACGATGAGATGGGAGTATTTTTATTGTCGTGTAGCTAGATAATGAAACCTATGACAATCTTGTCCTTAAACTCCGTGCATTGTGTTTCACTTTATATAAAAAATACTATTTAATGTTATAAGAGTCGGGAGGTGTGACGTTTCATATCAAGTGCATTTGTCCCTTTTAAATCTGCAACTAAATTTTATTTTGAAACTGTTAGACATGATGCCTTACTCGTAATACTGTACACTTACCTGAGTTGAATTAACTATGGGTTAACATATTTTTGTAGCACTACACACAGTATGGTGATAACCAAGCAAATTCAATGCTTTTTGGGTCCTCGCAAAAAAAATAAGCGCCCTCTAGGAATCATGCTTTCAACCAACAGAGGCTAATTATTGTCATTCTAACAAGTTTTAATGAATACATTGTTGGTTGTTTGATCATAATATTATAGTCCAAAATCAGGAGATAAACAATCCGTAATGACAGTCAAATGTACTCTATGGGCTCTGCGAGCATTTTACACGGTCAAAGTCATAATGAATGCATACATACATACATACATACATACATACATACATACAATGTACATACATACACACATACACACACATACATACATACATACATACATACATACATACATACATACGTGTATATACATACATATATATATATATACATACATACATACATACATACAGACAGACAGACAGACAGACAGACAGGCAGACAGACAGACAGACAGACAGACAAGACAAGACAAGACAAGAGCATGACGAGGAAATAAAAGAGACAGAGGAAGAGATAAACGAGACCTTAAAAGACAGACAGCACAGATATATCACACCATAGGCTAACTTACATCATACATTTTATTTTCTCCCTGACAGGTTGCGAAATACGTTTGCTGATAAGAGTCCTCCAAAGTGTCAATTTGTTCCTGATTCCAATCCAAACTTTCTAATACGGCAAATACAGACTGGCCAGCATACTCCTCGGGTTGTACTACTACTGGGGGATATTTACTGATAGAAAAGAAAAACACAAGAATACAGAAATGAAGCAAATATTTAGAAAACAAAATTGCTAGCATCATTTCATAGCGTGACATTAAAATACTACTTTCAAAAAAACCCAAACCAGATTGATTGTGTTACTGGGCTAGCAACGAGTTTGTATAGCTATAAATTTGATGCCTACACACACATATACATACAAACATACATACATACATACATAACACATACATATACATACATACATACATACATACCGATATGAGATTCGTGTGATGCCGCATAAGTTATACAATGCCTCATTAAGAACAATGGCACTGTCACACCTGGTTAGTGGAATACGTGGGTAGTAGTACAAATAATTGAGACACATCTCTTCTCTCGTACTTAGACCGCCCTGTATTGAAAAAGAGAGCAAATTTATTATTTACAGAAAACACATCTTCTGTCGTTGTACCGTTCTTTTTTTGTCTTGGAGAGGAAATGGTAAATAGTACGACTCTAACGTTAAGATACAGTAGATTCTATTATGCTTGGGATAGTTATGATGTCTTGAACATTGGCAGATTGACATCTCTAGGAACCATTTCCGCTAAATTTCAGCCCCAATAGCTTGTACTTTTTCCATCCTTGAGAATCCCCCCCCCCAAAAAAAAGCAAAAAACAGACCCCCCCCAACAAAACACCAATATAATTGGTCGGTCTTTTTTGAGAGAGAGAGAGAGAGAGAGAGAGAGAGAGAGAGAGAGAGAGAGAGAGAGAGAGAGAGAGAGAGAGAGAGAGAGAGAGAGAGAGAGAGAGAGAGAGAGAGAGAGAGAGAGAGAGAGAGAGAGAGAGAGAGAGAGAGAGAGAGAGAGAGAGAGAGAGAGAGACTAGAGAGACAGAGAGAGACAGAGAGAGACAGAGAGAGAGAGAGAGACAGAGAGAGAGAGAGAGACAGAGAGAGAGACAGACAGACAGACAGACAGACAGACAGACAGACAGACACAGACACACACACACACACACGCGCGCGCGCGCACACACACATACACACACGATACGACACAAACACAGGGGCAGACAGACGTTTTACCATACCTCGTCTCATTTGTGCGAGGAAATGCCGGTTCTGTATAGTTATGTTCTACTTACGTATGTCATTCCCGTTCTTGACTCAGTATTATACGTGCATTCCAAAACGAGATTGTCACCCTGTTGTAAATGAAATAAATAATTATATGCAGTTAGAACTCTGACATGGGACAGATTTACTTGTAAACTCCAAACGTCTCCGTTATGGCTTGATGATAGCCAAGTAATATTTACATATGGACATCACACCATACCAGTTTACACAATGCTATACAAGGTGAGCTGTTCACAAGAACATACAACGAAGTTGACACTATTCAACTATCTCAACCTAACTTTAAGCACAGGATGTGTGCTTTAAGGTAACAAATAGTAACTCAAGTCTTACTGGCGTGATGTGGATAGGTTCTTCTAGATGTCGCATTTCTTGGAAGTTAAAATCGTAGCTATTATCAACAGCGATTACTTTCTTTTCAACGCCTTGACGGAAATGACGACTTCGGAGGCTTATACCACCGAGATGGGAATGAAGTAAAGATGCAAACACCGTGATTCCGCTTGAATTACCTAACACCTGAAATATACAACACAGCATACGATGAATATTACACTCATAGTAAGGCCAAAAAGAGAGAGAGAGAGAGAAAATGAATGTTCCTGGTAAGCGAGCGCATTACTTAAATACTCGTGTGTCGGTGTGTGTGTATGTGTGTATGTATGTATGTATGTATGTATGTATGTATGTATGTATGTATGTATGTATGTATGTATGTATGTATGTATGTATGTATGTGTGTGTGTGTGTGTGTGTGTGTATGTATGTATGTATGTATGTATGTATGTAATGTGTGTGTATGTATGTATGTATGTGTATGTATGCATGCAAGCATGTGTGTATGTATTACATATGAGCCACAATGTTTGAGTTATATTTGACTTATCCTCGGATAACTATGTCCTTGAAAATTGTCTTGGAAATGAGCAAGGTATTCATGAGGCATAACAGACATACAACTAGACACACAGGCACGGTACGATACTCCTGTTACACGACAGTCTTCGCCAGTTGTTGTACCCACACAATAATAATTTAGGAAATGCTGATTAAGGAATAGAGTAACTCACTTCTGATAAACACTCTTCCGAACAGAATCCAGGTGTCAAGAAATTGGAAGCGTATGGTGGAATGAGATGTCGAGGGATGGCGGTATTTCCTATCTCGAGAATAGAAGCGTCATTCTGACGTAAGATAGGTGTGTAATAGATACGTATACCGGAAGAATCTACGAATGCTGGGATTAAAGAGACCACACAGTTATTATAAGTATTTTGTCACGTGAAGACAGCCACACACACACACACACACACACACACATATATATATATATATATATATATATATATATATA
The DNA here is from genome assembly GCF_964340395.1 of Glandiceps talaboti. NCBI lineage: Eukaryota > Metazoa > Hemichordata > Enteropneusta > Spengelidae > Glandiceps > Glandiceps talaboti. The sequence goes on from NC_135561.1 coordinate 15,433,303, forward strand.
TATATATATATATATATATATATATGAAAGTGTACAAGTCGCATGGAAACATGGGTCTGTGTATTTGGGATAGAAAGTAATTATGATATATAGTATATTTTCGAAATGTAAGTCAAACAAAATGTCCTCATGCATTGTTTATCGTGTTCAATTAACAGCTACAGACGTTATATTATTGGAGTTTAAATCCATGTACGAGGCTGTGGTTATGAATATATGATATGATATTTTGTTCCTTGACATAGGCTGCTGTCAAATGGTATATTATATAACTTTATTACTATTGCTATAGATCCACTGTACAACAATTGTTTTTCTTTTTTTCTATGTATGGCCTAATTGTGTATTTTCAACTACAAATAAAGTTGATCTTTAACCCCCCCCAACCACTGTGTTGTGTTGTTGTGTTGAGTAGATTCAATGTAATAAAATGATGCACGTTTTGATGAACCAGATTATCCAACCACTTACTGTCCTTAAATTCAGGATTATCATAATGTATTTCCATGACAACAAAGTCAGGATCACCATTCTCCAAGTCCCCAAGTGAGAAGCCGGCTTCTTCTGGTAGATGGAACGCCTGTAGTGATAGAGAAAAACGTGACCAGAATTCAAGTTTTCGTAATGACAGAGTAACTTTCTGTATGTGAAGTTTTCTCTTAATACTTAATACTTTTGTGACCACATAGTTTTCCGATTTACTGTAATCAACTTCTTTAAGTTATTTGGGCTAACCGTTAGTTGCACATATGAAAGGAAGTTGCGTAAAATTGACGAATTGCATGTTGGCTAAAACTACCGTATATACGCTCAATTCTTAAAATAAAAGTCTTGAAGAAGAGGGCAAGAGATAATGAATTACATGCAGAACAGGAAATATGGGTACTACTAATATGCCGAATACTTCTTCTACACTCGAATACCCCCACCCCCTCACTCCCCTCCACCATGGACCATGGTAGATACGTAATGGTGCACTTTTTCGAGTATGGCAAGGTTTTTGTATATTCATGGAAGTATAATGTATACTGCCAAATTTATACTTCCATGGTATATTCAACCACATACATGTACATACATGAACTTGGTAGGCGTACAGAACTTTTGGCTGCTAGCATATCTTTAAACAATCGTTTTTAGAGCATTTTATCTTCTCTAAAACAACTTTCAATCGAAGTTAACAGAAAAAAAAATTGCTCAATGCTTTCCTTCTCGACGTTTTTATTTTTCCATTATTTTGTTTATTGTCTTAAACCTGTATTGTGATCATATTGCCACACAGAAATCTGGCTAGGTTTGTGTTTTTTGATATCTATTTACCAGATGTGTAACAAGCTACAATAGATTAATTAACGTTTGTAAGAACCAATCATCTAACTAAAGTGGCTTAAAGGGGCACAAGCTGAGTTTGTAATACATGGTTTTGGTTGTAATTTTTTGCAACATACTTAAACTGTATTCGCACTTTTCTACTCATATATATATAACAATCACCTATAATTAAAGGGGTACGTGCTGAGTTTATACATGTTTAGTCATAGTTTTTCCTGCACAAATAATAGGTACTCCCATTATTGTAACTACTAAAGCACACTTAACCATCACTTGCAAATGACTACACTCATACCCAGAATTAAGATATAACTCATGAAAGTCCCGATGACGTAATTTATGATACGTACTAAAGAATGTTCATGAAACTCCAAACCTAGTATGCAAGCATCTGTTCTTACAATGCTAGAAGACAACCATAATGTTGTAGAAGGCATATATTGACATTACTATTATACTGGAATGTGGTTTCATTGAAATATTTTCACTTGAGTATTAAAAAAGCTTGTAAACGCAGCTCGTGTCACTTTATTAGACACGAACCTGTTTCAAAATATGACTTATAAACTTTTCGATGACGTAATGTATTATAATGTACAGAAAATCCTTGCAATGCAGTCAATTGTTCTAACACTGCAAGAAGACAAATGCAATGTCATAGAAGACATTCTTGTCAATTAACATTATACTAGTTAAATATAATTTTTTTGTGAAAGTATTTACATTGGAGTAAAAATTCTCTTTGAAGTCAGCTTGTGTCTCTTTAATCTAAACTAGCCAGTGACATTTTCATTCTGTGATGACAGGATTGAATATTCGAGATAGAAAATCGCGTGGCACACTTACACCTCCTCCAATGGCCCACGAAATGATAATGGTTGTACACAGAGTCATATTTGCTGGCATGTTAGGTTGGTAACACTCATGTCCACTGCGGTCATACTTTTCGTCAATACTGTGGAAACATTGGTACATTAATATATGGTGAACCAATGCCTCATTCCCTTCTTGAATAATAGGTTCGTACTGGAAAACAAACAAACAAATATGAGTAGAAAAAATCAAAAATAAGTAGAGTAAGACTTGGTGCCGATTACAAATACATTCTTGTAATGTTGTCTAATGTAGAGACAAAGATATATTCAATAGTCTGCACCGAATCATATCAAAAACTATAGGCTCATTTCAATATCGAATTTTTTCGCGTTTATTTATTCTCATATATTTTAAGAAAAAACCCTAATGATAAAAGCAACATGACTTGGACTTACAAATAGCTATTAATACCGGGCCGTTGTGATTAATACAGCTATTGTTAATAGGGATCTTGCAATCCAGACTGAGCATGCTCAGATGCAAAGGACTATTTATCCGTGGTTATCGTAATACCTAATCTGGAGCTACTGATAAAATAAACCTCCCACAATTGTCAGGGTAACCATGAATTGATTATTTGTGGTTACAAACAATATATCAACATTGTTTACGATACTAATTGATTCGTATTTATTATAACACTTCCCCTGGTGCAACATTCAACATGGCGGGTTTGCAAGTTCCCTATTCCTTGGTTGTCAAGTACTGAAAGGGGAACAAAAAGAGACTGGACTTATCTTAGCTGTATTGCTATATGGTTTGGCCAGGAATGAAAAGTCATTTACACAAATCCTGCATCACGTGACCCCTCTAAAATAGAGTTATGAAAATTGGCGAATCTGATTAAGAGGCCTGTTGTACACTGGGGCTAGGCTTATCGGGGATAAAGTTTAGCGTTCTGCATTGTCACGTCCATTTCCTACCATCCTTCTTGGTATTAAACGTGTAATTACCAAATTTTGGATATCAGTGTCATGAAAATTTGAACTTATATAGAAAGGTAAAGCTTTAAAAAATGAGTTGGCTTCTCACCACCTCCTCGGGGAAAGAAAGTATGTCTATCTCCGAGTTGGTTAGAGCACTCTGACTAGTATTCTGGGGACGTGGGTTCAATTCCTACACGTGTTACCTTTCTTTCCTCATTTATAACAAATTTAATATGATTGTTGTTGACTTTCTGAGAATATACTCTGTTTGGATTAATATTTCGTATATATACACCACAACACATATCAAATGACAAAGCTATGACGGTATGGAGCGTCGGATATTTCTGGAATATAGCTAAACTGAAATGCGAGCAAACATTTTCAATTCACAGCTTGAGCCCTTGGTACCATCCTAGACCCGTAAAATGGGAAATACCTTCAATTTTAGTTACTTTTGTAAGATATTATATCTTGGAACCAATACCGTACCATTTATATAAATTTCTGCGTGATTTCCATTTTCCGATTACACAGTATATACGTAGCTAAGTATTGTCTGACCTTCGGTAACAAAAGATTGCAACAAAAAGGCCTTGCAGTGCATTATAATGTTTTGACAGCTATAAAATACACTCATTAAAGATTATATCCACTAATTGTACATTTTGTATTTAATTATCTATTTTTGTTTGTATTTAATATTTACTTTACACTGCCCTCTAGTTACCTTGCTTGAATAGTAACTTTGTAACATTCTTATGTGTGAGGGTTAGACTCGATTAGCATTATGCTAATTTTTCTTACACCCATTACCTAATAACCAATCTTTGTCTACTTTATAGTACGAACTGTAAAAATAAATCTCCTTATATGGTAATAAACTACATTTTATTAAAATGATTCGTACAACTGTACCGTTGCGTTCTTTTGTGATACATGACAAGATTGCGAGGTGTTCAAAAGGAAAAGCCGAAAGACTGATGAACAATAATTTCGTTCGCAACTATCTCAATTAGCAACGGATATGACATGATTTTTGCAATCGCAAAAGCAATGCGGAAATTACAAGTACTGGTTTGTGAAAAATGGTACAGTCGTACTTAAGAAACATTACCCCTCAGGTTAATTGGTAGTATAAAATTTTGGTGAAAACATTACCTTGATCATGTGGTGTTTCTTGTCCAACTTAGGGAGTTTGAATAACATGCACCAGTACGTAGTATCTTTGTGATGAGGAACAGTGACCTGAGTTGAAATAAATAACATTCAAATTTGTGTCACAAAAAAGGACACGGGATTCGTTTCTTGTGTGGCACCATATAAGAAGGTAAAAACCACATGATATGTAGGTAAACGCTTTACTTGAAAGTATTCGTAGAAAAAACCAAGATTTAAAATTTGTTACACTTTTCCATCATGATTACTCGACTATTAGCAAGTTTTCATAGTAACTAATTATTGTTTGGCTTTTACCCATAATATCATATCATCTTCCAAATTAATGTGCACCTTGAATACAGCAAGCTTGGAGTGTTATTGTTTTACAAAAACCTCTAAAAAACAACCAAAAAAACAACAACAAAAAAGCCCATAACGAAAAACAAACAAACAAACGCACGTTTTGGTTTAAAAAGTCAAACGTCAAGAGATCATCTCCAGTTGGCATGTCTGGTAAATCAGGTGTATATCCTAATAGATGTATACTACGACTTCCACGTTGATCACTGCCATGGTAGGATAAGCCTGTTTCTGATTCTGGGTCGTCTTTATGATAGGAATAGATAAGTCTCAGAGTACCGCCCTGTCAAAAAGACAACAGTTGTTAGGAATATATACAATGAATTTCACAACACTGTTCAGCTTTTCTGTTTGATACAACCAAGCAGAAACCAACAAGAAACTGCATATACCACCCTTCAATAGCTAGCAAATAAATCATTTAAATGTTTTGCAACTCCATGTAGACATTCGGGCGCCAATTGTTTTCTTAGTATCAAACACCCGATGAAGGGCGCACGTTGTTTATTTGATGTCTGTATGGTGGCTTGTGTAGCGAGAAACTGTACCCATTCATCAATCTTGCTATTATAAAGTGTAGCATGTCAAGTTTCTTCTTTTTTATGCGTAGTTGTATCAAAACAAAAAAACTGAACGGTGTTGTGAAATTCGCTGCAAGTCTGAGTTTACCGCCCTGTCAAAACACATATGTTGTTAGTACTATCAAAAGTAAACAGAAAACGACATAGGCATGGGTGCATCATCATCATCATCATCATCATCATCATCATCATCAGCAGCAGCAGCAGCAGTAGCATCATCATCATCATCATCATCATCATCATCAGCAATACCACCAACAACAGCAACAATAACAACACAAGAACAAAAATACCATCAAATATATCAACAAACCAGCATCATAAACAGGAAACTCGAACATTTCAGTGATCTTGATTCATAACAATTGTAATGACATCTTAATACTTACAGCAACAGTTCTGTCTTTATCATCGCATGTTTCAAGTTTCCGTGTAAATTTCAGGATGGTGTGTGTCTCTGTTTCCATTCCTCCAAGAAGTTCATAATCTTGACTCTCATCGATGTCCGGTTCACCGTTTTTAGTTGCGAAGCGATCCTGAAATAAAGAATGATAAGGTGGTGTGGAATTAGTCATAATTAGTTTGGTAAAGAAACGAAGCGTCAGGCACGTTTGAATTCAAGTTCCTCGGTGTTGACATGTGTGTATGTATGTATGTATGTATGTATGTATGTATGTATGTATGTATGTATGTATGTATGTATGTATGTATGTAGGTAGGTAGGTAGGTAGGTAGGCAGGCAGGCAGGCAGGCAGGCGTGCGTGCGTGCGTACGTACGTACATATGCGTGCATGCATGCGTGCATGCATGCATGTATGCATGTATGTATGTATGTATGTATGTATGTATGTATGTATGAAATAGGTCAGTTCATTTACATATCTGGAAAAGGATTTCGCTTCAATACTTGTTCAATCATACTTGTGACAATCAGCGATGCTACATTCGTTACATTGTGAATTCCATCCTATCACCTCTATTACATACAGTTCAAAGGTTATGATAACAACTTGACATTGAGTAATACATAACATCTGAAATCACATGGTTGGTGGATGTAACGATATGGTTTCGATGAGTCATTCACACAATCTGTCAATAGTACAATGTTCGGTGAGGTTTGTTGTTGACATTTCAGATTAGAACGAACGCTATTTTGTCATGTTTTTTCAGATATCGAGCGATCATATCACACACGTTTGGTATACCACGACAATGATATATGTTTAAGTCAAAATAAGACATGGCATATTATCAATATTGTGACGTCGTGGTCACCTGATCAGTCGCCAAGTAAATGGCGTAACGGCAAAAATTGGAAAACACGAGGTTGCTAGGCTTAAATTCCTGATCGCTATCTCGATAAAATAAGAATCTTCTACGGTGATAAGAAAAACAAAACGTTCGTATAAAAATAAAGAACACTAAAGATTTGCATTATATTACCGAACATTGTGCCATTTTTATTTGGGGTGGGTTGGGTTGGGTTGGGTTGGGGTTGGTAGGAATGTTTTCTAGGAATGATCGAGGGTCAATTTCTTTGAAGTAGAGGTAATGTGCACAGCAATTTTATTTTTTAGTTTCGCTGTCAACGAAAGCCAAGTTCTTGAGCTGGATGTTATCCACTGGCCGCCCATTCCTAAACTTGTTATATTTTTTACTTCTTCTCTGAACTGCTCATCAGTTTAAGTGCTGTAATATTTTGTACGCATCTTCCAAGGGTTTAGTGTAACGTTTTCATATACATGTGATTTCAAATGACATAGTATTCTCCTTATGGGTGAGAATGTGCCAATTTGATCATCACAAATTTTTACAATGTTAGCAGACAAGAACGTCAGTGGTATATAATTTTGGATGGCTTTGGTTGTAAAGTCCAAATAATAGCTATAGAGAACACGTGCAGCAGTGTTTGCTGTCACTTGTTTTTGGGTGCACCATCAATAGCAAACAAATGTAAAAGTACAGCTAGGAATTAACTGGTGATATGGTATGATTCCCATTAGGCAAATTTAGTCTTCACAATCTTCAACCATACATGCTTACCTTGAAAAATACTTCACCGTCTTTCACCCAACCGATGACAATGTCTGCATTGGTCATTCCGCCATTGGGAGAGATACCAAAACCAACGTACCCGAGTGTTTCGGCATGAACCTCAAACGTGATCGTTTTGTCGTCAAATTTCCAGTACAAGTGGAATTTTTCGAACTCGTCTAGGTACGCATCATGGGTATAATCGTCTGTTGGAATAGATGCCCCATTTACACTTAATAGAGAGACTAAAACCAACAGGACCACTGCAAGTGCACCCGGCATCTTGGTAGTAGAAAGCTCTCTGTTTACTCGCTTCCTATGTTCATGTACTTCGGCCTACTGTCCTTGCATAGCATAATCAAGAACAATTTAGCATATGCAAATGGAGGGAGTGACCCCCCACCCCTCGGAGATTACGTTGCTCTTGGTCATCCGAGATATCCGACTGCATTCGTCATTAAGTAATTTGAGACTAAGAAGATAATGTAATAATAAATCAATTTATGTTAGTATTCGACCACAGTCCAGAGAGACTACGATATAGTACTAGGCGGTAGCTCTCTAGTCCATCCTGCAGACCATTACATAATGATCATGAAGAAGAGTTGAAAGGTCAGTGGCTTTACAAAGTGATACAAGCTGATTGATATGTTTTTGAGGTAATATATTTTTCTTCATATCAAAAGGTACTCCAATATTCTACTTTATACTGATGTATACTCAACCATCACTTGCAATAGACTGAACTCAAACTGGTATTTGGATATAACTTACAAACACAACTATAATGACGAAATTTGATATACGTATCAAAATGTACAAGAACTCTCTACTATACAATCAACAGTTCTAACAATGCCAGAACACATATTGTAATGTCATAGAAAGCATGCATTGACATTAGCATTATACTAGTAGTACTTTAAATGAAGTTTTTTTGTAAGTCGTTCCACTTGAATGAAAAGCCTATAACCTCAAATTGATTTTACCGGATTCTCTGTCCAGTGGTAACACTTTTAAACACATACAAAACCCATCAAAACGCATATTCAAAACAATTCACAGGTATAGAAGGTAAGTCATAATCTGAAAACTCTTCTGCCAGTGTATCGGAAAGCCTTTTAAACGCATATCTATAAATTACATCATTGTGACTGTCATACAGGCGTCAAATCTAAATAAAATCTAAATGCCACCCTGAATCTAAATGAGGAAAACAGAATTAAATATATTAAAAACAAATATCACTCTGATTGGCGAGTGATTGGCACTGATAAAAAAAGGTGAGGCGATGCGACACAGATTCTACATCGACAAAGAAGTATGTGATTCCAAACAAAAGTTGTCCTGAAAACATAAAGTTGCTGAGTTGGAGATAGGGAGACTAAATTGCTGAAATGTTATTTTATATTTGTGAGCTATATACGTCCAAAACAGGTAATTATTTCTGATCAGCGCGCGCATCACTTAAATGCCATCTATCGCGTCGGTCTTTTTTCGTGTTTTTCCAGGTCATGCAGTCTGAGATCAGCGATCGAATTGACACCGTGACACTTCGTTATCATACACTTCACATTCCTTAATCATTAAAGTACTATCAATTATACACGTAGTTGTGTAGATTTTCGTCAAATCCATTAGCACTGATCTTTCATTTCCTTTCCTTTCCTTTCTGTTTCAATTGATCTCAAATAGTAAATTGGTTTCTCGTTTGAGGTCACATATCAGGATCATTTAATTGAATGAAACCAATTGCATCAAACTAATTGTAACAACGGAATATATATTATATGACGAATTGAGTCAGGCTGTCTTTAAAAGTTGTTGCAATTAACATACTTCAACCAGTCCTGACGAAATGTCTAACCGTGGACGCATATAAATCATCCTAATTTAAATATCATATCGTGCACGTATATCAGTTCGCCTAATCCAATTCGTGGGTGTGCCAATACAGATACATTAATAGTTTCACCAGTATTGAGAAACATTATCAGCTGTAGATATTTCAACAATTCCATGATTTCTGCATGATGGTGTGCAATGAAATGCTCTTACATTGGTGAATCAAATAATTTGTACCAAGATCTTCCATGAAATGACGTATAGCTCACAAATAACGACGACTGGGACGTCACGTCGAATTCAAAATCTATAGAAATTAAATATCAAGCAAGTTGTGACTTCGATGTTAAGGTAAGAATCTAGATATCTTTCAATGACAATGGAAATACTAGATCACTATTTATTCAAAATGGTCAGATGGTTACAACGCGGGTCATTAAATAATGAAATGAATAGATTTGTGATATCATGATCATCATAGGAACGAACGACATTGAATAACTTCATTTAATTGCAAAATAATTTAATTTCATAAACGTAACTCTAATAGCTTTATCTTTTTCGACCCCGGTATATTCGACACTAATACGTCTCGTCCCCATCAATACACATCGCCGTAGAGTATACATATGCGCAATCACAGACGCAAAATAACTGCCGCGGCTTGTGGTTCAACTGCTGATTTCCTAATTACCACAGTCATAGTAGGGTGGGGGGGGGGGCTATAGACAACACACAATCACAAGTTGGGTGAATAATAATACATTTATAGAAGAAAAATAAATAGAAAAAATCACAAAAATTGGAAAAGTTATGTCGGACCCGTAAAACAAACAAAAAAGGTGTCAAGTTACAAGTAAAAAATAATATACTATCGGATACTGAAATATGAAATATATGTTAATTAGCATGATAAAAAGCTGGAGCGTTTACCAATTAAATTAACGTAAAACTAGATAATTGAAATACTTCTTTACAAATAGTAAAATTGTTCAGCAACTGAAGGTATTTGATTGAATTTCAAAGAATATGCGAAATTTAAAAAACTGCTTAATTCAATTGAGAAAGTAGTTTAGTAGGTAGTAATTTTTCTCTTTTAAAATCTTAATCATTCATGTTCCTAATCTATGTAGATTGAAGACAGAAACGAGTAAATTCCCACAATTCTAAAAGCAAATTACAACAATTCTACAAACCAAAATAATGCTTTTAACAAGCTTGCAATCCAATCATAGTGCGCCTCCACCGATGGAATATCAAAATACAGTAAAGATAACATTTAATCTTGCTACATAATAGCGATGGAAAAATCTGCCATGCTATAACAGCCTTGTGACAATTGATAAACTTTACAAAAATATGGAAACAATTAATATTTTGGTGCTCAATGTATTTAAAAAAAAACAGTTTTCTTAATATAAGTTCTTTTGGAGGAAAAATAATTCATCATAGCATGCATAATCATATATGAATATTTCATCGTTTACGTTTTAAGTAACATCGAATTGAATTTTTAAGTCATTAAGTGGCAGACTACAATGTTGGAGGTTTTACGACAACTAAACGAATCAGTTCGTCTGTTGGACCATTTATAATGAAATTGTCAAACAACCCAAAAACTACAAAATATTTGTAGTTGACATAAGTGTATTGACTTGTAAAACAACAATGTCTACCAAAATTACAATTTTCAATAAAACTTAAATGCGGAAAAATATTGTACTGATATATATATATATATATATATATATATATATATATATATATATATATATATATATATATATATATATATATATATATATAATCTGCTATATTTGATTTTACTTCATAAACATTTAAGTAACATTTGATATAATGAATTACCTTGTGTGAATATTGATATAAAAATTATTAAGATATGTTATTTATTTATTTTATTTATTTATTTATTTATTTATTTATTTATATATATATATATATATATATATATATATATATATATATATATATATATATACATATATATATATATATATATATATATATATATTTATTTATTCATTCATTCATTATTTAAACGCACTCATGATGGTTATGGTGATAGGTTGTCTTGAGTGGCTGGCTTGGAACCTGTAATGTACTTGAATTGTTCAAGCCTCACCACTGCCATCTGCCTTTGAACCGTTGGGTGAAAATTGAACTGTCTCTGTAATCTCTATTAACTCTATGCCTCTATAAACCTGCCTGTATAAATTGTGGGCTTGCTAATATCAAGGTAACATTTGGAATACTTAAATCGTTTGCTCAAATGTATGCTCCTATTATTTGTATTGGTTATTTCTATTGGAGATAATAACTGTGTATTGTTATTTATTTTATAGCTAAATTAAGAAGCCTTGAAACCATGTCTCCATAAGCCTGTATATCTGAACAGTATGGCAGCCTTGGTGATTCATTCCGTGTATATCTGGAACGTGTCATGTCCATTAGAAAGGCGCGATTGATTTTACCCTAAGGAAAGATCATAGAAAATACGCATATGGATTATGCCATACAATATTTGTATAATTGTAGAGTATGACTTCATTCTGCATTCATACTAATTAGCAGTAACTTTCAATAGTAATTATGCGAGAAACAAAATAAATATATTTCATTCGCTACACATACGTCTGTTATTTGCCAAATACCGTTCCATATCTTGCTGCTTATTTCCTAAATACCACATTTATACCAGGTGGGAGCTAGTATACTATCAGATACTGAAATTTGAAATAAATGTTCATTAGTATGATAAAAATCATTCTGTCGTTATACCGGAAAGATTACCTCGAGCAGCAAGATGTGTAACAGTATTTGGCAAATAACATACTTATACGTCGCCTGCGACTACGAATTGATTTTTGAATTTCTAAAAATGCTGTTTCATTTAAAAAAATAAAATCACTTCCGCGTTATACTGTCGATCGTAGTATCACACACCTCTCTGATGACTGCAGTGTGGTTGTTTACATCTCAGCCTTAACTTTTTCATCCAATAGGAGTGCGCGTTTGCTCACTAGTATGAGGTAATGTTTACTGTTTGCATATCACTCAGTGATATATTCAAAACTTTTGTGCGTCTTTGTTTTGCGTACTGTATTCTATTAAATGCACAGAAATGTTCGTGATATGCTTTATTGTTCTAGTTAAGCAAAAATTGTACCCTGATATCCTTCATAAATTTAGGAGATCTTGTTTGCGATCGCGTGACGACCGTGCGTTCACCGTCATTTGACTTTTTGTGGAATTTTTGACGATTTCCCTGTGACACAAAACGTAGAGTTTAAAATGACTTGTTACAATGTGTACAACGATGACATTTTGTATGGTTGACAACAAAGTTTGGTATTGGCAATGCTGGTTATAGCTGGATGTCTAGTTGTCTGCTAGGATTATTTACAGGAGGACGTGTAGAGATCACGTGATACAAGCAAAAACATGACTGTTGGTGAAATATACGCCTGCATATCTGCAGGGCTCTCGACCAATCAGAATGCGAGATTGGTGACATGTGACGTACAAGTTGGTATATATGTTACTCGTAAACTTACCTCTGTATCAGTTGTTATCAGTACACTCTTTTCACATACACATCCATGAATGATTTTTCTTCCATGCAGAAATTGCAAGGCTTTAGATATGTCAACGGCTAAGATGTAAACAACTTCAATAGTCAACCATGACTTCAGTCTCTCAAGGTATGTGGACAATGATGTGTAATTGGATGCTCCCTCTAATGCAGCAACATGGCTATTAGACATATCTTCGATAAACAGAAAAGCTATGGAAAAGCATAATACATGAAATTTAAAGCTTGAATTCTGAAGATATTGCCTAATTATCAAAATTGCAAAAGTCACAATTAAAAAATACATACAACAACTACATGAAACAGATATGGTTTATTATGGTTAATGCATGTACCAAATGAAATGAAATGTGAAGCTTGCATTCTCAAGATATAGTTTGGTTACTGAAAATAATGGATTATACAAATTTCTTTTAAACTAAAAGCTACATCAACAAACTACAATTTATAGTACATGTGCGCTTTGTTATGGTTGATGTATGATGTACTAACATATATGAATTTCAAGATTGCCTTATAAGATATGACCTAATATTAAAAGTTATTTATTATGCAAATGACTTATTACCATCAAAAACTATAACAAACGTGCACTCTGATATTATATGAAATATGAAGCTTGGATCCTCAAGATATAGAATCATTAATTATGCAAATTACCTATTGAACTCAAGACTATGCCAACAAGCTTTATGCGATATGTGTCATTTGTTATGGTTGCTGTATGTGCCAAATTATTCGGAATTTGAAGTGTACATTCGTAGTTACTGCAAGCCATTAATTATTGAAATTACTCACAAAATAAAGGCTATAATTGTCAACAGACATCATAGGACCTGTGCGCATTGATATGGTTAATATATGGCTATGCACCACAAGTATATGAAATAAGATGCTTGTATTCTTAAGATGTAGCTTAATTACTGAAATTCATTGATAATGCAAATTACTCAGTAAAACTAAATACTCTGCCAACAGGCTGTATAGGACATGTACTAAATTCGAAGTATTTTAGATATGGTGTAATTACTGAAAATCACCAATTATGCAAATTGCTAATTAAAACTAAAAGCTACAGCAACTGCCTTTATGAGAAAAGTTTCCTCTGTTGATGTATTTACCTAGTGGTGCAGAATTTGAAGAGACTGAATGCATTCTTTAGATATTGCTTAATTACTGAACATCATTAATTATGCAAATTACTCATTAAAACTGTATACTAGAACAACAAACTTACATGATATAAGCACTTTACTATAGTTCACGTATGTACAAAATTACATTAAATTTGAACTATGCATTTTGAAGATAAACCATCAATTATGGAAATTAATACCCATTGCATTAAACTACCAAAATCTAAACCTTTCTTGTCATTACCATATGGACGTTGTGTGGTTTCATTAGAATCAATGCAAGTGTTATGAGATATTGTATCCACAGACACAGACACAGACTCAAGACAAAGAGAGTCTTGAATTGTGAAGAGCGTGAGCGGGACTTATTTTGTAGTTTGTAATGTTTGGATTTGAATATAACTTTGAAACATTACATGTACAGACGTTGACGACGCGTTGGTTGTGTTATGGATAGACAGAAATCATGTAATTTGAATAGACCTCTGTGTATGGAGGTATCCTGTGACGTAATAGGATAAGCGTTCAGTCTATACTTTTAAATAATATAGAAGACGTTAACCTTTTTGGACGAACCATGCAATTTCAATAGAATTTGAATCTGTGTATGGAGGTATCTTCTACCTCCAAGGTTAATTACTATATCCTCTGTTATTTGCCATTGTTTCTCCTTCTTTTATTTCTACAAAATACTCCTGTGTCACAACAAGCTTCACCAACACCAGTGGACATGCAGGCCGACAGACAGGCAGGAATGCAGACAGACAGAAAGACAAACAGACATACACATCAGCAGCAATATACTAAAGACTGCATCATGCTGATATTCATTACCTATCTGATACGGGCTAATATCTCGAGCAACTTGTGTGTTAAAACTTTGAGATGATACTGCTCTGGAAGATGACTTCTTGAAGTCTATTGTTGATATAGTATACAGGATTGGATTAATGGCAGAATTGAAAGGTAAAATAAAGACAGCTGTCCAAGCATAAACAATACCAGGAATTGTGACTGTATCAGTCAATGCCAGTATACCCATGATAGTGATCGGTACCCAACAACAAAAGTCTGTTAATACAATCAGCGTCATGCGTTTAGCTATTGTTGCTGCTTCTTTGGAACTTTGTGATGACTTTCTCCCTGAAGCCCTTCTTATTCGCCGTATAGAACTATACATTAGCAAGTAACAAACGAAAATTACAATGAAAGATAAAGAATTCAAAACCAAAAATATGGAAACAGAAAACTCCCAGCCGGGAGTACTTTCATTAGTGAGATGCAATGAGAGACAGACGGCTGAACGACCATAGAAAGACTCGCCAAAATACGGTATACCCACCAAAGGCAGAAAGCTAATTACAGCAACGACAATCCAGCCGACAATTATTAAGAACGTACAAGTTTTCAGTTTCAAGCGAATACATTTGAAAGGAAAAACAATAATCACAAAACGATCTATGGTCATCACCGTTAAAGTAAAGACAGACACTTCGCTTGACAATGTCGACAGAAACCCAGCAAAACTACACAGGGGACTACTTCGCCAAAAATCATCATATTGTATGTATTCCCCTCTGTAGTACATGTCTGCCGATGCAATAATTAGGAGATAGATGCCCATCAATAGATCTGCTACACCAAGATTCCAAATCAGGAGATTTGGAACATTTTTAAGATCATTTTTTTTAATCCGCCAGATTATGACAAAAATGTTGCCACAGAACGCAATAAGCCCCAATATCCAAACAAAAGATCGTTGTATCTTGTTCGCCATAAGGTCCTCACATGATGAGAAAACGCCAGCATTTGGAGTGCAAACATCCACTTGGTGATATTTTCTTACGAGACGGCAATACTTGTAAGCCTCGGTATATCTGTAAAGAAGTATAGAAGTAGGTACAGAAAACATTGATAGTTATCTGTGACACAAAGTAATTGAAAGATAAATTGTAATTCATTACAACGGAACTTAAAATAAAATATGCTGATGACGTCATCTACTATTACTTCCGGTAAGAGTTTAAGTAGTGATATTGTCAACATTTGCGCTCGTGTGTGTGTGTGTGTGTGTGTGTGTGTGGTACACCATGATGATATTTAGCTATTTGACATTGAAGATAGAGGTCAAGGTCAAACATCAAGATTTCATTAGAAAGCATTTTATAGCTAACAGAGATAAACACCCAATGAGGTATCTATCTATTAAGCTTTCTGAGTTTGTGTGCAAAAATGATTTTTACAATAAATATGTCAGTCATACAGCTATTGTCAATAAAGTAATGAAAGGTAATGAAGTACTGTGGATATGTAGACTACTGTTTTTTGACATTTGTACCAACTTTGGCTGAAAATGGCTTATTGTCAATGCATATCAGAAATGTTTTATTTTGCTATTTGACCTTTAAGACAGATGACAAGGTCAAAGATCTTATCTATAAATAACATAGGTGTAGACACTCAAATGAGGTAACTATTTATTCAGCTTGCATCATTAATGGGCAGAATATGTAGTGTTACAACATTTTATGCCAAGTACGTTTGATATTGAAGATGAAACGCAAGGTTTCAGTAGATAATGCTAAATGTAAGGGGCGTCATTAAACAATCAGTGTGCGTACATTTGGATAATACTATTGTAATCTGGGATATAGAGGTAAATAAAGCAATTTAGTCTAGATTTGAATCAGTGTATGCTTTGGCTACATGGTGAATACTCCAGTCAGAGGAGGTATTCAGATCAAACTTTGTGCTCGTGCACTTTAATGATAATAACGATAACAACTTACATTTCCCTTAAATTCACCAATGGTTTAAACAACACCAATGACGGCATTTTAAACAAATTACCAGATAAATCCCTACAAATAAGAATAAAATAGCTTTGGGACATTTGGATCTTAATTACATGTGTATGAAGAACAAATATCGGGAAGCATTTGAAGTATAATTATGTAATATTATAATAGTATAAAGTTTAATATAAACTTAGCATATATAACATCACAAATAAACACTTTGCACTTACAGTAAATGCAGATTATCAAGGTCATCAAAGGCACCTTCTTCTATCTCGATTATTCCATTGTTTGAAAGGTACCTAATAAATAATAAATGAATAATTACAAACAGTCAATAGCTAATAAGAAGCACTAACAAAGAATTCAGAGATATCGACATTTCTGTATTGACGTGCCTCATTTGCCAACAAATTTGACATGATATTATTGTCCTTAGTACATTGTCAATTTAGTACAATGGAGTCTTCTGCTGAAATATCATAATCGTCTGCTATCGAAGATACTGACGATTGGAATGATATTTATGGGGGACGTTTCTTTTTCCGATGAAGAAGATTCTTCGGACACACATCACCATACTATAACTTTCCCTCACTGAAGGTAAACATAGACTACTTACAACTTTTGTAGATTTCGTAGTCCGAAAAATATAAGGTCTACTAGTCTTCTCATCATATTGTTTGACAAATCCCTGGAAAATTAAATAGAGAAAGATGTAACACTTACACCAAGACTGATTCTGTGACATATTTATTTCAGTTTTGGGTAAACATATTTTAAAACAGCGATTCTCAAACCACAAACACACATTTACTCTTTAATAAGAGGCTCGAGTACAGCACAGAGCTATGCTTGCAAAGTGCAACAGATTTAGAGGTAAGTATCTGCCACGACTTATAATTAATATGACGTTCCCTATAACAGGTTTTCAATGAGAAGAGAAGTTGTGAAGAAAGATAGTAACAAATGATTGATACTCACAGTGAATATAAGTTGATCAAATGTCTAAATGTCATTGCTGGGATTCTCCCGATCTTATTGTTTGATATGTCGCTGTATTGACAGAAAAAAATCAATTAACTAAAGTTCAATAGCATGAAAGTATGATTCCTATAATCAATTTCGTCATTGCAATATACTTAAATATGTTAAATAATGAACAATACGGTTTTTATATAATTGTAAGTAAATGCAAATAGCGTTAAAATGTAACAACTAGTAAATGTCTGTCCATGTAATTTACAATAAGTTGTCACTTTCGATGTATATGGAAACAAAACCTGTTTGGATATGTTAATGGGTAATGCTAGTTTTGTCCAATTGATTTGGGTTGTTCTACTCTGAGCAAAATAGTCTGTTTGGTGTAATGTTTCATGTTAGGTCATATATATTCACCAACCTTATAGTCCCGCCAACATCTTGTAATTATCCACTTCACATGTATAGCCTTACTTCAGCAAATCTTGGAACTATATTAACTGTCTGTCATTTGTTTTAAACTTAATGTCACTTTTAACAATGCTGTCAAAGTACAAACACACACACACACACACACACACACACGCGCGCACACACACACACACACACACACACACACACGCACGAAAAAAGTAAATAATAAAAATACATTATATGATAATACTTACAGTTCTCCAAGAAATATGTAAGAACTAACATTAACTTCGGACATATTAAAGCTATTACCTATGAATGTTCTGCAAGACAAAAGAAAATAAGTAAAACTTACTAGCACTGACGTACGTATTTTATTTTACATTCATGCACATATAACACTTTGCAAGCTTATATGCATTCTGCTATACAATAACTAATTGCATAGCTATCCATAAGTCTAACACTATCTCTAGCATCTGTTGAGAATTCTACTTTTCCATGAACGATATAAGTTAATGGGGTGGAGAAGAGGTGGTAATCCTCGGTGGTCTGAAATATGGACACCCTTTACGCTGTATTCCTACATTGAAGAACAATATTACCATGTCGTACAATGTTTTAGCAGAAATAAAACTTGATGTGTGCATTGTCGGTCAAACGTTTCGACAAGCTTAAGTACATTCATTCTATGTGCATACGCTCGTCTTTGGATTAATGTAGAACAAAGCCGCTAAAAGTCTACTCATTGTGCAGCCAGCAAAGTCAGTATAGAGTTATCGGATCACTGTGTCAAAAATAAGACATCAAACCTGATCTGCTTTGTGAAATTGATGACCCCCCCCCTTCTGTACGTCCCCCTTCGATCTCTAAATTCTGGTGACCCGTCTTTGGTTGTCCGCTAACGGCCGTAACATCTGATTACTGCCAGAGAGTTTTAACATAAGTTGAATTTCAACTGCTAAATCTAAACAATTATTGTGAATTATTGTGATTACATCGGATAGCAATATAATGTTTGGGTATTACTGTGTAACAAAAAGTTAAACGTATGTTAGAAGATTCGGAAATAAATATTATTGAAAAAATACATTATTGTATATGTAATCACAAAAATTAAAGCAAAAACTGATATTCTAAAATGTAATAACTGTAGTGCCCAAACTCCTTCGATGTTCACGTTCACATTCAAGCTTATTGATTACGATGATGCTTTTGGTGTTGTTGATCACGTCAACACAGCTAATATCACATGAATAACAAATGGAAGACTTCACTTACATCTTTCGAGTGTTCTCGTCAACGTCGTCTGGAAAATAGAGTAATTCTTTATTGATACATTCAATAACGTAACCATTACACTGACAATTCTTTGGACAGAGAACATCTATGAAAATTAAAGCGGTATTTATTAGAAATCAACCTTTGACCCCGATGTATCAACCAAATTGGAAGCTCAAATGCTACAAGAAAGGTTCTTACTCGGAGCGGTTGAACAATGCCTTGTGCTTCGCCTCTCCCCAACACATTTATTTGTCGACAATGCATGACTGCAAAAGTTTTGCATATCAAACTATTGTATGGGTCCAGTTTCGGTGCTATTAATAACCGAAGTAACCAGCGGTTGACATCTAAATCTGTTAAGGGTTGATGGGAGAAAATATGAAATCTATCTTATACATGGAAACTATTGCACCATTTACTCTTCAAACGTACACTATATCAGTGCACTTCACACATAGCTGTCATACAGTCATGTTAGTTGGTACAACCAAAAATGTTGTTTTCTTGCTCAGGTACAGTATTCTGCTTTAGTTCCGAACTCAGAGTATAAATAAGTTACTTGGTAAATTTCGGCTAAATGATTAAGCTTGTTACTGTATGCGAGTCAACCTCTACGGTATACAATAATTGCTGAAGAAGGCTGAGTGAATCAGCCGGAATATACTAGGTAAATTATTTATTCTCTTAATTTGGAACTTATACAACAAATGTTAGTTATTGGTATGAAAGCCTTTATGCTAGCATAACAATATCTGTTGTAACACTCCCAGTCCCTTTCCCTTGGAACATATCTTCCCTCGGGGTAATAGTTATCCTCCAGTGCCCTCACTACCAGGCAGTACGTGTTAATAACAAACTTAAGAGTGTTGATATGCTCGTCTGTCCCACTTCCCAAGCAATAAGGACTCATAAAAATACAATTTGCTTACCACAGAGGATTTCGTCATCACCATTTGCACAGTGTTTTGTACCATCACACAGCTGCCATAAAGGTATACAGTTATCACTTCCATGGCATTTATAGTCACCCTGGCACATGAATGATCCCTTATCTGCAGTAATAACATGACATACTTATGGTATATTATGGTATGAACGTATGTCATGCATTATGAAAGAGGCTAAGAAGAGTTGTGTTGTGTTGTGTCTCTTTTCTTGGGTTCATTTATGCATCACGTACCTCTCAATATTGTTGTTTTATTGCCATTAACGTTAGGGACCGGTTTGGTCTCAAGCGTGAGGTTCAGAAAAATTGTTATTCTACTTCGAACAACAGTACAAAAGGAAACAATTAAATAAACCAAAAAACAGTGAACTAAACAGGCGGAAACAATCACAAACGCTCCGGCAATTATGGGTCATTCCTGACTGCTATTTAAAGGCACATGCATACTTACCACAGTCTTGTTCATCCTGTCCATAAGCACAATCTTGAACACCATCACATCGTCGATGAAGTGGTATACAGTATGATGATGGACACTTGAACATCCCAGCAGGACATTGAAATAAATCTGCCAAGTATATTATAATTGGTTGTTTTTAAGTTTAGAAAATCTCAAGATAGCATAAAACAAGCGTTTACATATCAACAAACCATACTGGAATTAATGGCTTCAAAAAGCTGAAAAATGTTCATGATTAAAACTTTGAAATGTATGATTGACATCTCATATCATGGTGTATACATTGATGATAACAATAAGCATGTGTCCTACAGCTTGTTGATAAAGCTTTAATTTTGCCTAACGAGTAATTGCCATAATTGATGATCTCCGGTAAGTTTGCACTCTTGGCGTCAGTTTTCATATTATATATAGACTTACTTAATTAAAATTTTAGTCAATCTTATTATTTTGGTTTCATCACCTTTAATAGTTGAGAAATTTAAGCATAAATATTTGCAACATGTTTTAAACGTACCACAGTTCTGGATATGTGTGACGTCACGACATCCTACTTGATATCCATATTCATCAAAGTCATAGATACACATCCATTGCCGGTCAATGCAATTACCAAAGTTACATCGAAATTCATTTGTCCCACAATGGTTTTGTGTCCCCTCCAAAACATCTTGAAAGCCACAACCTACTTCATCTTCTTGGTGGTTACCCATACAATCCTGTATGCCATCACATTTAGTCTGATGTGGGAGGCAAGTACCACTATAACAACGGAAACCCCTGCATATCTTAACTACAGAGACGAAAAGTATTCAATAATAAATACACCCGACAGGAATAATGTGAAGGAATGCTATCTCGACTATTAAAGTTTCCATCCTGTATTGCATACTTCATTTGTATACTCAGTATTAAAAACTGTAAAAGTACAGTTCCATTGGCCATTTATTGATATCACTTCTGGCTCATTTCCTGCATTATTAACTAAGCTAACATTGACGTTAAACCCAGGCTAAGGACGTTAAAATGCTCTAATAATTATAGAGAAAAACGGGAACTACCAAAATACGTTTTTAGATTCACAAGATATTTTAAAACTTGTTTACAGTGTTATTTACAGAAGAGGACCAATGTGGCAATTGGATATAAGAAATGTTCTTTCAATCTTGATAGGTTCGGAAATGGACATCGCTAGCCTAGATCACGTGTGGTAGCTTATTTTTTCTGTCCTAATGATATTGCATATGAATTGGTATTTCAAATGCTTAAATGCTGGCACAATAATACTACACTTTTGTGGCAACCAAGCGACTCAAAATCATACGCTTTTAGCATATCAGCAGCTGCATGTTCATGTCCATCTAACTCGTTTTTACGGATATGAATAGGGAATGGTCAGGAATTGCAATAAATATATTCATATCACTTACAAACTGCACACTTACAAAATATATGCTATTGCTTTAAACAGATGTCAAAAGTAAATTGTCTTGACCGAAACAGAATCAACTTGTCAAAAAGTGTAGTGCAAGATAGATGTAAGTAGGGAATGATGATAGAGCAGTCACTACCGTTTAACAAAGAAAGAAAGAAAGAAAGAAACTAATTAACTAACCAATTAACTAAGTAGCTGGCTAACTAACTAAAATAGCAAACATACAAAAATGTAATAAAATGTTTTTAAAGCGAGTATCAATTTTGTATTTTTGAATGGTATAAGATTCTGAACATTATAATAATGCAATTTATACATAAAATTCAATATGTAAAACAAACAAATGCAACGATGGTTCACCTAAAAGACAACAACTGGTTGTACCAAATTCTCATCCATGTGATCACTTTAAGATTTCGTAAGAACGCTTCTTAATTTATGACTATACCAAACATTACCCTTACCACATTCATTTTCATCAGAACCATCTAGACAATCCTCGATGAAGTCGCATTGCTTTGAGATATTCACACATTGCCCATTGTCACAGGCTAACTGCTTTGATGTACAGTTTGGATATACTGAAATAAAATAAAAACATGTTTGTGTTATTTCCATCAAACGAGTAACATTCATTTGTTGATTTTGATAGCTACGTCAACATACTAGTATTATGTATGATGACCCAAATAACTTATATCTTTGTTTATCAATATGTATATCTCAATTTTGGTCTTTATGGAACAACTATTTACTGTTGATTGGTAAATAATGGACACAGACCAGTCCTGCCTATCAAGAGTTATCTTAAAAGCAAAAAGTGTGTGTGGGAATGAACATATTTAAGTACATTCAACAATTCTACATTATTATTTAGGACATTTAAAATTTGAAAACGAACAGCGAACAAATAGTCTTTTCGTGCCGTATGGACGGCATTCAGGTTCTATTTGCTGCGAAAATGAAAATACACGTGTGGTTATACTGAATACGTTTTGTTTTTCTTCAAGTTGAGACACTTCGTGGGCATTCTGTTAGTTGTAAGAACATCGGTGAAACAAGTGTTTTAACTACCGTTTTGCCTTGTGATGCCATTGAGAAAATTACACAGCCTGTAACGTGATCATCAACTGCTTCGTGGAGTGTTCTAGTCGTTTTGCAGAACGTATCATAATATAGTAGTAATTATAGAAAACGTACCACATTGTGATTCGTCACTGTTATCACCACAATGATCAATGAAATCACAGTAAAATGATAACGATATACATCGTCCATTTAAGCAATGGAAACTGGATGATGAGCAGATTAAACCTAGAAAACAATATGACAATCGATTAAATTCTATAAAAAACTAAATTATGCATGCAATGTCTCACGGTAAGAGGGACATTTTAATACATAGGGAAAACCAGAAAAATAAACCAATTCAAAACATATTATATTATACTTTTCTTGGAACATATTGAAGTTTATATTTGTATGATAAACTAAATGTGTTGTGATTACAAATAATTTTTCCCAATGTTTCCAATTTGAATTATAATTATAATTGTTAAAGGTGGCTAGAACATAATAGAAAAAAAAACTCACTGCAATTAACTTCATCCGAGTTATCTGAACAGTTGTTGACGCCATCACAGACAAAAGCCTTATTAATGCACTCTTTGCTGCCACACTGGAAATTATCATTACCACAACTCGTTGTCTTCTCTGCGAAGATACAAACACAAACACGATACTAATTTTGTGTACTGATGTACTAAGTATAATCCATACAAGAATATCGTCGACGGAAACAAACGAGGGAATATATGTTCATCAACCACGCCACAATATTTTCTCGACGAGATACATGCTTTGAGAAAAGGTTAATTAACGAACAGGTGGTATAATTGTACAGCCAGTTTCATCTGGAAACCCCCCACTAATCATTAACATGCACGCCCACCCTTTACCTATTAAAGATTAATAAAGGACTGAACACTTGTGCGTGCACTGTTTTTCTCTTGTTAATTAGGTAGTTAGTTCATTTATTGTTTGCTTGTTCTGTTTGTTGCAGACCCATACACGAATGATCAATTAATGAACGGACAAAATGGCCATTCAGAATCATTTTCGGATAATTACTTCACCTGTTGACAACACAACTCGAAGCTGATCTCAATGTGAGCGGGAAAATTATACTCAAAACGGGCCAAATAAACAGTTCCAGCGAGGATCATAGTAAAAAAATTGTGTCACAAATTTCGTGAACACTTGAAATTTTCTATTTTCGGAAAATGGTTAGGTGACCAATTCTACGTGAATGACATCGTCTATATGTTGATGTTGAACGTGTAATTTCGGTCTGTGAATTAAAGTGTAGATTTAGACCCAAAAATCACTATAAGTCAAGTTGTTGTCTGTTTCTGAAATGTGTTTCTGTACTGCAGCATAAAGAGTAACAGGTGTTATATGGGTCACATACATACATATACACAAACAAACAAACAAACAAACAAACAAACAAACAAACAAACAAACAAACAAACAAATACACAAACAAATAAACAAACAAACAAACGCACACGTTCGTACCTACCTACCTACATACATACATACATACATACATACATACATACATACATACATACATGTATACATACATACATACATACATACATACATACACACACATACATATATACATGTATACATACATACATACATACATTGTACATACCTACCTACATACATACATACCTACATACATACATACCTACATACATACATACATACCTACATACATACATACATACATACATACATACATACATACATTCATAGATACCCCTTCATACATACATACATACATACATACATACATACATACATACATTCACAGATACCCCTTCATACATACATACATACATACATACATACATACATACATACATACATACATACGTGGAACATCTCCGTTTGACCAGACAAAGGAATCGTAACTATCCCGTATCTATGCATTTTATTACAAACGATCATAATGTATCAGATATGTCCATTTCAGGAATTTGTAAGGTTTCTGGTGATGAGAAAGCTTTGAGGTTGAAGGAAGAAGAAATCATTTTCCGTCTTGGAACGCTGGAACCCCTTGGAATTAATAGATTATTCTCGTCTTTCCCAATCTAATTATCATGATTATTGGGTATTTTTTTAAATTTCAGGCGTATTCTATTGGGTTCTTTTAGGTGCGTGCGAATTTAAGAACTTATCCCACGTATAACCGTTTATTTATATCACGCGCGGTTTTGTTCCATTATATTTAGAAATGTTCGGGTTTTCACCTGGCATTTCTCTGTCTCGCCAATTTTTCCTTTGAAAAAGAATATTTATTCGAAACGTCGGATTTAACAGCTATATATACGGACTGGTTTATTAGTTCCTTATGCATTTCTTTGTACTACAGTCCTAGCAGCATTATATATTTTTTACTACTCTATTACATACATACATACATACATACATACATACATACATACATACACATACATACTTACTTACATACATACATACATACATACATACATACATACATACATACACACACATACATACACACACACACTCACATACATAATAAATATATACTGTCATACTTATAATAATCTTACCTATTGCTAGTTTTACACAGAGTGTAAAAGAAATTCTTCTATCGTCACATCTCATTAGCATATATGTCAAATGAGTCGTCTCAAGAACAAGACACGTGTCTTTACCATTAAAGCCACCATTTCCTTCGACTGTCTTGTTTTGTTGCCATCCAGTTTTATTATCTGCCGATTTGATGTCTATAAGGTCAGAGACGTCCGTCAAATTTGTAATTCTGTGTATCTGTATTATCTTCCCAACTCCAAGGCTCCAGATATGATTGACATAGTACATGAAGTGTTCCATTTGTTTGCCTGGTTGAGTGCAAGGGAAATAAGAATTGTCTGTTTGGTCGTCTGTCAGCATTTCCTCTGATTCACAACACTCCCTGCTTGATGCTCTATTGACAGGAGTTATCCTAAAGCACTTGTCTTCATATAGACCATAGGCTAATTCTTCGCATCCTGTAAGTTAAAAATAAAAGCAAACGATATCGAATGTTACTTATACATGATCAAACCTCTGTCAGTATGTCAGTCAGTCAGTCTGTCTGTCTGTCTGTCTGTCTGTCTGCCTGTCTCTCTTTGTATGTATGTATGTATGTATGTATGTATGTATGTATGTATGTATGTATGTATGTATGTATGTATGTATGTATGTATGTATGCCTGCCTGCCTGCCTGTCTGTCTGTCTGTCTGTCTGTCTGTCTGTCTGTCTGTCTGTCTGTCTGTCTGTCTGTCTGTCCGTCCATTTGTCTGCCTGTCACTGTCAATAATTCAAGCGAGATATGAACAGAACGAGGGTGAGATCACATTGACACACTGCATAATTGTAACATATTTCATAGGGTTAATACTTACTGTATTTTGACGTTCCATGATATATTTGATCAGCTATACCACCCTCGTATATTGCAGGTTGTTTACAGATGTACTGTCTTATTGTATTGAGAGCACACGGTATATCTTGCCAGTAGTCAGTTCGACGGATATTAGACACTTCAATCTTTGCACAATGTTCAAAGTGCATACCATCTGGCTGGTTCTTGCCGCCGCCACTCGCAGGTGAATTCGTCCTAAAAAAATTAAGTGAATGAGCAACTTAACTTGTGCGTTTTGAAAGGACAAAAAGCAATCCATTCGAGTGCTGTTCGTACGTGCGTTATAGCAATGCAGAGTTCTCATCTGAGTTGCGCAGATAACAGCCGATTTTTGGTGGAATCATTCAAATTGTGATATAAGCATGAAACCTGGTGTGAATGTTCCTTATGGGCTATACTTTCGATCCAGCCGACTGGACATTTTGAAAATCAAAGATTGCTGCCTTTTTCCAATATGGGCTCCAAAATTTACCGCAAAATGTTATTGTCGGATTTTGATGATCTTAGTGTCAAAATACATATTTTCAAACGATATAATGTCAATTCTGTAAGTTTCAAACTCCTCTGTTTATTTAAGGATTAGCTTCCATAGATTGTATAAAACTCGTAAGTAATTTATTAGATGTCAGCCACGTCTTGATATTCATTCTGAATAGTAAAGTTTGACATGGTTTCGACAGTTGGATTAATTGGATCGATCTTAGCTCCTTTGTATAATTTCTTGTGATCTGACAAATTGAGTGAGAGCTTTGTAACAAAATTGAAAAGAAGTTCGGTGTACAAAACGAACAGAACAGGGCCAAGGAAAAGCTTGGGCACCATAATAGAGAGATAGTGAATTTGATCGTGCATAATTAATAGTGGCTGAGCTCTAGCAGAGAGATATGACTCACAGCAGTATAGAACAGATTCAGAAAATCCAAAAGTGTGTTCACGTCTGCGGGGGAGAATATTTTGATTTATACGCAATAGACACGTTTCAAGAAAGTCATGTCAATTTTGGCGTTGACAAAAGAAGTCACTTAGTCAATGAAATGAGATAGTCAATCGATCGGTAATATTTCAAATCTATTGATTATTTTATCATTTTAGCACGCAAATACTAACTTTGTACATACGTAATGTTATGTATGTATGTATGTATGTATGTATGTATGTATGTATGCATGCATGCATGCATGCATGCATGCATGTATGTATGTATGTATGTATGTATGTATGTATGTATGTATGTATGCGTGCATGTATGCATGCATTCATGCATGTATGCATGTATGTATGTATGTATGTATGTATGTATGTATGTATGTATGTATGTATGTATGTATGTATGTATGTATGTATGTATGCATGCATGATATGTATGTGTGTGTGTGTGTGTGTGTGTGTGTGTGTGTGTGTGTGTGTGTGTGTGTGTGTGTGTGAGTGAGTGCGTGCGTGCGTGCGAATCAACTAGTTGTAAACACTACGTTCAGGTCGTTATAGCTTACACACAGAGAACCAAGAATCAATCTAGATAAGTCCTACGGTGATCAATCATTTACCTATGATTTGCCAACCAGTGATACATGCAAGGCATATAGAAGCAGAATAAGCAATGCCGATCTAAAATAATCACAATCATTTTACAAAACATCTGTCGACATTAGTGTTACAACAAGTTGACAGACTACAGAACACTGACAACTGAAAATGATGGACGAGGACGTTCATGCGTCTTACACTGTTGTTTGTAATTTTGACGACACCAGAGCTAATGAAAGTAATATTTGATGAGTACAATTTCAATTACCAATCACTGAAACTCAGGGGGCTACCATCGGTCCATCGATAAATACCAGTTTTTACTCGATCGGTAAGTCCTGCAATAAATAGTAGTTTATAATAATGATAAATGTAGATAACTTCTGTTTCCTTAGACTACTCGTTATCTGATAGTAAATTCCGCAATTTCGAGTATGAAAGTGATTTTTAACTGAATGGGCGTCAATTGAAGTAGCTAGGTCTTGATCTCCTTCAACTTTAGATGCTCATCATGTGTATATTTTAGTCAGCAGACAACGTACCTATATATGTTGATGCATCTCCAGACCACCACTGTCGAACCAATGCATAGGCGATGAAATCCATTTCTTCCCTGTCAAGAATACTAAGCAAATGGCTGCCTCTGTCTACACATTTCTGTTCAGCCTCCATCCATGTCAGTGTGTTCTGTTCTAAGAAGAACTGATAACATCTACCATAATACAGTGTCCAGTTGCCAAACATACATTTGTAATCTTGTTGAATTTGAAAAACAAAAACAAAAAAACCCGCGTGATTATAGAAACACAACAGAGATAGAGAAATTGACTGAGACAGTAGTAAAGCAACCATGAAACCATGGCAACAAAATTGATTTACGAGAATATTTTACCCATCATCCAATATCGTAATATTTATGGATGCCATTGCATGGTTAAAACTCTGCCATCATTATGATGAAGAATCCAACAGGCTACCAATAAACCACGTATATGTACATACCTTTATCCCGGCTTGAGTTTAAAGTCACATCGATACGTGGCTCCCTGGTATATTTTGCAAGGAACGCGTCATCAACTTTGTTATAAGGACTGACATATCTGACATGCATCTTCGAACCGATCGATTCAATAGTCGATGGCCAACTGTTCATGCAATAGGTCCCGAGTAAAAATGTGTCAGAAGGAATTTCAGAAGAGAATACTTTGACATAGTTTACTTGACAGTCTGTATCAAAGCTGTTTCCAACATTGAAATGTAGGATTTCAAGACGTATTTTATTGTCCTGTGGTACCGTAATGTTCCAACTTAATGAGCATCCTTCGGAGTTACCCATAGGATAGTTCATCGATTGAAGATATCCACATTCGTCATCACAGTCGAGAGTTTGGTTGCACTCAGAAGCAACACCACAGCCAGTACATTCTAAAATATTGAA